>NC_092038.1:11163051-11482049 GCF_003086295.3 Arachis hypogaea
ATATCATCGTGTTCCCATATAGCACGTTGGTATTTACTTTTAAATTTTTAAAAAAGGTTCATTTAAATTATATTTATCGTAATTTTAATTTAAAAATTGTGTAATTTTCAAATTTTAAATCATGAATTTTTTTTTTTTACAACTGAATAATTTAAATCACAATAATGCAAACTAAAATCGTTCATTTGATTTTAGAAAGAAATTAACTATCTGAAAAATTTAAATTAAATTTTTTTATTTAAATTTAAGATCAATATAATTTATTCATTTTTAAATTTTAAAAATAAACAACGAACATACTATATTAGCTACATTATATTTTTTTTGTTGAAAATTTATGTGTAATTAATTTCATGTGAAGTTGATTATAGTTGGGGTTTTTTTTTACCAAAGATAAGGAACTCAAACCCACGACTTCTTAAATAAGTACGAGGAGATTATGCCATTTAAGATATAACTCATTGATTTTAAATATTGTTTTAACTGTATTTGAGTTTTCACCTATATAAATACTATATTTATATTCAATTATGGGGCGCGCTACACATCCATGTAACCATGTAACCAAGTTGGCCCAATCCCAAATAGAATCACACACATTAATGAGAGTGAAAACACGCATATACTCATTTACTTCTTCTTCTTCTTGAACAAAGTAAAAAGAGGCCTCCGAACTGAACAACATTCATTTGGTGAACCGAAATCACAAAAGCCACCGAATCAAACAGTGTACATGTGGTGAATAAATGGTGATCAACTTTCAATCAACAAGAATAGTATTTCTCCATGCAAAAGAAGTACTGAACAGAGTAACAACTAATTTCAAGCCCTAGTTACACTATCCACTAAACTGAAGAAGAAGAAGAAGAACCTACGAGCACAAATTTAAAAGAATAAGGAAGAGGAGGAGGAGGAGGAGATAGAGGAGGAGAAATACTATTCTTGTTGATTAAAAGTTGATCACCATTTCTTCAGTACATGTACATTGTTCGGTTCGGTGGCCCTTGTGATTTTGGTTCACCAAATAAATGTTGTTCGGTTCGGTGGCCTCCTTTTACTTTGTTCAATGTTTAAGAATATTGTGATAGCATGCAGCAATCATCCCCTAGCTGTCTCAACGTAATAATCTCATTCAACTGATTTGAAGTTGAATCATTCATTGTTTCCATTCATAAGTGTAGATCGAAGAAGAAAACGAAGAAGAAGAAGAACGACATAGCTTATTACGTTGAATTCAATGCAGATCAATAATGAAGAATGCGACCAGAGAAGAAAAACTTGAATAGATGAAAACGACGAATTTTATTAAGTAGGAGAAGGAGAAGGAGAAGGAGGATGAGGAAGATGAGGAAGATGAGGAGAAATACTATTCTTGTTAATTGAAAGTTGATCATCATTTATTCACCACATGTACATTGTTCGGTTCGGTGGCCTTTGTGATTTCGGTTCACCAAATGAATGTTGTTCGGTTTGGTGGCCTCCTTTTATTTTGTTCAATGTTTAAGTTATTGTGATAGCATGCAGCAATCATTCCCTAGCTGTCTCAATGTAATAACCTCATTCAACTTATTTGAAGTTGAATCATTCATTGTTTCCATTCAGAAGTGTAGATCGAAGAAGAAAACAAAGAAGAAGAAGAACGACGGAGCTTATCACGTTGAATTCAATGCAGATCAATAATGAAGAATGCGAGTAGAGAAGAAAAACGCGAACAGATGAAAACGACAAATTTTATTAGGTAGAAGAAGAAGAAGAAGAAAGAGGAGGAAAACACGATACGTTATATGAGGTTCGTGTATAACAAACGACTGTTGGGTGGGAGAACGCGTGTGTGGAGGAAGTTACTTGGATATATAACATCCATGTATTTTTTACATGGACGTAGAGCTTTTCCCTTCAATTAAAATAACTCCCAATTCAGGCTTGTTTTGGTAAAGTTTTTTGAAGAAGTGCTTATGGTTTGTATAAAAGCCGAAACTGTTCATTTTGTGTTTGGTAAATCAAAAAGACCATGTACTTTGTGTTTGCAATTTTTAAAAGATGGATATTTTTGAAAGCACCTAAGATAGAGCTTTTTAAAATTGGCTTGTATTTTTCAAAATTTAAGAACCTAATATAACCTTATATGTTAACTAATTTTTGAATTTAATGCTTGTATTTATGTGTATTTTTAAATTCTAAAAGTTATTTTACCAAATACAATTATTGTTGTTTGTGTTTATTTAAAATTATGTTTAATTTGATTATCAAATATAATTACTATAACTTTTAAAATATTATCTTTTAAAAATTAATTTTTATAAACTATTTTGAAAGATAAAAATTTTACTAAACTACACTTCAGTGTGACTGAGCACGTTATATAAAAACACATGATTTATTTATTTATTACTTTAAATTAATAATTTTATAATTTTAAGATTTTAAATTATGTAAATAAAATTAAATTAAAATTAAAAATTAAATTAATAAATATAAGTCGTAATAAATTATATCCAATTTTACTCGTATATGAATATTCAAGATGTCTCTCCATATATCTTGTTTATTGACTTTATTCAGTAATTAAAAGTTATTTATTATTTAAAGAATGTTCTGTGATTATGTAAAATATTTTAAGTATTGTCAGTAATTAAAATAAAAATAATTATTTAATTTATATGAAGAACTCATCTTAATATACAATATAAATAAAAATAAAAAGTTAACAGAGGAGGTGGAATCGGTGGAGCAAGTTGTGCGCATAGATAGGTACAAACCGAATCACATGCGAATTGCAAAATTGCAGCAGGAGCGGATCGGCCGCATCCGAAAACTCAAAATCAAATCAAAATGCTCTTGTTGCTTTCGTATTCATTGGATTTGACTCTTGTTCAACTGCAAACCCTGTTTTTATCTTTTATCTTTATCCTATCCTATTCTCCCTTGCTTTCACACTTCTCACACACACACTCTCCTTCAATTCAATTTAATTCAACACATAATTGGAAAGTACTTATCCACCCCGACTCATCTCCAAACCTTTTACCTCCCAACGAATTTACATACAAAAACAAATCATCCCACATTAACGCTTTCTCTTACTTTTTCTTTTTCTTTCTTTTTTTCAGAGTCATACATATTCCCATAATAATTGACCCCAAATCCAACAACAATGATCATAAATCACAAACATAACACATTTGCAGCAAAACAAAGAGAGCAACTGACACAACATAGTGAACTCTGAACATACATTAAACATTATTCTTTTTCTTTTCTTTTGCTTCAATGGTGGATAAGCCAATGAGCAATCACAGAACCCGTTTCCCTTTCTCCATCAACAAGCTCATCTTCTGGTCTCTCATCTCCCTCGCCGTCATCCTCTTCTTCTTCGTCGGATCTCCACCTTCCACCGCCACCACCACCACCTCCTCCTCCCACTCCCGCCGCTCCCTCCGCGGCGGTCCTCAGTGGCAAACATCCGTCATTCGCTCTTCCACGCCGTCAAATCCCAAAGGTCTCCGCGTCCTAGTCACCGGCGCCGCCGGCTTCGTCGGCAGCCATGTCTCAGTGGCACTCAAGCGCCGCGGCGACGGCGTTGTCGGCATCGACAACTTCAACCGCTACTACGACCCATCGTTAAAACGTTCACGCGCCGATCTACTAACGCGTGAGGGCGTGTTCGTCGTGGAAGGCGATATCAACGATTCATCGCTCTTGAAATCGCTCTTCAAGCTCGTGAAGTTCACGCACGTGATGCACCTCGCGGCACAAGCCGGAGTTCGTTACGCCATGAAGAACCCTTCCTCTTACATCCACAGCAACATCGCAGGCTTCGTGAACCTTCTAGAAACTTGCAAGAGCGTGAACCCTCAACCCGCTATAGTCTGGGCTTCTTCAAGCTCCGTTTACGGCCTCAACTCGAAGGTTCCATTCTCCGAGAAAGATCGTACGGACCAACCCGCAAGCTTATACGCCGCAACGAAGAAAGCAGGCGAAGAAATCGCGCACACTTATAACCATATCTATGGACTTTCCATGACAGGCTTGAGATTCTTCACTGTTTATGGACCTTGGGGGAGGCCTGACATGGCGTATTTCTTCTTCACGAGGGACATTCTGAAGGGGAAACAGATTCAGATATTTGAAGGCGCAGAGCATAGATCGGTGGCGAGGGATTTTACTTACATTGATGATATTGTGAAGGGTTGTTTGGGGGCTTTGGATACTGCTGAGAAGAGCACTGGGAGTGGTGGCAAGAAGAGTGGGCCTGCGCAGCTGCGGATTTTTAATCTTGGAAATACTGCTCCGGTGCCGGTTGGGAAGCTGGTGAGTATTCTGGAGAAGTTGTTGAAGGTTCATGCCAAGAAGAAGGTTGTGGCTATGCCTAGAAATGGGGATGTTCCTTTTACACATGCTGATATAAGTTTGGCCAAGAAAGAGATTGGGTATAAGCCTGGTACCGATTTGGAGAAGGGTTTGAACAAGTTTGTGACTTGGTATTTGGCTTATTATTCTAATGAATCTGGGAAGAAAGATAGGCTAAGTTCTTGGTGATGTCAATTTGAATCATTTTCTTTGGTAAATTTCAACTCAATTCAATTTGATTCAATTCATTTTTATTCCAATTAGGTCTCGAATATCATGTGTTTTATTGTTGTTGTTAAATTTAATTTGGCCACTCAATTGACTGAAATTTCATCAAGTGCCTGCACTATTTTGCAGGGGAATTCTACTTTTGTATTCATTTTTCGCTGTCTATAGTTGTACACTCACAATAATGTGGATTCAGTTCTATAGTTCTGTGCAGGTACTCTTAAACCTTTAATTATGCAAATTAGAGTTTTAGTCGTGAGGTTACGGTTCTAGGGAAGTCAGTTATTGGGGAAATTTGGAAGTTATCATCTGGCCTTAACATGAAGCTGTCAATTCGTCAAAAGATACTATGAATATGGTGATTACAGTAATAGGCTGAATTACTATTTTATTTCCTAATTTTGTTTTAGAGGTGTTTAATAATATTTCTTTTGTAAAGAAAGTGTATTATCTATTATTACCATTTTACTTATTAATGTCTCGTGTGCTTCTCCTTAACTGTTGTTACTACTTTTGAAGAGATTAATATTTTTTTGTTTTGTGTAATTATTAACCTTATAGTTGTATAACCAAGTTGGATTGATCTAATCCGCATAAGCAAGTATTAGATATTTGAATCCCGTTATAGGCATTATACCATGGTAAACCCAAAAAAACCTTATTGTTGTTAATATAGTTTTATACGAGACATTTTTGTTGAATATTATCTTCAAAATTCTGACGCAATTTTGTATTCTTCGGGTCGCAATCGGCAAGAGTTGATTGTTTACTTTTTAAACATCAATGGCATGCTGGAGTTGAATGAATCAAATTGTTTTCATTTATTTTTTTCACTTTATTTAATGAACCAACAGGAACAGGAATATATTAGTAATTTACTTCTCCCATTCTATTTTTGTTTCCTTTGCTTGTTGTGTAGATATCATATCATATCCCTTGGATATCTCATTGCAACACTGTATTCTGTGAGAATTTGATATGTTTAAAAATAGTAAAATGCAGGTTCTCTTTCTGTTAGGCTCATCTCTGACCAACCTTTTTACCTGACATGAAATCAAAGTTTATACAAGCACGTATGTGAGAACAGAATTAGCAGTCTAAAATGGGGAGAATTCTGATTTGCATGCGTCCACATTTCACAGACCACAGATTGAGACCCAAAGAATGGTTAGGCTTGTGTCATTAAATGGGGACAAGAAACAAGAATCATATCTCGATCTAGATTTTTTTTTATAAATTTTTTGTGTTTTTGACTTTTCCTCTATTCTGGTTTAGATGCCATTCTTTGGATGCTGGAGCTCACATGATGCAACTACTTTCTGCTGCATGCTGAGTTGGATTCATATGCATAATGCATATTACTCGTTTTCACATGTTTCATATTTGGGATTAAAAAGAACAAGGAGTAAAAATAATGAATTCATATGGTTATTTTAAAAGTGATCTTACTGAAAATAAAATTAGGTAAACGAAAGTTAAGAAATATTTCCTGGAATGTTGGTCAATTTTTGCATAATTTAATTGCAACCTATGTTGAGGACTACATTACAATTAGTAAGTTGTATGGGGTTAAACATTCTACCCCATTTTTTTTTTGTTCTCAACTTTCTAGATTGTACATATTGGAAGTAAAAAACTAAAAAAAGCAGCATAGGTTGTGAGTGTCTCAGGAAGCCAACAAAAAAACAAGTGAGATTTAATGTTACAAGCAAGAGAAAGAGACTCCATCAGCATTCTTGCTGCAGGAAGATCCTTAATTAGGGCTATGGGATTAATAATTATATTAGTTGTGTACGATGAAGACATTAATATAAAGAGGATACATTCAAAATTTAAAGTACAGAAAAGTAGTAACAATATAGTTATAAATTTAATATATAGTTTTATCTTTCTAGCTCCATATTCACAGCATAAGCTCTGTTTCTCCGAGGATTCATAGTCACAAGAAAAAAAAAAAAGTGCAGCTAAGTGTAGTCTCGCGTTAACACAGGTCGATCGGAAAGAGTCACACCCAAAGAGGATAACGTGGACGGTCTAACCTGATAATTGTATTAGTAGTTGATTTCACTGAGAAAGGGAAAAATTTTACTGGTGAAAAAACTTCAACTGAATCAAGTTTCAGTGATGATAACATTTATACCATGGCCTGACCTGCATGGTTTCTAAGGTAGCGTTTATTTTGAGCTACAGAGACTGAGACTCAATATCATGTTTGTTGATTTAGAGATTGGTACTAAAATTTTTATGGAAAAGTCTAGGGGGTCAGCAGTTTTATTGAATTTTGGCCAGCATGTAACCAGCAGAAAAAGGTGAGCCATTGGATGAAATCTCACACCAATCTCACACTATCAAATCATCATTGATGGCTAGTTGATGGCTAACAATTACAAAAATTGCTGGCTCCTAGCATTGCTCAATTTTTATTTCTATCTCTAAAACTGAGATTCATTATCATGTTTGTTGGTTCAAAGACTGCTACTAAAATTTCAATTTCTATCTCCAAAATTTCACTATTTCAGTACTTGCAAAAAGTAGGGATACAGGAGACTAAAATTTTTAGAGATAGAAACTGTAACTTTAATAACATTTTATACCTAAATTACTTTCATTTCAATTAATTAATTTCAATTTTACCCTGCAAATTAAATTAGAGTTTCATTCTTGTTTCAATTTTTGTCTCCCATTTTTGCACTAATAAGATTTATTTCAATCTCTATCTCTTAATATCTGTCTCTATCTCTCCACCAAACGCTACTTAAGTTACACCAGTAATGTTCATATTTCAATCAGTACAAATGTCATGTCAAAGTAGTCATCTCCTATCCTGTTTATATAAAGATTACGAATAAGAAAAAAATTTCAATGGACACAAATTTAACGTATTATTCTTTGAAACAATAAAAAAAAAGGGTTAGTAGAATCTATGAATAGTAGCCATCGTCGTTTGAGTAAAATTTGCGGGAGTCATTTTTATCAATAATATTATTTACACACCAAAATTAATCATCATATATTTATATATAGATATATGTGTAATTTAATTTATTTATAATATATAATATCTATTCTATTTTAATAATTAATTTTAGTGTATATCTAACGTAGTTGTAATTTTGTCGTGTGTCAGCTATAGCTTGGAATGTGGAGATTCTGCATGCTGATTTCGATGCCTCTTATGGCAGTAATTTTAGTGGTGGATTCCGAATTAGAATGTTCCTTGAGGAACAAAGAAAACCACTTGGTTCTGTATGATGCTCTGCCCAAGCTTCCTTGCTATTTAGTGCCACAGTATTTCCTTCAATCTTATATATAAAATATTATTAGAAATTATCTGTGAAAGTTTTATCATGATTTCATTATTTAGAGAATTTTTCTTTCTTATACACTTCATTACTTGACCTTGATGTAGCATTTAAATGAGCTGAAATCCTTACCAAGGTACATGAACTAATTGTTAATATTTTTGTTATGAGTCAAGTGATGTTTAATAGGATTTTCTTTTTTCCCTTTTAACTGCGGGTTTCAGGGCAGGTTCAGCTATTCTTCGTTTTCTAGTTACAAAATAGAGTAATTATGGGTAGTAAAAAATTTCCAGACCGAAACATTCATTCCTAACAAAAAATTATTAGATTTTACTTTTTCAGTTGTTGTATCGTAAGATAAATATAAATAGGTCACTTCATTAGTTTTCATCCATTAACGGGGATCCAACAAATGGTCGTTAAGTAGTTAACATATTCGTCACGATGTAACATTTCAAGCCAGCAAAAAATAAGTCTATACCTAAAGTTGAAAAAGGAAAATGTTAGATGAATAAATTATTTTTATAATTAATTTCAGTAAAGTGTTTTTAGTGTTTTTTTTAATTGATTTTTATTATGTCAATAAAATATTAGATCAATTTGGTTAAAGTTGATTATCAAAAATAAAAAATTTGGTAGGTGAGAAAAACCAGGAATGAAAAGTTAATCAATTGAAAAAAAAAATGTGAGGTCACTAAAGAGTAAATAAAACAGAAAAAGAGCGGTTGTGTGGCTGATATAAGATGTAGAAGAAACAAAATAGTCACACAATTAATTCAGTTTGGATATTCAGACTTAAAACGTATAAATTTGAGCGTAGTAGAATGTATTGTCCTCCAAATTTTACTGAAAAGAAAGTTAGTTACAGTCAATTAATGGCCATGAACATTTCTCGTGGTGCTCCGATAAAATAAAGTAAAAATTCAAAAGTACAAATAACCAAAAAAGAAGAAAATAAGTTGCACAATTATATATGAATGATGTCAAGCATCGGCAATGGTGACTTCAACCTCAACGCTAGGTTCAATGGTGATTGAGGTAACCTGCTTAACGACATCTGGAGAGGATAGCTGTATGGTCAATAACCCTCTTGTGCACACGTAGCTCACATCTATCACATGTGTTTGCACCTTAGAATTAAATAAAACACCAATGTAACATCTATTTATTTATTTATTTATTATATCTTATTAATTTTATAATTAAAATAGATTATATATTATTTTATATTATAAATAAGATTTTTTTAAATTAAAAGTCGTTTCATTTCTTTCTCTTTTTTATTTTATTTTTTATTCATTTTATTTTTATATATATTATAATTAATAATTAATTATAAATTTTACAATCAAAATATACAATATACATAATATTTTTAATTATAATTGAAATTAAAATTTTAAAACAAAAATTAAAATATAATTATACTATATTACTAATTTAACAATTAAATTATGTCATATGACACTCTTTCATTATAATTAAGATAAAATTTTCTATTTCAAAATTAATAAACTTTCTCTTTCTATTATCTTTTCTATTTCGCTTTTTTCTTCTATTTTTCTTCATCTTTTTTATTCTATATTTTATTATTTATATTACTAACTACTCTAATAAAAATATCAAAAATATCTTTTTATGATAATTATTTGTTTAAAAAATATGACTTATTTATTTTGTCACTATTTTATCAATTTTTAGTAAATTAAAAGTGATTTGATATTTAATGGTTTGAGAGTGAAATTTACTTTTCTTGCAAATATCAGTTTCAGAAAATGCATCAAAAAATTCTTTCGATTGGACAAAATAATAAAAGAAAATGTGAAAGAAAAGCAGAGTAAATTTAAAAATAAATTGACTGAAATTGAACTAAATGGCATCGAACTTAAATAAAAGCGATAATTTGCCTTCAACAAAATCAAAGGACTTTTGAAATCGAAAACAAAGTACTGAATCTTAAAAGAAAATGGAAAAAGTAAATATTGCTCGAAAAGTAAATTTGCATAAAAATAAATATTACAAGAAATTTAAAAGACGTAAAAAGAATTTTACAGAAAAAAAACTTTTGACAGAATCAGAAATTCGCAGAAGATGTGAGTGTGCAAGAGTATTTCCTGTTAAGAAATTTCAATCTTTCTTCCTTCAATCTTCCACCTATTTAAAGAAGTCTTCGACCAATCAGATTTGAATGTAACACCCACGTGCATTAATTTATGAGTAACTGTTCCCGCTCTTTTTGTATGTGGGTAACCGCCAACAATTAGCTCTAAATGTTCCTTTCCTTCGATCAGGTTTATCGATTGACTTCTACCTTTTGTCTTCGACGAATTCTTCTCAATAAAGATTACATTTTCGAAAAAATATTTACTGTACCTCGACTTTGGAAATTTTTACGTAACTTAACTTCATCAGAAGAATCACTTCTAACACAAGAAAAACTTTCAATAGAAGTAAAACTATTTAAATAATAGTCTAAGTTACCTAGATAATTCGACATAACTTATTTTTTAGTCATGGCAAGACACTTTCGAATTATTAACCACCAAGAACTAATTACTCCCAACTAGTAGGAGAAAAATCGAGCTTCGGTTGTCGAAGCTTCACATTCAGACCCTCTGAATTAAGAAAGCAATCCTCATAATTGTAGGAATTGAACACCCTGTCGACATTAAGTGGTTTTAGTTTTTCATTGTAAACCTAGAAATTAACATGTAGCTGTTTCACATATAAGCTCGAGTCTACTTTGATCACTTCAGGTTTTTCTTTATCAATCCAAAAAAGAATACTTTGATGCACAGTCAAAAGTACAACTCCAAAACCATGAATCCAATCTCTTCCTAGTATAGTATTATAACTAGCTCTTAAAGACACCACCACAAAAATAGTGTTCTAATTTGAGAATTCCACTTGCATTTAAAGAGTTACTAGCTCCTTTGCAGGAGTTGATACATCGCTATGGTGGAGACCAAATCATCAGCATGTTTTTAGAAGTTGTATTTAATTTTGTTTATTTTTCCTAATTTTAATTATCATTATATATTATCTATTTAATATATTTATTTTATTTAATTTTATTAAATATATTTATAATTTAATATATAAAATATTATATATATATATTCATAAAAAGCAATATTTTCTATTTTAATAATTCTAATATTATATTTTATTAATATATTAGAATATATATATTTTATATGTACAAAAATATACAATAACTTTTGTCAACATCCTTTCTGACAATAAACTAATTAGTGTCCTTCCATCGACCAAGATTTTGTTGACACATATACCACTCATATAAGCAGTAACATGTAACAAACGAAGATGAGATTTTTTATTTTTTCGTTGACCTTTGAAAATATTCCGTCTCATCTTCAGGTCGAATGAAGGCAAAAGCCTCTTCATCCTCCACATCATAATCTTCACTTGGATTTCCTTCATAGTCTCCCAAATATTCAGTGGGGATAATTGAAATAGTATTTACCATCTTTTCATCACCTTCCTCAAAATACTCCTCATCTAGGTCGACATCTTTCTCTTTGTCATCAATTGGGGCCATAACCATAGCTTTGCCCTTTTCGATTTTAGCTGGTGACGAAATTCCTTTAAGAACCATCTCTCCATCAGAAGAAAAGACAACTCGAAAATGAATAGAAGGAGTTGCTCCCTTATTCTTATTATTCGATGGCTCTCTTTGCCCTATTTGACGTCAACTTCTTCCTCCTCGATTTTTTCTGACTCTTCCTCGAAGATACGGATAACGGACACGATAAAAACCTTGATGACCTCTCTGAGAAAAACGCCTATATTATGCATCTCGATTGCAAAACTCCTGACAATTTGAACCTATTGCACACCCAAAGCCTGAGAACGATTGGTCAGAGGAGGAAAGTTCCTTTGAGGGGCACCAGAACTTTGTCCCTCTTATGTTCGAGGAGGTTGCCTTTGTCGAACTTGCTTTTCCTTATGAGCTAACTCTTTTTTTATTCTTTTTTTCGAATATTGCTGCAGCATCAGCATCAAACACAACATTACATCAAGGACAAAAAGATACATATCGATCCTTTAACTTTTGTTGTATCAAGAATTCCAACAACCCTTTGCCAGCACCAGGATATACTACTCGAGAATTAGATTCGAAGTCCCCCAAAGCAGTATCGAACGCATAGGAAAAACTAACCATATTAACCCTTTAGAGAGGGCTCTACAAAATTTGCGCCAGCATCGAAGGGATTAGAATCAACCTTCATATCCTTTTTTCCATTATCAAACTTCAACCTCCCTTCCATGATCGCTTCTTGAATCAAGTCCCTAAAATGAACACAATTATTAGTTGATGGCTTGTTGCTTGATGAAACTTGCAATAAGGTTTTTCGTTTAAATCTTTTGTCGAAAGTAATGTTTTGCCCTCAAACAAAATCAACTGTTTATCTTTAAGCAACACATAAAATATATGGTCGGATTTTAAAATATCAAAACTATATTTCTTTCCACTCTTAAGTTTTTTACCATTAGATCCATTAACATTTGTTATTTTCTTAAGTAAAGAACATACATAAGGTGGTCCTTTCTTTAATTCAGCCAAATCAACTTCAGGAAATTTGATATCAGATTCCTCACTTGAGGATTTCATTTCGACATATGAAACCTTTTCTTTTCGAGAGAAAACTCGAGTTTTCAACCTCTTTTCATTTTTTAATTTCTCCGTTTCCTTCTGGAGAATCTCTACCCAATGTACTCTTTCTGACAGGTGAACCAAATCAGGAATATGAACATTAAGTAATTTTCGACGCATATAAAAGCCTAAGCCCATGATGGCTATTTTAACTACTTCATTTTTAGGAAGATATATATAACACCGACTTCGAGTATTTTTAAAATGGATCATGAAGTCATCAATCGATTCTCCATCTTCACGCTTTAAAGCCACCTAGTCAGTTATAGCCACGTTCAACTCTCCTCTAAAGAATTGAGCATGAAAAGCACTCTCTAATTGTGTCCAAGTTCCAATCAAATTAGGCCAAAGATTAGAAAACCAAGTGAATGCATTATTTGTCAAAGAATAAGGAAAAAGCTACATCTTTAAATTTTCATCATCCGCTAAGTTTTCTATCTCGACCATGTATCGAGTAATATGCTTAGTAGTCGATTCACCAACTTCTCCTGCAAATTTTGTACTATCTTAGGATTTTTTACTTCCCTAGGCACCTCTGTCGCTTGTACAGCAGCAGGAAAAGCATAAACAAAATATGGTTGATTCATAAAATTCACATTGAATCCAACCTTAGTACATCCTCCACAATTCTAGTCACCTAGTATCTCTCACTATGCTGATTAATTCTCATTCGAGCCAATACATCATCTGCATTTCGATCTTGATGAACAATTCAGGGATTATCTCTCTCAAAATATATTTCATTTCCCAAGTTTCTAGGCCTCTCATCTTCTTGATTCATTTGCAGATTTTGATCTCCTTCATCATAATCAACAATTCGAACAATTCTCTCCACTTATCTAGCAAGACGCTCGAATTTTGTTTCATGATCAGCCATCACAGGGTTTAAAATTGTAGTCATCTGCTGGATCAATAAATTGACCAAATCATTATGACTTTTATCGACATGTTGTCGAAAAGAAGCCATCAAATTAGAAGCATTCGATGTGGAATCCAATTGATAATCTCAAAAAAACTCATAATACAATGGAGGCCCTTGGTTATCACCAAAACTTGACAAATTCCCAAATCTTGGAGGGGGCATAACCAGGTGGAGTATAACATAGAGGAAGGCCATATGGTGGCCAACCAACAGTTACTGGCAATTGCGTTATAGGAATCCGCGAACGTAAATTTCGTCCACTGCTCCACACTAGAGGATTAGTAACTGCTATATTCTCCTCAATTGTACTTTTTTCCATACGCGATGACATTTTTGTCGAAATCAATGCAACCACAGCAACATTATTGCTTGCAGATGATTCCAAATTAGTATTAGAAACTTCTTCTACCATTCGAATAACCGTGTCAGTTCTAAGTTACATGCACTAGATCAATTCAGAACACTTTCTAAAACACTTAATTTTCAAAATTTTTCTATCGGGCGTGCTGATGCGGTATTTTACAACCCACAATTAACCGGCAAGTGCACCGGGTCGTACCAAGTAATACCTTACATGAGTAAAGGTCGATCCCACGAGAATTGATGGATTAAGCAACAATAGTGTTTGATAGGATTAGTTAGACAAACAGAAAAGTGTTTGGAAGTTCAAAGAGCATTAAATAGTGAATTAAGAATATTAAAGACAGATAGATAAATAAGTTGGGAATAAAATATAGAGAAAACAGTTAAGGTTTCAGAGTTATCTATTTTTCCGGATTAACTTTTCTTACTAACTAATTTAATCATGCAAGATTTAATTCATGGCAAGCTATATGTGACTAGACCCTAATTCCTTAGACCTTCCTAGTCTCCTCTAAAATTCATTAACTGCCAATTCCTTTATCAATTAATTCCAATTAGAGGGTGATGATCAATTTCTAGTTTATATGACAAAAGAATCCTAATTATCCAAAAATAAGGGGATTATATGTCACGTATCCCGTTAAATACAAACAATTAGAAATTCAGTATAATATGTTTTCAAGCTGTTGTTCAAGTAAAGAGTTTTTCCAAGTTTTACAAGAACTCAATTAGAACATGGGTCATACTTCCGTTCCACCCTATTCATAAAATAAAGAGCGAAAATAATTATTGAAATATAAATCAAAACATGAATTAAAATAGAAAAATAATAGTATTAATCCATACAATAGACAAAGCTCCTAACCTTAACAGTGGATGTTTAGTTGCTCATGGAATGCGGAATGTAAATTTGTATAGAATTCCCTAATTGAATCCCCCTTTTCGAACCTCCCAATAGAAAAGAAGCCTCCCCTTTTTATAACTAATCCTAATTAATTTAAAATCTAATTTTTAAAATTAAAATAATATATTTTCCTATTTTAAAATCAAATTTGAATTTAAATCAAAATTAACTAACTACTCCGCGTCTTATAACGTGGGGACCACTTGGCTTCACTGGATCCGTGTCTTACTTGGGTGCTAAAATGGGGCCCAGAAATCACCCCAGCGTTTTCTGCACGTGGCGCGTACACGTCTGTCACGCGTATGCGTCGATGGTCTTTTTCGCAAGTCACGCAGACGCGTCGGTCACGCGCACGCGTTGCTGTGAAAATCTTCAAATCATACGTCCGCGTCAGTCACGCGCACGCGTCTCTGTGGAAAGCTCCAAATCACGCGTATGCATCGCTCCTCGCTGCCATCTCTTTTGATTCTTAAGCTGCAGAAACTCCATCAAATATAGTCGAATGCTACCTAAAATAAACAAAATTGCAAAAGGCTCAAAGTAGCATCCATAGTGGCTAAAATATAATTAATTCTTGATTAAACTCAACAAATTAGATGCAAATTCACTAGGAAAAGATAGAAAGGATGCTCACGCATCACAACACCAAACTTAAACTGTTGCTTATCCTCAAGCAACCAAAATTAACATAGGCTAAGGATGTGAATTTGCATGAGAATGAGAGTTCGATTAAGCTCATGTCTCTTTTTATAGTGGGGTTTATAACTGTAATCCTTGATAGGTTTGGCATCTCACTCTCCTTTGAATCAGGAGGATGTCATTGTCATTCAGAATTAGAATTCGGATAATATTATGAATTCTCTGATCTTTATATTTCAGTTTAATACTTTAACACAGCAAAATATAGTTTAATTTATTTTTCTTTGTTACTTTGCACCTTGAGCCTAGCGGTGACTTTAAATATTTTGTCTCAAGGATTACTTGATATAGAAACACCACAGGCACTTATCTGGGGGACTCTCTTTGAGTCCTAATTTTTCTTTCAGTTACTCGCAGACAGTGGTACTCAAAGTCTTTGGCATACTCTGTTAAACGCACTTGATCTCGACTCTAAGTATTCTGTCTCAAGGATTACTTGACACAATCACACCAAAAGCATATGACTAGGGAAACAACTCTTTGAGCTTTTAATAACAACTCTTTGATGCTCAGAGCCTTGGACCTTGCTTTTATTATTATTTATTTATTTTTTTTTCTTTTGCTGTTTCTTTTGCTTCAAGGATTAAATTTTTGTTTATTTCAGAGAAATCATAATAATTCTCTAAATTCCTGTTCCTTATACATCAACATCCCTTGATTCAAATTCAAATATGCACTGTTCATATCATGCATTCAAAAATCACAGAAAATACCACCACATTTAAGTAAATAAGACTACTCTTAAAACTAACTCAATTTCTCATGCAATACATCACTTCTGTGTGTGTGTGTGTGTATATATATATATATATATATATATATATATTTGAATTCAAACTCAGTGGGTAATACATGAGACATCTTTTCAGAATTAAAGCAAGTAAGAAAAAATTAAACTAGTCCTAGGATTCTAACTAATAAAGGATCATGCAACAAACAAGGCAAAATAGCAGAAAACCGGAACATAACATAGAAAAAGAGGGGAGGAAAAAAATGAAAGGAACTCAACCACCTTAGTTATCCTAGCGGTCGCTTTATTCTTCAAGTTGTGCTCCTCAGTGAAGATGATTCGCCTCCCTTTTGGTGCCATAGGAATAAGCAGAAAACCCTTCAGCGAAGCGTTAACACCAAACTTAAAGGTTTGCTTGTCCTCAAGCAAAGAAGAACTGAAAATAAAAACAAACAGTGAGAGGAAAGAAAAATATAAAGATAAAAGAACAAGAGAGAATTAGGAGTGGGAGAGAGAGAAAGAACAGTGAAAAATGTGCGGCGAATAAGTGTAGTTGTGCGGCAAAGGCGACGCGTACGCTTGCAGCACGCATACGCGTGGGTTGCGAATTTTCTTTAATGACGCATTAGCGTCAGGCACGCGTCCGTGTCCCCTTGATTTTGTGCGATTCGCACAAAGGCAGCCGCGTGCAGGCATAACTCTCTGTTCGCGTGGCTTAGGAACCAATAATTTCATACGACGCGTGCGCGTCATGCACGCGAACGCGTGGAGGACCATTTTTTGCAAATGACGCGCATGCGTCAGGGACGCGTACGCGTGAGTAAATTTGTGTCTCTAGCACGCTTCCAGTCCCAAGCCAGCACAACTCTCTGCCTAAACACTCCTTTACGTCGATTTTGCAGGTCACGCGTACGCGTCAATGACGAAGAAGATGATGTAGGAATTCTTTCATGTAGGAATTCTTTATATCATGTAGAATTCTTTCATAAGGAGCTCAAGATCTGATGGTATTTGAGATGAAGAAGAAGATGGTGGCTCTTGATATGAATAAAAAAGAGATTATGGTTCTTCATATGAATAGGGAGATGGTGGCTCTTGGTATGAGTAGAAAGATGATGGTTCTTGACATGAATAGAAAGATGATGGTTCTTGATATAAATATTGAGATGGTGGTTTGTGGTATGAATATGGAGGTGGTGGCTCTTGATAGTTAGAACATGGAGCATTGAAGTTTCTTTGGTTTTGACTTTGCCAACCAAAATTTGGATAGTTCATAATTCCTCCATCCACCATAATATTCTCCATTACTTTTCCTTAGCACAAAACACCAAATAGGATTAAGCGCACCATATGGTAAACAAGAAAGTAAAGAAGAAAGAACAGAAAATTTTTTTTCAAAAGAAATAAAATAAAAAATAAAAAAAATAAAAAAATTCAAAAATAAATAAAAAGAGGTCAACTAAAAATTCAAAAATTAAACAAAGAAAAATATTAGTATTTAAAAAAAAATTTTTGAAAAAAAATTTACTACGAGAACACTAAACTTAATTTCAAAAATAAAAAAAATATTAGTACTAATTTATTTATTCTTTTTATTAATTTTTTTAACTAAATAATAAAAGAAAAGAAAAAAATGAAAAAGGAGAGGGATGCTAATGAAAAGGAAAGAAACGTAAGGAAAAAAAAGAAGTAAAGAAGAGAAAAAAATGAAAAATAAAATAAAAACAAACAAAGAAAACAAAACGGGGGAGGGGTGATAATTTAAAAAATAAAAAGAAAAAATTAAAAATTAATAATACTAAAAAAAATAATAATTTAAATAAAAATTATCTAATCTAAGTAATCAAACAACGAGTAGTTGTCAATCACAATCAATCTTCGGTAATGGCGCCAAAAATTTGATGCGGTATTTTACAACTCACAACTAACCGGCAAGTGCATCGGGTCGTACCAAGTAATACCTTACGTGAGTAAGGGTCAATCGCACGAGGATTGATGGATTAAGCAACAATAGTGTTTGATAAGATTAGTTAGAGAAACAGAAAATAGTGTTTGGAAGTTCAAAGAGCATTAAATAGTGAATTAAGAATATTAAAGACAGGCAGATAAATAAGTTGGGAATAAAATAAAGAGAAAACAGTTAAGGTTTCAGAGTTATCTATTTTTTTGGATTAACTTTTCTTACTAACTAATTTAATCATGCAAGATTTAATTCATGGCAAACTATATGTGACTAGACCCTAATTCCTTAGACCTTCCTAGTCTCCTATAAAATTCATTAACTGCCAATTCCTTGGTCAATTCCAATTAGAGGGTGATAATCAATTTATAGTTTATATGCCAAAAGAATCCTAATTATCCAAAAATAAGGGGATTATATGTCACGTATTCCGTTAAATACAAACAATTAGAAATTCAGTATAATTTTTCAAGCTGTTGTTCAAGTAAAGAGTTTTTCCAAATTTTACAAGAACTCAATTAGAACATGGGTCATACTTCTGTTCCACCCATATTCATAAAATAAAGAGCGAAAACAATTATTGAAATATAAATCAAAACATGAATTAAAATAGAAAAATAATAGTATCAATCCATACAATAGACGGCGCTCCTAACCTTAACAGTAGATGTTTAGTTGCTCATGGAATGCGGAATGTAAATTTGTATAGAATTCCCTAATGGAATCCTCCTTTTCGAACCTCCCAATAGAAGAGAAATCTCCCCTTTTTATAACTAATCCTAATTAATTTAAAATCTAATTTTTAAAATTAAAATAATATATTTTCCTATTTTAAAATCAAATTTGAATTTAAATTAAAATTAACTAACTACTCCGTGTCTTATAATGTTGGGACCACTTGGCTTCACTGGATCCGTGTCTTACTTGGGTGCTAAAATGGGGCCCAAAAATCACCCCCAGCGTTTTCTGCATTTTTTACACGTGGCGCATGTCACGCGTACGCGTCAGTCACGTGTACGTGTTGATGGTCTATTTCGCAAGTCACGCGCACGCGTCGGTCACGCGCACGCGTCGCTGTGAAATTTTTCAAATCACGCGTCCACGTCAATCACGCGCACGCATCGCCGTGGAAAGCTCCAAATCAGCATACTCGTCGCTCCTCGCTGCCATCTCTTTTGATTCTTGAGCTGCAGAAACTCCAACAAATCCAGTTAAAATGTTACCTAAAATAAACAAAATTGCAAAAGGCTCAAAGTAGCATCCATAGTGACTAAAATATAATTAATTCTTGATTAAACTCAACAAATTAGATGCAAATTCACTAGGAAAAAATAGAAAAGATGCTCACACATCACGTGCCAATTTATTTTTATCGAATTTTAGCAAATCGAAAGTGGTTCGATATCTAATGGCTTGAGAGAAAAACCTACTCCTCTTGCGAGTACCAATTTCAGAAAGTGTTCCAAACAAAATTCCTTCGATTGGACAAAATAATAATAGAAAATCTGAAAGAAAAGTAGAGTAAACTTAAAAATAAATTGACTAAAATTGAACTGCATTGGACTTAAATAAAAGCGATAATTTTCCTTCAACAAGATCGAAA
This sequence comes from Arachis hypogaea, assembly GCF_003086295.3. Taxonomy (NCBI): domain Eukaryota; kingdom Viridiplantae; phylum Streptophyta; class Magnoliopsida; order Fabales; family Fabaceae; genus Arachis; species Arachis hypogaea. The sequence goes on from NC_092038.1 coordinate 11,182,791, forward strand.
GACTTTTGAAATCGAAAACAAAGTACCAAATCTTAAAAGAGAACAGGAAAAGTAAATGTTGCTCGAAAAAGTAAATTTACATGAAAATAAAGGTTACAAGAAATTTAAAAAAAATTTAAAAGAAAGTGGAAGAAACCCTACAGAAAAGAAAGCTCTTGGCAGATTCAGAAATTCTAGGAGATGTGAGTGTGCGAAAGTATTTTTTGGTAAGAAATTCCAACCTTTTTCCTTCGATCTTTCATCTATTTATAGAAGTCTTCGACCAATCAAATTTGAATGTAACTCCCACGTGCATTAATCTTTGAGTAACCATTCTCGCTCTTTTTGTACAACATGGGTAATCACCAACAATCAGCTCCAAATGTTCATTTTCTTCGATCAGGTTTATCGATTGACTTCTACCTCTTCTCTTCGATGAATTATTCTCAATAAGGGTGACATTCTTTGAAAGAATATTTACTGTACCTCAACTTTAGTGTCTTCGAAATTATATTTTTTCTGGCCAACAGCCTCACTTTAAACAAAGGTAATACTTTTATAACATATGAAAATCAAACCCTAAAATCTATCATCCAATGGTCAAAATAAAGTATCTTTATATGAAGGCAATTATAAAATCTTTATTGGAGTATCTAACATTTATATTTTATATATTATTAATTTGACAACCAAAATATATCACAAGTAATTCTCGCATTAAATCAAAATAAAATATTTTTCTCCAAAATTAATGAGCACCATCCTTCCCTCTTATTCTCTACCTTTCTTTCTCTTTTTTTTTATTCTCATTCTCTATTTTTCTCTATCCTTTCCAGTTTTTACTTTACAAAAATAAAATTAACAAAATAATATAATTCAAATAAAATTTTAAAATAAGAAACATATTAAAATATAATTAAAAAAGTGATCCCATAATATTATTCACATAGAAAAAAATATATAATTATTATTATATATATTTTTTAATTTTATTTTTTATTTAGTTATTTTTTCAAAATAATTCACCTAAACAAATAAAATAGAATCCAATATTACATAAATGTCTCGAAACCAAACATGTTATACACATGGCCAATTTTAGTGTTTACTCTATGTAAATCAAAGCTACTAAACCCGATTTAAGAATTTTAATGTAAATCGAATTGAATAGATTCGATTTAGGGTAAATCAAATCCAATAGCTTTGATTTAGTAGTGGACTAGAGTTTGTAAGGTAATTCGAAACCAATTATTTCGATTTACTCCAAAAATCTCATGTACGATTCTGTAGAGTGACAATAAGGGTGACTTATCTGTCAACTTTTTTACTATCATCCCCAAAGAATCAAATTTGCCTTACGTAAAGTTGCCAAAATATGCTTAACTTCTGGATTTGAAATCACTGCTTATATACCAGTATTGACCATAATTTACAAGAACATTCTGTAGTCTTAATAAGAGGGAGAAGGCTTAAAGAAATGATTTTACTTTTTCGTACACATATTCTATAGATTCTGATTTGACTATTTTGGACCCTTTCCCTTTAGCTTTGGGTATGAGAAAAGTTAGTCCTCAAGCCCCTCCGCTCCGGGCAAGTCCTAAGCTTTGAGGCGGTTTCACATCTTCTTAAGTCGAAATAAAATGACTGAAAAGAGGGAAGGTTTCCTTTTTTTAGTTTTAGGGTACTCCAAAAAATAGATCCAGTGAAGACAGGATAGGGCTTGTAGCTCAGAGGATTAGAGCATTTATAGAATTGCATTAGTGTATTAGTAAATCGAAGCTATTAGACTACTCGATTTACTCCAATGTATAAGCTTCAAGTAAATCGAGTCTAATAGCTTCGATTTACTAATACAATAATGCAATTCTATAAAATCAAATTCAACTAATTCGATTTTTCAAGGAATATAAGTTATATAAATAAGAACAGAATGTTAAATCTTCATTAGAGTAGTTATCACAATGGTTAGTGAGGATAGTTTTTTAGTTCTTATGCATTACAGATGGATGATTAAGAAAAAAATACGAGAAGGAATAAAATTTACTGATAAAGATCTGTTGAGTGTCTTTATTAAATTTTCTACGAGTTTTGTTGAGTTTCAAAATAATATAATCCAAAAATTGGGACTGCATGATATGAAATGGATGGATAAGTTATTTTATAGAATTCTGATTTCTGTTATACGAGATGGTATAAAATACGACTCATTTGTGATAGACAGTGATGAAGATTTACAAGTTTTATTTTATTGTCGTCATCTATTTTCTGAGATAAGGACTCATGAGCTATTGGCAAAATTTGGAGATGTGGTCTATAGTTTAGAAGGATCGAACCAAAATCCTTAATTTTTAGCAATGTCAGGAGCCTGCAGTTCAATTACATTAGTACCTCATCATCTGTGTGTATCATTACACCTGAGACAATTTTAATGACATCTCTATCCTTTGTAACTGATCTAAATCGCAGATAATGATGGACAAATATGTAATAATTGACCTTTCGATTCTATAAATAATCTTACATAATTTATAATGTTAGGGCTAAATTAATATAATTTTAAAAAATTTATAATTTCGTAATATTATTACGAATAAAAACATTAATTTAATTATAATTATAATGATAATTATATGAGTAATTAATTGAAAAGTGATAAATAACTAGTACTTTTTTCAAATGGGAATTTTCTGGTGGTTATGTGAAGAACTCCATTTAAAGATTTGTCATTGGCTAATGAGTTTGCATGCACAAAGTAAAATTTAAACTTCTAACATTTGTTTAAAAAGACTAATAAACTAGTTACTAGACTAACCCAACTTAATTTAACACAAACTATTATGCATATGTCACAAAAAAAAAAATTATAGACATGATATCAAATTAGATTATGAGAATTATATAAAAGGTAGAATTTATAGGACCTAATCATAGTTAAAATAGTTATATAAATTTTGTTAAAATTAAAAATATATTTTTTATATTTTGATAATATTTTTTCAATTAAAAAATACGTTAAATAATAACACAATATTTTGAGAAATAGAAATAGATTAAACTAGGCTTTATTTTTAACCGGCCAGATTTATCATGTAGTTAATTAACTTAAATCTGGTATGTAATTTACTAGGTTGCATTTAGTTTTAAATATAGGATAAAACAAAACACTAAAAATAAGACGTAAAAGATAAAGATACAAAAATTATTGATTTTGCATTTTGTTTGATGATAAACTAAAATAAATTATAAAAGTTTAATTTATTCTTTTTTTATTAAAAAAAGTTAGAAAGAAAAATATAATAATAAAAATATAATTATAAAAATCAACAAAAATAATAAAAGAAAAAATAAAAAATAAGTTGTGTCTCTTGTCAGTATTTTTGTGTCTTTTCTATCAGGATGAACACAAAATATATTAATTTAATGTCTTTAAACACAATGTCTTTATCCATATCTCATTTGTTAAACACAATTTTATATTCCTATATTTTTATCTCAAGATTATGTGTCTATAAACAAACACAGCCCTGTATACCTTTTTTAAGTCTACAATCTACTATATACTTTTTTAAAAGTGCTAAACTTTGACATGTAAATTAAATATGACTTGGTTTAAAGTCTATTAAAAGGTTGACAATTTTTATTTTATAAAAATAAAAAAATAAAAAAGTATTATTTATAAAAACTATTTTTTAATAAAAACTACTTATATATAATATGTTAAATTTAATGTTTACAAAAACTTTTAAATTTTAAAATATTTATGTATTTATTTATGTTTTAATAAATTCAAATATTTTTGATAGATTAGTAGGATTAATTAATGAACATAAATTTAATCTATTAATATATTAAGATTTTTATAATAATTTAAGTCTAGACCTATTTTATAATAGGCCGATTAGATCAAGTTAAATACAGGTCGCTTAGTCTAATTTTTCCCTAATTATTTGACATTGTTAGAGGAGAGGGATAGAGGGTAATCCTGATCTTATGAAGTATGAACCTTCTTCAGGGGTTCCTCTAAACCAAGTTGAGCAGGTTCTTCGCCAGGAAAACAGCCAACCTAAGAGTGAAAGAAAAATAGCTCAAAATTAAAACAGTTTAGGATTTGTATTGAGTAAAGGGTTAATCTGTTATTGTAGGGGATTTTTTGTACATTATTGTAGCATTTTTTTTTTGGTGCTTTTGTAGCATTTTTATATATGGTGTTACGTTACCTAGGTTTTTGTTGCTTACTGGGTCTTATTAATCCACATCTGGGCCCGCTCCTCCACGTAAAAACAGGAAGAAAAAAAAAAACAAGATGTGCCTTTGGGGCTTTGGGCTAGGGAAATAAAAAAGATGAATATTATTACCAAAAAAAAGAAAAGAAAAATATTTAGATATATTAAAGATGTAAAAAAAATTTAATTTAAATAATACTCTTAGCTAATATATGTAGACTTAATTATTTTTTATATATGTATATAGATTGAATATACAACTAGTTGTAAAAAACTTCGTGATATATGTTTTATGTATTTATAGCTCTTTATATAAATGTTTGAATAAAAAATCTACTGTTAGTACTAAATAGGAGATTATAATTTAGAGAGACAGAGACTACACTAATCATTCTCAATTAAGTTATTTGACGGTAAATATTTTTGCAAGTTAATAATAAAATAATCACTGGATATTTGACAATGACAAACGAAAAAAAGGACAATTAGTATATCTATGAAGTGATTAGACAAGAAAAAATATTAAGTGATTTTATATACCTAAAATAATAATAAATATTATATCCACGTTAAAAATTAATTACTAAATTAATTGTCATGTATTTATATAAATTTATGTGTAATATTTTATATACGTTTAATATAAATTTTATATTTAATACAAATAATTTATTTTTAATATATATAATATGATTTTAAAATAATTTGTATTAAAGTTTTTTAAAATAGAAATATTGGTGTCTAAAAAAATTAAGAATATTGATAAGGGGCCTGCTACACATACAAGTAAAAAGGCCGTACAAGTTTTACAAGTTATCAGTCCAAATTTCATTAACACGCGCATTAACTCATTTTGAATGGAGCGTAACTACACGCGCCCCCACTCAAACGGTTCCTCTTCGTCTTCTTCTTCTTCTTCTTCTCTTCTTCTTCTTCTTCTTCTTCTTCGTCTTCGTCTTCGTCTTCTTCTTCTTACTCTTCCTCTTCCTCTTCCTCTTCCTCTTCTTCTTCTTCTTCGTTTTTTTTTTCGATTTTCATGATTTCTGAAATTCTTCTTCTTCTTCTTGCTGCACGTTCTTCTTACTCTTACTCTTTTTATTCTCCTTTTCTTTCGTTTCTGCACGTTCTTCTTCCTCGTTTTCCTCTTCTTCTTCTTCTTCTTCTTCATTTACGTCTTTTCTCTCTGTTTTCTCTTTTTTTCGATTTTTCATGGTAAAATCGTTTTTGAAGAAGAAGAAGCAGTAGAAGATGAGGAGGAGAAAGAGAAAGAGTTCTGAATTATGCATAAGATGTACTTTAACGAATTTTGGGTGTATTTTTTTAAATCCTTTGGGTGTATTTTCTGTAACCCTTTGGGTGTATTCCTATAATCGTTTGGGTGAATTCTTGTAACCGTTTGGGTGTATTTTCTATAATCCTTTGGGTGCATTTCTGTAATCATTTGGGTGTATTTGAGTGATATCTGACTGATATCTATGGGTGTATCTGACTCATATCTATAGGTGTATCTTATTGATATCTATGGGTGTATTTTTCATTTCAGAAAAAATGACAAGCATTACAGAAATACACCCAAACGATTACATAAAATACACCCAAGTGATTACAGAAATACACCCAAACGATTACATAAAATACACCCAAGAGATTACAGAAATACACCCAAACGGTTACAAGAATTCACGCAAACGATTATAGAAATACACCCAAAAGATTACAGAAAATACACCCAAAGGATTTAAGAAATACACCCAAAATCATGCATAATTCAGAACTCTTTCTCTTTCTCCTCCTCATCTTCTGCTAATTCTTCTTCTTCAAAAACAATTTCAGAGCTTGATGTCAAAAAACAATAGAAATCGAGAATAACGAAAAAAAGAAAACAGAGAGAAAAGCACGTAAATGAAGAAGGAGAAAGAAAAGGGAAGAAACAAAAGAAAAGAAGAAGAAGAAGAGGAAGAGGAAGAAGAACGTGCAGCAAGAAGAAGAAGAAGGTGCAATGAAAACGTGCCGTAACAGTATGTGGAGGAACTAACGTCAACGACGAAGAACAAACCAGTGAGAAAGGAGGAGAAAAGAACGATCGAAAAAGAAGGAGAAGAAGAAGGGATGTAGCGCGTGTAAGGAACGTAGCACTTGCAGCGAATTTTGGGGATTAGAGTTTAATTGGCTTGTAATACTTACAAGCCCTAATCGCTTGTATGCAGAGTTTTCCCCTATTGATAAATTGAGAAATATATTTTAATTATTTTAAAATTATGATAATAACAATTAGGATTAATCTCTATATACAAGTGTTTTGCATTTACAAGCTTTACAAGTATGAAGAAAACAAAATCCACTAAATATATTACGTGCCTCTTTAACAGACTTTTAAATCAATTCAAATCAATTAACGCGTAAATATATAACATCCATTTTTCAAAAGATTTCGTTTCTTTTTTCAAATTTCTTGCCAAATTTGTTGGATCTCCTTCTTGCTTCGTTTTTTTCATGATTTCTAAAATCAAGCTTTGAAATTGTTTTGAAGATAATGAAACTTCAGAAATATTCCAAACGATTACAGAAAGGATTACAGAAATACTCCTAAACGGTTACATAAATACACCCAAAGATTATAGAAATACATCCAAAGGATTTAAAAAATACACCCAAAATATGGAGGAGACAGTATATTTCTTCTTGAAATCTTTTAATGTTTTGCTGGTTAAGGACGAGGCACATGGCAGAGACAATCTAAAAAAAACTAGAAGAACAGTAAAACAGTACATTAAATAATGTTTCTTCGTTTTTTCTGGTGATTTTTGATGGAGATTTGTATATTTTCTTCTTGATTTCTTCTACTCTTCGCGAGGAGTTGAAACGTGTCTTTTGTTTCGAATATCGCTTGAATCTTGACGTTTTAATTGAGGAAGAAGAAGAAGAGTGCGAATCTTGACGGTTTGTGTTTTGATTGAGGAAAAAGAGGAAGAGTGCAGAAGAGTGCGGCATAATGAACGACGCTCGATTTTAAAGGAGTGGTGCGCGTGTCTTGGACTTAAACCAACTTGTATAGCTTATAAGCCAAAAAGGCTTGTATAGCAGATCTCTAATAATTATATATAAAAAATTTAAAATTGGATAATAATTAATTCCTAAATTTGATCGTTTTAGTATGTTTTTCATTTTAAGTTTTTCTTCCAGATAGTTATAATTGGCCATTGTGAATGTCAATGTCACTAATCACTAGGCAAATATCAAATTCAAGTTGTGGAGATTTGGCTATTTGGATTTAGCGGTGGAATATGGAGCTACCGCCTCCACTAGAAATACCGTCGTATTAATTATAATTTATGAAAACCCACCAATCCGCAGTCTCCACGTGGCAAATCCATTACATTTGTTTAACTTAGTTGTGTGCAAGTGTAACTGTGTAGTGTGTTGTGTACCCACTCGTTCATTCCGGCAACGGCACAAGTTACAAAATCCACAACCGCCACCTTCACCTTCACCTTCACGGCTTCATGACCAAAATTCTAAGATCTCTTGTGCTCAACACTCAAAGATGATGATGCTGTGTTTGGGTAAATTCGCTGGATTCTCAATAAATCCAATTCATCTCTGCGATTCCACCAGATTCGTACAGCATCGCCATGTGAACTTGAAATTCAGATCAACATGGAGATGGCGCGTCATGGCTCAAGATTCCTCTTCCTCTGAATCTTCTTCTTTTGCAATTGATTCTGATACTTCCGACAAAAACGCTTCTGCTCCTGGGTATTATTATTATTATCTATATTCTTTTTTATTTTCTCGCTGATAATTGGTTAATAAGAATCCAATAATATTTTAGATAAAATAGATTAATTATAGATCCTTCTTTTCAATTTGAAGTTGTTAGTTAATCAATTGAAGTTGTGGCGTATTTTGTTGAGTTGAGTGCTGTTGAAGATTGGAGATTGTTTAATTAGGGGAGGGCCAAAAAATAAAAGTGACACTATTGTTGACTTCAATTTGTTCCAATCCAAATGCAGATTCTGCATCATAGAAGGTCCAGAAACAGTACAAGACTTTGCCAAGATGGAACTCCAAGAGATTCAGGATAACATTCGGAGTCGGAGGAACAAAATTTTTCTCCATATGGAAGAGGTCAGAATGAATTCACTTTTTCTACAACTAAATGATTATTACTATACTATTCTGTTGTAGTTTTACTGAATGAATAGAGATTGCTATTTTGAAGATTAATTTATTTATTAATGCTGTAATGGAGCTTGTTGGAAGTCAATTTCCCTTATCATGCCATTGTTGCCGTTGCCAATCTGTCTAAATGAAGAATCTTTCACAAGCAATTGCATCCGAGCACCATGCTTATCTTGTTTTGTGGGTCCTGCATAACCCTTCAAATAAATATTTTCCACTATCAACCTCTGAAAAATAAATTAAAGACGCACAATATCAAGGGTACTTCTTTAAGTAGTTAACAGATTCCAATTTATGTGGCGTAGTTCCAAAATGAAGGTCTTACAATAGGATGTTCTTTGCAGACGGGTTCAGAAGTTGTAGAGTTGAATATATTATGGTCTTATAGATGCTTTGCCATTTTGCTATGGTTCTATACTCTTGTATTGGGTTATGTTGATCTTGGTTTTATTATTATCAATCTTCTAAAGTCAACAGGTGGAACTGCTTAATGTTCAACCAATCATTTATTTATTTATATATTTTCAATCTTTTGGAAGCCATTTTACATGAACAACATCCTCTTGTATTTATAGGTTCGTAGGCTTAGGATACAACAAAGGCTGAAAAATGCTGAACTTGGAATTTTAACAGAAGAGCAGGAGAACGAACTTCCTAACTTCCCATCATTTATTCCATTCTTGCCCCCTTTGGTAAGTTTTGTGGCATTAGTTATGAATCATCTCAACTATGTATTTAATAACAAGAAGCCAGGGATTTTTCATAATTCTTGATGAATATGAAGAATTTACTTTTAAGTTGCATGGGTTTGGCAAATGGTATTAACAGTATATTGTTTGCAGACTTCTGCAAACCTGAAGCAATATTATGCAACCTGTTTTTCTCTCATTGCCGGGATAATTCTTTTTGGCGGTCTCCTTGCACCCACTGTAAGATGTTCTTGCACTTAGTTTCTGTGTTTTCAGGCATGTATCAAATAATGATGTTTACTTTGAAAGATGCCAAGCTTCGCATTTAAGAGAAACATATTTAGCTTACTCTGCACCTTTTTTTAATGTATCTCATGTGTCATTTGGTAATAACTCCATTAGTTTTTCAACTTTCAGCATTTTTAATGCTCATTTTGTCATTTTTGTGTCATTTCTCAGTTGGAGCTTAAGCTTGGGCTAGGGGGCACATCTTATGCAGATTTTATTCGAAGTGTACATCTGCCTATGCAGTTGAGGTAGATCCCTGTTCCTAGTCTCTTGTTGCTTACTTACTCTTTTAATCCCAGAAACTGAACTCTTTTAATAATAGAACTGCATGTTGTTTGTCTTTTATGGATATTTGATGGGTGTCTATCCCTTGCTAAAATGAATATTGGTGCAGTCTGTTCGTTGTTTCCTATCTTAACCACATTTTGTTGGATATTCTAGTCAGGTTGATCCGATAGTGGCGTCATTTTCCGGAGGAGCAGTTGGAGTGATCTCAGCTTTAATGGTTGTTGAGATAAATAATGTAAAACAGCAGGAGCAGAAAAGATGCAAATACTGTCTTGGTACCGGTAAGATTTCAAAAGCTCGCTTGTCATGTTCATTTTTAGGGGTTGAATTTTCGGACGGTAGAATTGAATGATATCTTTCAATTCTTCTGGTAACTTATTTACCCTTCTTAATGTACACATTCTTCCTACCTCTGGTTTCAATTGGATTCGTGAATCGTGATACAAATGTCTCCTCCACCCTCCTTATCTTTTCTCCTTTTCATCACTATTGCAATTCAAAAAGGATTATAAAACTACCCAAATAATGAATCTGGATAGGTTTTTGTGACTATATGATGGATTGTCCACCTTGTAGATGTCAAATTTAACATTATACTTTCATTCATAACTCAGTTGCAGGGGATTATTGCTGTATAAAATGCCCACTTGAAGTCCTTGTTAAAACATAAAGCAGAAAGTGGAGGAACTATATCAGATATAAAATGGGTCATGCGAAAATTCTAAAAATTAATTTATATGGTGAAATTAGCTGAGGTAGTTGACGTTACCTGTTATTTATTTGCTCTTTATCAGGATATCTTGCATGTGCCCGCTGTTCTAGCACAGGAGCCCTGGTTCTGATTGAACCAGTCTCCACGGTCAATAGTCGAGACCAGCCTTTATCGCCACCAAAAACTGAGAGATGTTCTAATTGTTCAGGATCTGGCAAGGTTAGTCATTTAAAAGCATTGAACTTCATCTTTTTTTAGATGACATTCATTGATATATTCAAAAACTGCCACAATCTACATACCTAAGGATTGATGTTGTACATTTTGATAAGGATAAAATGTTTTCCCGTGTTAACTAGGCCTAGGCTAATCGGATATAAGGAGAATAAGTTAGTTTACCTGCTTGGTCATGTTGTAAATTGTTGGATAACTGTCACGGTAATATCTGGTTTCAGGTTATGTGTCCAACATGTCTCTGCACTGGAATGGCCATGGCAAGCGAACATGATCCTCGAATTGACCCTTTTGATTAGAGGTTTAATACCGATAACTATACCCCGCAGGCAATTTGAATTGTAAAATTTGTGATATTTCAGTTGCAGAACAATAGATAGAATTTCTGTAAATATGTATAAAGTCAAAAGAAAGAGATCAACAATTAGAAGTCTGTTTTAATTGAATTGAGAGGAGAAAAAAGAAAGAGAAAAAAGAAAGACGAGCAGGAAGTGGAAAAAGAGAGGAGGGGGATGGTTTTGCAAACTTTGACAAGCAAAACTCAATGGTCCTAAGATATTGGTAAGTGACTTGAAACAGTTCCTAGGTGTTTTAACTGGCATGTAGTCATAGACCGCCGTGTCACAGTTGTGTAATGGAGTAATAAATATATTGATCAATGACATGTGATGCACTGTTGTGTTGTGACATATTACACGGATTGTTTGGGTCTCGGTCAATTTTAAGTTTAGTGTTCTTTGTGTTGGGTAGTTTCTTTTCTTTTTCTATATGATTTTTGCTGGTCCTGCTTGTTGTCTTCGTACCTCCACTTGAGGTGTTAGAGCTATTTTTTTCAAAAAAAAAAAAAGAAAAAGAAAATTAATAGTATACAAATATTCTAAAACAAAATAGTTTATGTTTGACTTTATATTTATGTAAATCGAATCAACTAAATTCGATTTATATTTTTTCGTAATTAAATCAATTTGATTCGATTTACTATATATGCTGTGTTAATAATAAATATATATGCTATGTTAATAATAAATCGATGGTTAATTCAATTTACTACTTTTGTAGTATATATATGTAAATCGATTTAGTATCGATATAAATTATTGACATTTTTATTTTTAACTTTAATGTATTATATCCTATTTATTTTTATTCATTGATAATCATTAGTTTTCTATTTTTAATAAAAATTTGAATTGATTAAATAGATTATTTTTCAATTAGTAATATAATTATTGTGATATTTATTTTGTTTAGTAATATTTTTTAATTTATTTAATCTGATTAATCATCTCTTTCTTATTTTATGCTAATTTAATTAATTAAAGTTAATAAATTTCAGTTATTTTAATTCTTGTAATTTTTTATTATAATAATATATTTCTATTAATGTATTAATATAATTTTAATATTTATATGTCACTAACAATAATAATATATAATATGTCTAATTGTAAAAAAATTACTATTTTTTATATGATTAGATTAGACATATTTATATTCAATTTATTTGATTATTTAATTAAAATTAATTATATTAAAAGATTATATTAATATTATGATAGACTAATTATATTATTATTCATTAATTATATTAAGAGATTAAGATTATGATATATTATTATTATTTTATTATTTTTTATTTTTTGATATTAATTCATATGTTTAGCTTTTTTTATTATCCTTTTTTATTCTCTTATTCTATGTATTTATTCCCATAAATCTTGTTAAATTAAATAAAGTACTGTATATCTTTTTTTATTCTTCTTTTATATACACATAAAATTTATTAAATTATTTCTCTTCCATCTAATAATTTTGTTTCTCTTCTATTTATATTTCTTTCCTTCAATATTTTATTGGTTCTTATTTTTCTAAATTTTATTTTAATTTATGTATTTGTTCTTACTATACCCAATTTTTTTATTTATGTGTAATATACATTCTTATATATGTTATAGAAATATGATTTGATTCTATTAACTTACCAATTTTTTTTGAAAAATCTAAATCTAAAGCACAAAAATATATTTATAGATATTTTACTTTATTTTTTAACTAAAAAATATAAATTTTTTGTCATATTAGTTGGAATTCAAAGTTAAATAGGAATATTAATTTTTGAAATAGAATAAATATATTTTAAATTTTTTGCATCTAAAAATAATATTCTATCAATGTTAGAATTATTTAGATGGATAAGTAATAGTGAATATAGAATTATTTAGGATGGATAGAACTAAGTATATCTTTTTATTGAAAATACGAATTTAAAAATATTATATTCAATTCTCAATAGTCAACCTCTCATTGAACCATTGTATTTTCAAAAGATTTTTGAAAAAATGAAATAGTTTTAGGTGTATAAATTTTGTAAAAATTTAATTAATTTAAGATATTTATGATCGTTGATTAAAAAAGTAAATTGAAATGACAATTTAACATTTCTATACTTTTAAAATATTATTTATTTATTTTTCATGCATTCTTTATCATCCAATGATCACATTAATATAATTTAATTCAATAAAATTATTTATTATCATTTGATTGAATAAAATTTTTATTTTAGCTGAAAATTTTAGAATTTCTCAACCTCAAGATCATCCACGTTAAATCATTAAAAAATATAACTAAGAGCGCGAAAACGTCTCTTCATTCGAGAGTATGATTGAGATTAGAGAGCTTGGCTCTTGTAGTTCTTTGATTTTCGTCAACCAAAACCTTATGTATTTTTTATAGGGCTGAATCACAATTTTACTGTAGGAAAAGAGCTATGAAGGCGAGTTTGATGTGTTGGAGACCAAAATTCTAAAGTCATTATTTATATTTGAGTGTGACACTCATTAAACCCTAAAACTCAAATAAAATAGTATCTATGATTTTAATCTCATTTATCCAAATCAAAAGTAATAATGACTTATTTAATTTAACATTTATGACAATAAATAAGATCACCGTTATATAAGTCATTTAATGTGAAATTACTTAATTTATGATTATAATTAATATATGTATCATCCATAAATATATTAAGAAATAATCATTTCCTAACAATCTTCTACTTGGGTTATAAATATATATTTTTCTGAGATAACCTCTTATAAATTTTATGCGTAAATCTGAATATTATTTTTCTTGTTACTTTAATAATCTGGTCTATCTCATATATTAGTTATGAAATTACCGAAACTTTTATCACATTAGTGTCACAACAAAACTACGATGATCCCATACTATAATACTCAACCACATAGATCAAATTTAGATGAGAAAATTCAGAAATTACATGCAAAAATGATCTCATGCATGTCTATTTTTAACTTGAATAAAAATTATATTTTATTCGGTGACAGACTCAGATAAAACTGTAATGGTAATATCCGGGCATAGCGAAGGTGACTAAGTGATGAGTTTGTAGAAGAAGAAGAGAAGAACTTAACAGACTCACAATGAGAGAGAGAAAGAGAGAGAGAGAGAGAGAGAGAGAGAGAGAGAGAGAGAGAGAGAGATAGAAATTTACCTAGAGAAAAGAATCTCGACAGGAGAATGGTGCCGACGGGCTCAACAACGACAGTAACGGGATGAGCAGCGATGCTGACATAAGCTGTGAACAGTGACAGACCCAGAAAAATTTAGTAATGGGGACAAAAATATAATAAAATTTAGGTATAGATATTTTTTTGCTTCCCATGATATTCAACAAGTTAAAGACTAATCCGTCATGAATTTGAATTCCATTTAAGAATCTACAATTGGCCGGCAATGAGTTGCTATACATACGAGACAGAATTCGAACCCTCAATACTTATTTAAGCGGACGACTAAGTTGATCACTTGATCAATCTAAATTGGTTTAGATATATTCAAAATTTAAAATTAGAAGTATCTAATACATATTGATAAGAACTAGAAATATACACACAATCATTATTATAATATTTAAAATAATAAAAATATAATTTCATACACATAGTATAATATTTAAAATAACAAAAAATATTTATAAGGACCTTTTTTTATTTTTAACATGATTAAATATTTTTTATATATATTTTTAAATAATTATTTTACTTATTTGTCAAATCTGCTTATTATAATTTTTGTAGTATAAATAAATTTTTTAACCAAAATAATTACAGTATATTAATACATAGATAATATATTTTTTTATCTTAAACAATTTTTAAAAAATCACTAATAATTTAAGTTGTATTTAATTATAAAACTAAGTTTTAATTTAATTATTAATTAATTAACTAATATAATATAATTAATTATCACTAATTTTTGAGTGTATTTATTTATTTTTCATACTAAATCAAATTTAACAATATAATTATTATTATGTGTTAAGTTTAATAAAATATTTTTTAACATAAAATACAAAAGAACTATTTATATTTTATTTTGAGACAAATATAATATAATAAGTGGTATATATGTATATAAGTATTACTTTTTTTAAAAAAAATTTGTGGGGGCAAATGCCCTCTCTATATTAAACGTGGGTCCGTCTCTGGCTGTGAAGGAAGATGGGAGTTGTGAATAGGTAAGTGGTGAAGGACTCAGTAACAACATGACAGGAGCTATGCAGTTTTTTTGTGAAGAAGTCGAGAAGAAGAAGATTTTAGGTGAGGATGATTGAGTTTATCTTGCATGGCTATAAAGTATAGACCGAAGCTATGAATCATATGTGATGTGAGGCAAATTCTAATTCCTAAAAAGTGTTTATATGTATATATTCAGGACGGGTACACTCTAAACCCGTCCATACCCTGTCTTGAGCAAAATCTGCCCCGACTCGGGTCAAGTTATTACCCTTTTCATCCGGGTATAGACGGGTCGGGTACCTGCGTATTCAAAAATTCCTGCAAAGTCTAACCACGTATTGATATTCTATTTATTAAGGGTTTATCGCTAGCCAATGGATTGCTATATACACAAGGCGAGATTCTAACTCCTAATAGTTGTTTAAGCTGACAAGTGAGATGATCACTTAACAAACTCAAATTGATTAAGATAAATACTAATTATTTGTAATATTTTAATATTAAAAATTTTGAGAATTTGATTTTAATTATAACTTTATAAAATATTTATAATAATAATTATTATATATATTATTTAATTTTTTTAATATAATTTTATGTATTATCCCGTACAAGGTACAGGAACATACACTAGTGTTAATAATGAATTGATGGTTAATTCAATTTACTACTTCTGTAGCATATATATGTAAATCGATTTAGTATTGATATAAATTATTGACATTTTTATTTTTAACTTGAAAATATAAATGTCATTAAGGAAAGAATTCAAATAAAATATAAACTTTTCTATTTGGATTCAACTAAAATATAAAAAATTAAATAAATAGAATAGAAATTCAACTTCTGTATTTTAGTTCAAATTTTTGAAAATTTATATTTTTATAAACTTGTGAATATAAAACAAAAAATTTAATAATTTTCAAAAATTTATTAAAAATGATCATTTGACTCATTAGTATTTAAAAAATTAACATAAAATTAGTTATCTAAAGTGGCATAGGAGTTAAAATTTAAATTTTTTTAGAATTAGAAGTAACATATAGTTATACAATATATAATGATTAACTATATTTATACAATATATAATATGAAAAATAATTAAAATACTATATCAATTAAATTATCATTTAAGATTTGAAATTAAGTATAGAATTTATTATTTTGATGACGTTACTTCTAACTTAAACTTGGATTTTTCAAAGCATAAAATCATAGTAGCATAAGTTTTATATTTAATTTTATAAATTAAATGATAATTTAATTGATATAATATTTTAATTAATTTTCAAATTACATACTATATAAATATAATTGGTCATTATATATTGTATAACTATCTGTAACTTCTGCCTCTGAAAAAATTAAAGTTTCAACTCCTATGCCATCTTGGAGGACTATACTTTATATTAATTTTTTCAACATCAAAAGTTATGGTAATAATTTTTTAGATGCTAATGAGTCAAATGATGTTTTTTAATGAATTTTTAGAAATTGTCTAATGTTCCATTTTACATTCATAAGTTTATAAAAATGTAGATTTTCTAGAATTTGAACTAAAATACAAAAATTAGATTTTTGTTTTTATTCGTTTTAATTTTTTGATATTTTATTTAAATTTAAATTAGGATATTTTTTTATTGATATTTATGTTTTAAAGTTAATACAATTAACTTAAAAATAAAAAATGTCAATAATTTATATCAAATACTAAATCAAATTAATCAGTCACAAAAAAAATCAAATTAATTAAATTCGATTTATATTAAAAATACATAAATCAAATTTAGATAATTCGATTTACATAGATTTACTTTAGAACATACATATAAGAACATACATATAAGTTAATTCACTTTAGGATATTGGTGTAATTTTAATCCTCAAATGATTTAATTGTGAATTACTCTATGAAATAATGTCACCTCATAAAAAGCCAGATTATACTACCTTTAGGGTCTTTAGTTGTGCTTGTTATCCACACTTACCCTATAACATTGCTAAGTTTGATTACAAATATTATAAATCTGTGTTATCTTGGCTATGCTTTTCAATCAAAAGGTTTTAAATGTCTTAGTCCAAAAGGAAAAATTTACGTTGTTAGAAACATTGGCTTTTATGAATATAATTTTTCCTTTACTTCTTTATTTTCTAATTCTCTTTTAGCATATTCCTCTTCTATTCTATATGACTCTTCTATTATTAATGCCGTACCCCCTCCTACTTTACCTCACATTCCTTGTCCTCTTATTACATCTTCATCATTTCATCATTTCTGATTCTACTATATCAGAGGCCTCACCTCAACCTCTGCAGTCTTTACCAACTCCTTCTTATTCATTTTGTGGCTGAAATTGATATAGTTAACATTTCTACCAGGGACGGACCCGGGCACAATAATGAGGGGGCATTTGGCCCATGGTGTTTTTAATTTTTGTTTTAAAAAATATAGTTATATATAATATGTCCCACTTTAAATTTTAAATGACCCCACTACAAATAAAATAAATTTAATTAGCTAAAGTTTGAAGTTTACTTTTTTATTTTTCTATCATTTTGATTATTATTTAACCTAAGCAAATTTAATTATTGTACCGTCACTCTTTTATTCTCTTAAACCCTCTTCTTATTTTTATATTTTTAACATTCTTTTTCTATTCATTATCTAGTGGTTATCTTCTCTTCATCAAAAAGTAAATTTTAAATTCTCCAATTTTTTTATATAACTCTTCATGACTCTATGTATCTTTTAATTTCATTGTTTTTCTTTTTGATATTTTCAATTGTAATTTTTAATTCAAATAATTATAGTTTAGGTATTAATCTAATATTTTATTTTTTTGTGACTTTATATATTTTATTTTATTCTCAATTTATTCATCTTTATTATTTATTTTTTATCTTTTATTCTATTATATGTACCTATGTTGCATATAAAATTTTAAAATGAACTGATTAATTTACTAATTTAGAATATATTTTTTATTTTTAAAAATAATAATAAAAATATTTTAATTATAATATATAATTAAACAGATGCATAAAATCTTTTATCTAACATTATATTAAAATTAAATTAAAAAATATATAACAAATTTAATTATTTAAAAAAAAAGAAAGAAAAAAATTGTAAATTATGTTTCTATTATTTTATATAAACATATTTTTCATATAAAGATTTAATTTTTCTAGTATTTATATATAGTTCTAATTTCAAATTATAAATACTAATGTATTATTAGGCGTTAATGTGCCAGTTAATTCAGTCTTTTATTATTAAATGTCTATAAAAAAATTAGTTATGATAATAAGTTATCTATAATTTAATTAAAATATTTTAATTTCAAGTTTTAAAAATAAAAAATATTTTGTTATAAATTATATATAATGAATGATATTTTAAGAATAAAAATGTTTACTAACTCTTTTTAATTTTTATATCTCCATATAATTAATAATATTTAACAAAATTTATTTAATATATATATTTTTGCCCCCACTCCTAAAATTTTCTGGGTCCCTCACTGATTTTTACTATTGTGAAACAAGCTCTAAATTGTCCACACTGGTTTTCAACTATAAAAGAGGAGTATTCTGCCTTAATACAGAATCAAACATGGAGTTTGGTTCCTCCAAAACTAAATGACAATGTGATTGGATTAAAATGGGTCTTTGCCATTAAAAGAGGCCCTGATAATTCAATCAAAAAGTACAAAGCCAAGCTTGTGGCTAAAGGATGTCATCAAACTGAGGGTGTTGAATTCTCTCAAGGAAATATTTAGCCGTGATAAAACCATCCACTATTCGAATGGTTTTATCTATAGCCTTAACTAATAAATGGATTTTACACCAATTTAACTTTAATAACACTTTTTAAAATGGTGAATTAATTGAAACTGTTTTAATGTAACAACCATACGAATTTGTAAGTTCTAATTCTGTTGATGTATACAGGTTGAATAGAGCAATTTATGATTAAAACAAGTACCATGTGCTTGGTTCACTAAACTCAGTGAGACTTTATATAGGTTTGATTTTTAAAGTACTAAGGCTGACCCTTTTCCTTTCATTAGGTTTTCATCCACTTCTAAAATTTTTCTTTTGGCCTATATATGTTGATGACATTGTCTTTACGGGTGACAATCCTAGTGAAAGTGAGAAACTTATTGTTGAACTTAATGCATTATTTTTTCTTAAAGGCCTTGGTACTTTGCATTATTTTTTAGGACTTGAGTTTAATTTCTTATCATCATCTTCTTTGCATATTTTCCAAGCTAAACACATCTATGACTTACTTAATAGGGTTGATATGCAACAATGTAAACCTGTTCCTACTTGCAATATGCTACATTGACACATCCAAACAGGGACGGACCCAGGCACAATAATGAGGGGGCACTTGCCCCCATGGTGTTTTTAATTTTTATTTTAAAAAATATAGTTATATATAATATGTCCCACTTTAAATTTTAAATGATCCCACTACAAATAAAATAAATTCAATTAGCTAAAGTTTGAAATTTACTTTTTTATTTTTCTATCATTTTGACTATTATTTAACCTAAGCAAATTTAATTATTGTACCGTCACTCTTTTATTCTCTTAAACTCTCTTCTTATTTTTATATTTTTAACATTTTTTTTCTATTCATTATCTAGTGGTTATCTTCTCTTCATCAAAAAGTAAATTTTAAATTCTCCAATTTTTTTATATAACTCTTCATGACTCTATGTATCTTTTAATTTCATTGTTTTTCTTTTTGATATTTTCAATTGTAATTTTTAATTCAAACAATTATAGTTTAGGTATTAATCTAATATTTTATTTTTTTATGACTTTATATATTTTATTTTATTATCAATTTATTCATCTTTATTATTTATTTTTTATCTTTTATTCTATTATATGTACCTATGTTGCATATAAAATTTTAAAATGAACTGATTAATTTACTAATTTAGAATATATTTTTTATTTTTAAAAATAATAATAAAAAATATTTTAATTATAATATATAATTAAACAGATGCATAAAATCTTTTATCTAACATTATATTAAAATTAAATTAAAAAAATATATAACAAATTTAATTATTTAAAAAAAAAGAAAGAAAAAAATTGTAAATTATGTTTCTAATATTTTATATAAACATATTTTTCATATAAAGATTTAATTTTTCTAGTATTTATATATAGTTCTAATTTCAAATTATAAATATTAATATATTATTAGGCGTTAATGTGCCAGTTAATTCAGTCTTTTATTATTAAATGTCTATAAAAAATTAGTTATGATAATAAGTTATCTATAATTTAATTAAAATATTTTAATTTCAAGTTTTAAAAATAAAAAATATTTTGTTATAAATTATATATAATGAATAGTATTTTAAGAATAAAAATGTTCACTAACTCTTTTTAATTTTTATATCTCCATATAATTAATAATATTTAACAAAATTTATTTAATATATATATTTTTGCCCACACTCCTAAAATTTTTTGGTCCGTCACTGCATCCAAAAATAGCTTTTGCAGTAAATAGAGTTTGCCAATTCATGCAACAACCCCTGACTTAACATTGGCTTGTAGTCAAAAGGATCTTAAGATACCTTTCAGCTGCTACCTCACATGATTTAATCTTCACACTTAATTCTGACTCTAGATTTATTGCTTTTTCATATGGGGATTAGGCAAGCGATTTGGATGATAGATGCTCAAGCCAGTGAATATTGTGTGTTCTTTGATAACAGTTTCTATTTTTTTGTCTAACCGCAAATAAACAACAGTTAGCCGTTCCTCTATAGAAATAGAATATCGCTACTTAGCTAATATACAGAAGTAGAATTGCTATGGATACAGAAACTGTTTCATGAACTTTCAGTGCATTGTTCCTTCTCTCCTACTATCTACTGTGACAACATTAGTGCAGTTGTCGTGGCCCAAATCAAGTCATGATTGGTGCTCGAAAAACAAGTCTCTTAGTAAGCTAACTAAATAAATTTATAGAAAAACGGACAGAATATCTTTTATTTCTAAAACTTTGTCAATTGAGTATTATCTTCTTGTATCAATAAAAATCTATTTCTAACTACAACAATATATTTTAAATATATCCACAACTAAACATGTCAAAAGTCGCATCCTATATATTAAGTGATAACTAAGACATATAGTTAATCCTATAAATCTTACATAACCAAAATATAATTACTATCTAAACAATCAGAAATTCAAAATAACATAACCCACATGAGGACTCTAACTGTGACATAAAATATTGACATAATCTAGATTTTTATGCAAATGTTCCATTATATATAAATATAACACTTGGATAGAAGAAAGACTCACCAAATGACTAAGACCTACTGTACGATGGGTGAAATAGAACCTGAATTGACACATTATGATAGGGTGAGTTTTACAACTCAGTAAGCAAACATTATATCTATAATCCACATAAGACGATACAAATTTTACTTTGAAAGTTATAATTCCTTTCGGCTATAAGAAATTCATATTAGGTAAATACGCAAATAAATAAATAAGTAATTAAATAAATGAATTGAAATAGGAGTTCTCATTCCAGAAGTCAAATCAAATTGAATGCCACACAGTTGGACGGCTCCACCTCTAAGGGTAGTCCTTTCCTCTAGTGTGCTCTTACGATATAACAGATCCAATATGTGGTTTATACGTTAGGCTAGCAATGTCCCTGCTAGCTGTTAGATGCATCTAAGCTAACGTCATAACCGTCGTTAACTACAGTTTTCTAGGCAGAGTCTCCCGAACCAATATAAACTAAATCACTTATAACAAATCTCTAATGCTTGTAACATATTACTTTTTCATAATATATAAGAATGCATATTAAAATTTAATTAAAATTTAACAAAGTCAAATAAAAATATGGATATCATTTCATGTGTATTTTTATAAATTATAAGTTTTTCACAAATCAATATTCATTCCAATAATTCAAAAATCACAACAATTAAATATTTTCAAATGCTAAAAATAATGATTCAATTCAAATATTGATAATAATATACTTAAAAATAATTATAGACATAATATCCACTCACAACTTGGTTTCACAGAATCAGAAGTAACTCTGAGCGTGTAACGAGCTATCAAATGATGTCCAGTAATTTTACAACTCTAGAAATATGACAATAATAATATTTGTGAGCTACTAATATTTTTAATTAATATAATCTTACTCAATTTGACAAAAGTCCCAAATTTCCTAACCTAATAACCCTAATTTTGGATTTAAGTATATATACCCAAGCATAGGGATGATAAAATTAGAGATACAGCTAATTATTGAGTCAAAGAGTTATCTTGAAGTTTTAATAATAACTAAAACTAAAAAATTGAATGCTTTATTCACTCATTAAACTGAAACTCCATGATTTGAAAATTTGAAAAATGAAAAATAGAGTAGAAAAGGAAAAGAAAATAAGATGAAAAAAGTAAATTTAATGGTATTGTAGTTAGGATGAAAATCTTAGAACCAAGAGAGTAGAATGAAGGAAGAGATTAAAAAAAAGGGAGAAAATTTGAGTTTGTTTAAAAGAAATGAAGAAGGGGGAATGAGAGATAGAGAAGATCAAGATTCCAAAAAGAGAGAAAAGGAGGGTTTAAGATATTTAGTTTCATGCGTGTTGTGATTGTGCTTATATATACTGCTCTTCTCTGTAAATAACACCAATTCAAAATAATTACACTTGATATATCAGAAAATTTTTTTTAGTTCAATTCAATTCTTGCTCTAATTTCTATTTTTACAGTGTCAATTCTCTTACATTCTTATGTATTTCTTTTCTTTTGTAGTGTTTCTACTTTTTTTTATGGGTGATTTAGGTATGATGACATAAATATTTTGAATTTGGGAGGACAATACATCGAGAAAAAAATTTATCTATGAAAAAATTTTCATATCGAAAAAGTGTTCAAGTCTATTCAGAGTAAAAAAAAAATATATCTCATAATGTCGCATCACATTTTTGGTAGATCTAAAAATTAAAAAGACTCGGATTTATTTCAATTTTTATTTATTAAGATGTTTTGCAATCTAATTTTATACTCATTTTTAACCTATAGTTTGGTATATATAAAGAATATTTATTTTCTTCTTTATATTTAAATTCGATATTGTTTCTACTATTTGTAAGTGTTTTTTAATTATATATATGACTGGAATCTTTCTTGTGTCAAAACAATAGAAATATAGTTTGCATGTGTTTTCATTTTTATACATTTTAAATATATACATTTCAATAAAATTATATGAAAATACTAGTGGGACACCCTTATTCATACATATTTTTAATTTATTAAAAATATAACTATTTATATGTTTTTTTTTATTAATTTAAATTTTTAAGAGAAAAATATTATAATATAGTATCAGAGTTTCTATAAACAAAAAATTTAGAGTTCGATTCTTATTAATCTCAAACAAAAAAATTTCAGCATAACACAAACAAAGAAAGAGAAATAAAATTTATGCAAAAATTCATACAAATTCTAAAGGCTCTCTTATGCAAAAAAAAAAAAAAATACATTAGAGATATAAATTATAACTATTTATGTATTTTTTTTATTTGTTTAATTTTTTAGAATAAATAATTTTATAACATAATCAAGGCTTGATCTGGTAATTTTTTTATATAATTTTTATTTTTTGATAAAGAGGACAAGAAATATATGTTCAAAATTTAACATGTAGTTCTTTTTCTAAGCCTGGATCCCGCAAAAAGGTACGGTGCGGTGGGTATATAACAAGAATTTTGTTTGATAGACAATGACTTTTGTAAATAATGTGAATGTTGGTTTTAAAATTGGCCCAATAAAATAAAAATACAATACACCATAAATTATTCACCTAAATCTTAATATTAGAATAAGTATTCGTACATCTAGTGAATTGAACATTATATTTGATATATTCATTATTCATATTATCTAATATTTTTATTATCTACTTATACTTTTCTATATAGCAATACCTATTGAACGAGATGAGATAGACTTAATTAATTATGAGGGAAAAATGATCCGCCTACATTGTTGAATTTATTTGCTCTCCATCTTTAAAGCATGTTAAATAAATTGTATACCCATTTGCCCAAGATGCATGCAAAGTATATTGGTTAGTTGTTGTTGAGACCAATTCGCTTAACTAAAGAAATCGCCAAACTTAGTTATCCTTAGTTAACACATGTAGTACACAGTTGACGAGTCACACAAATTCCTCATATGAACTACTCTACAAGTATATATATATCTAAAAGATCGATCTTGCTCTATTATCTCTCTTAACTTGAAAAACGCAAAGAAGATGGAGAATAGTGCAGAAGATGCTGAGATTGTGATAATAGGAGGTGGTATATGCGGGCTTGCAACAGCACTTGCCCTTCATAGGTTATTGTCCATCCCTAATAATAAACTTAAATGATCTTTATTTCATGACCTTTAATTTAATTATTATTAACTACATGCAGGAAGGGAATCAGGAGTTTGGTGTTAGAGAGATCAGACAAGTTGCGAGCTACAGGAGCAGCTATAATTATGCAGGCAAATGGCTGGCATGCACTTGATCAGCTTGGCGTTGCTTCATCTCTTAGACACACTGCCATTCCAATACAACGGTATGTATGTGTAATCAAAACTCACGTATAATGATTTTTATGCAAAGGTGATAGTTGAAAACTGTTAAATAATTTTGATAAATTTAATTAAATTAACATTTAATAATTTTTTACTATCATCTTTACATGAAAATAACTATATGTGAGCTTTCACCAATATGTATATATATTTCTTCTAACTCATAGCTTTATAATACAAATGAATAAACATATGTCTTATATGCCTTGAAAAAATATCATACTAAAAATAAATATTAAGAGCAGGTGTTTTGGCCTTTTGGGGTAATTGACAAGTATGACTAAGTTTAGATAATTAATTTTTAATTAATTAATATTAGTTATTTTTTATTATAAAATTATTTTTAAATTTATTTTTTTAAATATTTAGGATTTAGAATTTAGAAATAGTATTTAAGATTTTGAATTAAAATTTAAGATTTATAATTTAAAATAAAAAATAATTTTAAAAAATCAGTTAAAAAAATTGATTCCCTTAGCTTGTTGAACTCAATAAATATAGGACACCATAAATATAAGTGAGATAGTACTGTTCATCACTTCTAACATTTAATTGAATGTGAACTAAGGTTATACTAATCTAAGAAATTTGTTAACTATTGTTAATTACGAATATAGAAAGAAATTTTTTAATAATTTAATATTATAGTAATTAAAAATTTATTTATGATTTTCTTGATCAATATTCTTAGCTAAATTAAACTCAAACCCAGGATTATTTTGGAATGACGAGGAATGGTCTAACTTGTTATTGGTCATCGCCACGACCATCAAATTGCTGAGTATATATATTTTTATTTTTGAAGATTTCAAATTGTACCAAAATAAACCCAAAGAAAATTATACATATATATACTAAAAGTGCTAGTACTCAGCTGATTGATCAACTTACTAAATATATACGTATAATTTCAGGGGGAAAACGATATTGCTTAGCGAGGCAGAAGAGGAAAAGGAAACACCTTTGGGGTGAGTTGAGTTGTATACTCAAAATTAGTAACAGAAAGCAGAGTAGTCTCGTTGTTAATTAACATGATTATATATGGGAAAAAACAATATTTTTACCTATGAAAATTACAAACGCGTTGATAAAATTATCTAATAAGATCAAAATAAATTTGTTGTTAATAAACAGAACTAGTAAAGAATTTCGGTGTTTAAAGCGTGCTGATCTAATCAAAGCCATGGCCAATAACTTGCCGGTAGGAACTATACGCACGAGCTGTCAAGTGCTTTCCATTAAATTAGATCCTGTCACACATTTTCAACACCTTATGCTTAGCAATGGTACAATCCTTCAAGCCAAGGTATATATTTATAACTTTCTTTGACTTTGACTTTAACTTTAACTTTGACTTTTCACGTTCCTTATTTAAAATTTAAAAATCATAGTATGTATGTATAATGATAAAAGATACAAAATTGCATGTTAATAAATTTTTGTCAATAATTAACAACATATTAAATTGGATTTGTTTGATTTATATTTTTATTATTTTTAATTTTAAAATTCTGTAGAGAATAAAATAAAATAAAGATGAAATTAAAAAATAAAATTTATTATTTTTAATATTTTTTATAAAATTTTAAAAACAAAAAACACTGAAATAAAAACATAAATTAAGCAGGTTTCGAATTTTAGACGTGTTATCAATTTCTACATATGCATGCGTATACAAATTGACCAAAAGTATTCATACATAAATTATCATTGACCACCCCTTCGTTAAGTATTACGTTAGTGAAAAAAGTCATAGTCACCTAACAAAATTAACTACACTTTATATTTGGAGAAGTTGAAAATGGAAGTTATTAGCAACTATACTTACTCAATTTGGGAAAAAAAATCAGTGCTGCATTGTCGTGCTTAGTCTGATATATATACATAAATAATGGGATGATGACTCAGCTAATTGTTGGTTGATCAACTAAGCATTTACTAACTTCTAAATATAGCTAACAACACTAAAACTAAATTAAATGACAAAATGAAGGTTTAATTACAATCTACTTAATATCTAATATTCCTCCTCAAGTTGAAAAAAAAAATATTAATAATTCACAACTTGTTGATTAAAAACTTGAATAAAGTTGGTTGGACAGACTTCGTTAAAAGATCTGCAACTTGATGAGCTTATTTCACATGAACCAATTTTATTGTGCCATCCTAAATTCTTTTTCGTGTGAAGTGACAATCTATTTCGATATATTTTGTGCACTCATAGAACGTAGAATTCTCAGCAATATATATATATGACTGCCTTGCTATCACAAAAAATGAACAGTAGCTCCAGTGGTGGAGCTTAAAAAATTTGTTTGGAAAACCAAAAATCTTAATAAAAAATTATATAATAATATTTATATTAAAATAAAATTTATAAATATAATTATTTTATTTTTAAATTTATTATTAATATGTAGAATTTTATATGATTAAGATTAATAAAAAATAATTCTGATTTTGATTAATAAAAAGTTTTGTTTAGATTAATAAGCTAATTTGATTTTAAATAAAAAATTAATTTAAAAAAATCAGTTTTTACATGAAAAAATTAGTTTTTGTACATAAAAATTTATTTTTATTTAAATTATATAAAATCAATTATAACATATAAATTATTTTTTAATATTTTAAAAAATTAATTTTATTTTTGATAATATTTATCTTTCAAAAGTCTCAAGATTAATTATTTTTATTACAAATTAAATAATATAATACAACAAAACAAAGTCTTAAATTTTTAATAAAATAAAAATATCAAAATTTATTAATATAAACAATGTTATACTATAATGGCATTAAATTTGTAAAGTTGATTTAAAAATAAAATAATAACTTTTTATTAATAACTGATATTAATACTAGTTATATTATATTTTTTATTATTCTAAAAATAAAATAATACATGAAACTATAGGAGAAGCTAAATATAATTTAGTGTTAATTCTATAATAATATTTAATTTGTAACATTGATTTAAAGATATGTCACTTGTTGATTTAAAGATATGCTATTTGTTATGTCAAATAGGATAGGATAAAAAGTTTGAAAGAATAATGGTGAAGACGAAAATGAAACTCAGATACATAAGTTAAAAGTATATCAATTTAATCAAACAAGCTAATTTTATTTTCTTTAAAGTAGAATTACTAATATTTTTACAAAAACTTTGGGGCCATGGCCCCTTATCCATACAAAACTCCGCCACTGGGTAGCTCTACTTTGACTTCAAGCTCTTTGAGCAACCTTGTAACCCACACAACCTCAGTAATAACATTTTTTTAAGGAAAAAGCTCAACACAACAAGGTGGAGCATATAAAATAATAAAGAACAATTCGACAACTCTAGTCATGACAACCCCTAGTTATCTTCGGCATTGCCATCAACAACCATAAGGTTCACCACCACTCCACTCATCGGAGAGCAAGAAGGATCTACTAATAATATCCACCACATGTGAGCTTTGATTCCTGAAAATTCTATCATTCCATTCTAGCCAAACTGTCCAGATAACAGCAAAGAAGCCAATCACCCACCTCCTCCTCTCACATCTTCTTGCTGCAGCATTCATCCAGCTTTCAAAGTGTTATTTGAGTGTACCAGGCATGATCCATTTCCTTTCAAGAGCGAATAGCCAAGCATACCACACTTGCCAGGAAATCTCAAAACCAGCAAACAAATGAAAAGCAGACTCCACAGACTTACCACATAAGACACATGTACGATCATTTGGGTTAATTACACCTAGTCTACACAGTCTGTCCTTAGTATTCACCCTCCCTACCAACACAAACCAAGAGAATAACTCGATCCTTGGTGGAACGAAACCCTTCCAAATTGCACTTGTGAAGCTATAGCTTGTTATTTCCTCCGGGAGAACCGCTTCCTGCAACACCTGCACAAATGAGTTAGTCGAATAAATACCAGATCTATCAAATTTTCAGACCACTCTATCCTCTCTCTCAGATGTTAGCTTAACAGATTGTAAAACCTGATGGAGTTGGTTTACTAGTGCCAACTCCCACTGAAAAAGCTCTCTCCTCCATTGAAAATTTCATATCCGTTCTAATCCATCCCAAAATTCGCAATCCCAAATAATAAAACCTTTGAAATTTGAGACCGAGAAAAGTCTTAGAAACAACTCTTTAAGAACACCGTGAGGTAACCAGGTATCCTCCCAGAATCGTACTATTTTGCCATTCTCTACATCCATATACAAACCCCTGATCATTTTTCTCTCACATGTAGCTCACTGATTTGTAACTGGCAAATATCCTTCCAAAGACCCCCTTGTAGGTACAGGCTGACCACACAGCATCTCATTCGGATTCGAGTTATTACAGGAGCAGACGACTTTCTTCCATAGGGGACAATCCTCTTTCGAGAACCTCCACCACCACTTAAAGAGCAAAGTTGTATTCCGAATTACTGCGTCTCCAATTCCCAAATCACCTGTTTTTTTTAGAGCCATCACCACTTCCCATTTTACTAGTTGTATCCCATTTCTCCCCTTCTCTTTACTCCACAAGAAGCGCCTTTGGAGTGAGATCAACTTCTCCGCTACCGCCTTCGGCATCTTGTATAGGCTAAGATAGTAGATAGGCAAACTATTCAGAACAGACTTAATAAGAACCAGCTTACCCGCTTTGTTTAGGGTCTTTGCTTTTCACAGACTTAACTTGGCTTCCACCTTATCAATCACCAGTTTTCAAGTCTTCACAAGCCTCGGATTTGCTCCAAGAGAAATGCCAAGATATCGGACTGGTAGAGACTCCTCCTTGCATCCCAGCAACTGACACATCTTACACGCCCAATGCCGATAACTATTAAGCGGAATGAAGCTAGACTTCTCAAAATTGATACTCAATCCCGACATTAGCCTAAAGCAACGTAACAATCGCTTGTAGTTCCTGGTAGTTTCTTCCTCAGTAGGACAGAAGAGAATGATATCATCTGCAAACTGTAAGTGCGACAGCTCAATGTTATCCCTTCCAACCAAAAGTAGATAGATGCGGCCATTCCTCACCGCCTCCCTGATCATCCTATGTAGCACATCAACAACTAGCACAAACAGAAACAGCGATAAAGGATCTCCTTGTCGTAGTCCCCTTTCCATCATGAAAGGCTTAGTGGGGGACCCATTTATCAAAATCGACATAGATGCAGAACAGACACACTCCTTAATCCACCCCCTCCATATATGGCTGAAGCCCATCTTCTACAAAACAATATCCACAAAGCTCCATTTGACCCCGTCGTATGCCTTTTGAAAATCAAGTTTAATAATCGCAGCTCTCTTCTTCCTAGCCTTCAGCCACTGTACAGTATCACAGGCTATCAATGCCCCATCATGAATTTTCCTGCCCTTCACAAATGCACTTTGTGTCTCTCCTACTAACCCTGACATGACCTTCCTCATTCTCCGAACCAATACCTTAGATATGACCTTATACACACAACCCACTATACTAATTTGCCTGAGGTCTTTTATTTCTTTAGCCCCAACAAACTTCGGCGCCAACACCACCCAAGTGATATTCGAATCTCTAGGTAACCTAGAAGACCGAAAAAAATCCAAGACTGCTCCAGTAAACTCCTTCCTAACTTCTTCCCAACACTTCTTGATGAAATTCATATTATATCTGTCACTTCATGGTGCTTTTGTTGACTCGCAATCCCATACTGCCTCCTTTATCTCTTCAACAGATGGCATCAACTCCAGTTCTGTTGCCTTTTCCACATCTATCTGCATTACTAACCCATCCCGAAAGCCTACGTTAGGTGACACCTCCTGTTGGTACAAGTCCTTGTAGAAATCTCTTATAGCCACCTTAATCCTGGCTTGATTCCTCACTACTCTTCCATGAGTCATTAAAGCATCAATCCGATTGTTCCTCCTTCGAGCTGAAGCTAAATTATGAAAGTACCGAGTATTTTTGTCCATATCCTTTGCATGCCTAGATCTTGACATCTGCTTCCAATGTACCTCCTTCCTGATATACCACCTCTTACAAGAGCTGACCAGTGCCTTCCTTCTTGCTTCCAAGGTTCCATCATGCACTCCATTACTGACCATATCGTCTACTTTCTTGATTTTCTCCTCAAACTTTTTAATCCTCATGTTCATAAACCCAAAATTCTCTCTATGCCATTTGCCCAAAGGAATCGTCATGGCCTTTAACTTGTCCAGGGACCGCACCTCCCCTAGACTTCTCCACTCCTCCTTTACCATCCTCAAGAACCCTTCATGAGTGAACCATGAATCAAGACTTCGAAAAGGTCTCGGCCCCCTTCCGACCCTTGCAGCTTCCATCACCACTGGGCAATGATCCAATAACCCTCTTGGACCACCTCGTAGCCTTGTATCGGGAAACTCTTCTAGCCATTCCAAAGTAACCAACATTCTATCAATGCGGCTACAAGATTGGCCCCTGAACTAGGTAAACAGGCGGTCAGATAAGTCTAAGTCCACTAGTTCCATATCCTGAATCCAAGATTTAAAGTCCCTGCCGACCCCGTCAAAGTAGTAGCCCCTTTTCGCTCTTCCACTTTAACAACCTCATTAAAGTCTCCCATAAAACAAAAAGGGACTTGACATAACCCAGATAAAAAGCTCAGCTCTTTCCACACAACCAGCTTTTCATTCCTAGTATGCGCACCATACACTAAACAAATAGCACAACGAAAACTACGCTTGATTAGCTCCCCCTCCATGCACAACCATCTATCCCCTTTATAACAGTTGCCTATCTTAAAAACCGTTTCGTCCCACATCAACAATAGACCGCCTGAAGCACCTTTCACCCTGACATACTCCCATCCTATCGCATCATTTTCCCACAGTTGCACAATATCAAATTTAGTTACTACCTCTCTTTTAGTTTCTACCAGGCCTAACATATGTATATTAAAATTTCGCCTAAAGGTTTTCACCATACTCAATTTTTCAACTCCCGCCAACCCCCCTAACATTCCAAGAGCTAAAAATCATTTAAAACTAGCTATACACACCTTACTCCAATTTTTTGGGCGACTTCTTCTAGCTTTCTCCTTTTGCTTTGCTTATCTTTTCTTCCGGGCTATTGCCTCATTCTGTGCCTGTAGTACTGCCATAATATCATCTTCCTCATTGTACTGAACCGCTCCAGATTCAACTGCCAGGTCCCAAGCCTTCCTGTTCTCTTGCATGTCATTCTCATGTTCATTTGCAGACTCTTCCGTGCCGGTATCACTGTCAGCATCCAGTGTTGCATCCCTCAGGTCCTCTGGCTCTCCCCTTGCACCATCCTCCTTTACCTCTGCCATTACTGCCAGACCTTGGCCTTCCAAACTGTCCGATCCTTTAATCAGTCGAACCCTTTTCGAATATTTTTTGTACGGACCGCAACTTGTCTTTATCCCCTCCCCTGCCAAATCACAACCCCGTTCCCCCTTCTGCATGTCGACGAGCTCAAGAGGACCCACCAACCCATACGAGACCCCCCTCTCAGCCTCGCCATCTCCAAGCCACCATCAATATGCTGCGTCCTTGCCGCACTCGACCCACCAGATTCATCACCACACCCTACTACGTCATTCAATTCGCGTCGCGCCCCACTCGCAGCTGTACTTTCCCTGTACGTACTGCTGATCTCAGCCCTAGGAGCCCTACAATAACTTCCATAGTCCCAGGATAAGGTTCGACCTGAATTTTCTTCCGTAATATTAGGTAGCAATCATACACCGTCAGCCGTTGTCTCTTTAAATCCCTTGATTGTTGTCGTTGCCATTTTAGAATTCAAAAATTTGGTACTCCATTCATTCAAAATCTCTGGGTGTATTACCATTCTGCCCTTCTGCTGTTCTTCATCCCTTGCCACCATGACAACCATCTCCGCCTCCGCTTCCCGTCCCACTACCTGCACGTGACTACATTCCCCAGCATCATAGGCGCTGCCGAGCATGGGCCCACGATTGCTGGCCACGACCTCCTTCAACGTACAACCCGATAAGGCCCAAGCATTACTTCCCGCCTCCTTAACCACCACATCAAACCCAACCGTGCCTACAACGAGATGGATTCTTTCACTAATGGCGCCAAGCCGAAACGTATCAATTAGCACACGCCCCACGCTAAATGACATAAGAGAAATTATCGCAGTATCACATGACACCATCTCACCCCTCTGTTCACCAATCATACGGAACGTAGTGTCTGACCAAACATGTAGAGGGACCCCAACGCACTCCAGCAAAACTCTTCTCTTATCACATCGTTCAGCCTCATTCCATCGTCTAACACTACTGAAGAACGTTAAAAGACTATCTAGTTTCAGAGCAAGAGCCTATTCCACACTACGAAGGCTATCGAAAACTAATAAAGCTTTATACGTCTCCATCTCGCAAATCTTTACCACATTAGACCAATTCGTCCGAGCTGTTGCAGTCAACAAATGAAAATCTATAGTAGAAGTTGTCATCCCAATAATACTCCTATTTAGCCAATCCAAATTAGTGGTATCCGCAGAGACCCAAATTTCCTTTACCGATGAGTCCCCTATATGATTACAAGCCTATGCGTCGTCCACAAGATAATAAGGTTTGCTACCAATAATCCCACAAGTAGCCTCCCCAATATCTGCGCGCCTCCTTTCATATACTTACTCTTCATCCTGTCCGGGGGATTTTCCATCATCAGCCCTACTGTCCATCGCATTCCTTCTCGTACCTCTGGTGTCTACCGCAGTCTTTCCCTTGGAGGTATCCCTCTTGTACTTAGCCTCCCTTACAAAAATCACCTTTCCGTCGTAGCCGCATGGAATTCATTTCTGAGACCGCCCCTCCCTTCGTAGTGTACCTGATGAACGCAAAAAGGTATACATCACCATTTCTCATTTTCCTTGAGAGATAGATGTCATTGATCCTCCCCGTCCATGAAAATAACTGAAACAATTCATACTTCGATATATCTCCCGGTAGCCTATCCACAAAGATGGTGAAAGAATCTTGTTCCAATCTAACATACTCTTCTCGGTTCCAAACCCTAGGATACTTGGTTTGAGGTTGTAGTTGACGAGTCCTACCCCGCCCGGTGTTTCCCCAATTCCCTCTCGAGAAAGAGACTGTATCCTGTTTCTTAGATTTTCAAAAAATCACCTAAGAACACGCAATAACTGGTTGTGGACCTTTTTGTTTCACCACAACTTTCCCAATCAACATTACCATAAGTCTTGACGGTCAAAGGTGATAATGATGAAAATAACAATCCTTGGCCTAGAACAGCTTTCAAGTAGCGCAATACATGGTGTACCGCATCCAAATGTGTAGTTTTTGGAGTAGATATGTATTGGCTGAGCTTATTCACTTTGATCTAGATATAGTGAGATAAAGCAGCCTACTAATAATCAGCCTTCTATAATGTCTTGTATCCTCAAACAATTCACTATTTGAGGCATTCAATTTTACATTAGGGTCAAATGGCAATGAAACAGGTTTGCAATATGAGAATTCAGTATCGTCCAATAGGGATCGGACATAATTTCTTTGAGAAAGAGATATATCTTCTTTAGATCTTGCAATTTCTTAACTAAGAAAATACTTGAGAGGACCTAGTACCTTGAGTTTGAATAGATTTTGCAGTATTTGATGTATTTGAGCAATGACTTCTTCATCTTTGCTTGCCACTATGATGTCATCAACATAAACCAATACTATTACAAGTTTCTTAATTGTGCCTCGATGAAATAAAGAATAATCAAATTTTGATTGGATGAATCCAGCTCCAACTAGTGCAGTGGAGAATTTTGTGAACCATTACCTTGATGCTTGCCTTAAACTGTATATCAACTTGTTTAACTTGCACACTAGCTTCCCAATTTGCTCTCCCTTGTTTAACTTGCACATTAGCTTCCTTGATCGGCGGAGCTGTATCATCTTCCTTCGATGGCAGAATCGTACCATCTACGAATATGAGCTTATTCTTTCTATTGAGGGCCATTTCCATCCATCATTTTCAAGAAAGAAAGTTATCTCCAGTGAGGACTTGCGAGACCAGTGCAAGGTTCGGCTGATCGAAGGAAAGGATCGGTTTCATCAATTGCCGCCATTAAATAAAGAACACGCAAGAAATAGAATAATCTTTGTGGGAGAGAAGAAAATGGAGAAGAAAGAAGATTAAAGAAAGAATTAGAAGAAATGAGGAGAAGGATCGAAAAGATCAAAGAAGGACAAAGAGAAAGTTTGAATATTCTTCTGATATCATATTAGCAACTGTATTTGCTTAATTTGGGAAAAAAATCAGTTCTGCATTGTAGTGCTTAATCAAATGCAGTAGAAGCAGAATAGAATTATTTGCAAGGAGAGTTGTAAAAAAGTGAAGTTTTATAGAAAAATAAAGAGATATTTTATTTTTGTCTACTTTAGTGTAGAATCAAAAATAGAGAAGATAGTAGAGAATAACACACAAATATATCGTAGTTCAGCTATCCAATACAATATAGTCTACATCCAGTCTCCATCACAACTATGATGAAATTTCACTATCTTTTCAACAGATTACAATCACCAATTCTCCCTAGGATCTACCCAATACAATTTGGGATAAGTCTAGATTCTAGCCTAACTTGAACTTGAAATAACTTGTAAGGGAATTTCTTCAGGATCATGACCACAAAACAAAAATACATACAAAATATTTTTGAAATAACTTAGACTTTTTCTCTAAGTCTAGCTCATTATCTTTTTTCACTCATTTATTTTTCTTACAAATCTCACTATTTTATCTTTTACCAATGAAACTCAGACAGACTAAATTGAGAAAAAGAATTATAAAATAGAAACCATGAAGGAAAAAAATTAATAGCCTAGTGAGCTATGGGAATCGAAACTAGTTCTCTCACTCTTTGCCCCAATCTTTGGCCGTTCACCCTTATTATAGAAGAGTGAAGCTTCCTAGGCTTGAAACCTTGCTTCAGCACATGTTGGTTTTTCTTCTCCCAAGATCAGAATCAGCAGCGACGTTCACAGAAGTGAGAGAGAGAGAGAGAGAGAGAGAGAGCAGAAGGAGTAACATACAACCATACATTTCTCTTTCATCCTTTTTCTTCATGCTTCTTAAATCTGGGCCATGCATCTTTTCTTTGACCCCAAGTTTGTTTCTTTACTGTTGATAAGCAGTAGAATACTATTGACTTCATTTTCTTCATTTTTTAAAACAGTGCTTGTAACTCAGAGGATTTCTTCAACATTTTTTGATGAAGCACAAATGGAGAAATCTTTTTTTGTGATTCTCTGCTTGGATGAGATCTTCCCTCTTGTTGTAGTCCATTTTCTTTCTCTTCTTAGAAACTAGCTTTTTGTTCTTTATTGTGCCCTAACTCTAAAAATTTTTCAATCTTTTTTTTTTGCTTCAGAGTGATGTGATGTAAAAGAATGAGATGAGAGAAAAGAGAGAATTTTAATTCGGTGGGTAACAGTGTTCGAATGAAATGAAAACCAAGCTCATGAGTGTGAGTTTTGGTTATGGACCATCGTATAGGCTTTTGTTTGATTATGAGCCAATTTGTTTTTATACTTTTATCTTGTTAAGGGCCCGTTTTTGTTTTAGATGAGAAGCATCTGAGCTGAAAACAAATGAACATTGGGCCTTGAGTGTGTGTGTGAGCCAGATTCCATATGGCTTAAATTATTATTTCTTGGTCAGTTTCAATTTATTTTGTTTTTTGCACACTAAATAAAATTAATTACACAAATAATTTAATATTAATTCAATAATATTTAATCATCATTTTAATTATAATTTAGTTCACTAAACTCAACAAAATATATATATATATATATATATATATATATATATATATATATATATATATAAAATGGGATGATGACTCACATAATACTAAGCATTTACTAACTTCTAAATATAGCTAACAACACTAAAACTAAGTTAAATGACTAAATGAAGGTTTAATTACAATCTACTTAATATCTAATAGAAGTGTAATAGGATAATTGACAAGTAACAAATTTATGTGACTACAATTAGTAACATTATATTGTATCTCTGTTTTTACATGGAGGCTGTTATTGGATGCGACGGGGTGAATTCTATAGTTGCAAGCATGATTGGTTTGCGGCCAGTGAGGTTCTTGCTCCTCTCAACTTGCGTTGCACGAGGCTTCACATATTATCCTGATGGTCATCAATTTGGTGCTGAGTTTGTTATGATAATCAAAGATCAAGTTCGACTTGGAAGGGTTCCAGTGTCTTATAACCTCGTTTACTGGTTCGTCACAAGGCCCTGGACTAATCAAGGTCATTACTTTCATCTAATCACCCTACCCCTATCTTTTTATTGGATCTTATTAATGTATTTTAAGAACTCATTTTAAGAGTATTATAAAAAATATTTTATCAAAGTAATTTATATAAAAATATTTTTTATATAAAAATCTAAATAATTTTTATTATTATATTATTTAAATATGTTTTAGAATACAAAATAACTAAATTTTTTTCATTTGTTTGTTTAAGAAAGCTTCAAATATTAGGTGAATGAGTAAAAATTAAGAGAAGAAAAGAAGAATTTCAAAAATATGAGAAATATTAGTTGAAAAGTTTATTTTGTATATTTTCTTAAAACAATTAACCTTTATTTCTCAATTTAATTATTCGATTAAAACAAAAATAAAGATATATTATAAGAATGTACTTATTATAAGAATAATAATATTTACCTAATAATTTTCGGTCTATACAAATAATTGAATTAAACTTAAAATAAAAAATTATTTTTGTCTTAATATTTTGATTAAATTCTAATTTTATTTTTAATAATTGAAATTAATTTTTTTTAGTATTTTATTTCATCTTATTTCAAAATTCTTTGTACAAAAATAAAATATTTTAATATTAAAAATATAATTAAAATTTAATCCAAATAATAAAGGCTAAAATAATTTTTTATCCAACAAAAATATAACTTTTCTATTTTCTAGGTATGAAATTAACAGTTTTATTAAAATTTGTCCAACACTTAATAAACAAAAAGAAAGTAAACAATCTTATACTACTAGATATAATCTTACACCATTAAAAATACTAATAATAACTAATTAATGACTACAAATTATAAAACTTGTTTGCCTAACACTTCTCTTCTAGGTTAGCTCTATCTTTTGTTATGTCTTTGTAATTTCTATTTCAAGACTCCTACTTATAAGTTATAACACAACAATTTTGACGATTTTGGATCGGAGGAGAACTAATAATCATGTTTGATCCCATAAAAACAGATTCAACCATTTCAAAAAACCCAGTTCTTATGAGACAATCTTTAATGGATTCACTGAAGGATTTCCCGGCACACACAACGGAGATGATAAGAAATTGTGATATGAACATGTTGCATCTCACGGACTTGAAGTACCGTCCCCCATGGGACTTACTTCTTGACAACTTCAGGAGAGGGACAGTGACGGTGGCCGGCGACGCCATGCACGGCACAGGGCCATTCATTGCACAGGGTGGCGCAGCATCCATAGAAGATGCAATTGTTCTAGCTAGATTCCTGGCAAAAAAGATGCACAATAATGATGCTAATAAGAGAGTGCAAGTAGAAGATAATACTCTCATAGAGGAAGCATTTGATGAATATGTGAAAGAAAGGAGGATGAGAATTTTTTGGCTCTCTTTAAATTCTTTCCTTATTGGGAAGAAGCTTGATGCGCAATCCCTCATGGTGAAAGTGACTATCCTTGCCCTCATTGTTGTTCTATTTAGAGATCCCGATTGGCATATCCACTATCAGTGTGGAACTCTATGACAAGAAGAAGATTTAAGGTTGTGTTTGGTTAGAGTATTTTAAAATTTTAAAGCATTTGGAATGTTATATAATTACATTTTCATAATTTAATTATATGTAATTTTAAAATGTTTTGTTTGTATATATGTATAACAAGATAATTAAGTGAATGAGATATACATGACAAGTTTAAAATAAATGATTTCTTTTTACAATTCTGTTAGGGAATCAAGAGGGGGTTCATCCAATTCCTGCCAATTTTTTAATGGGCTGGATCTCAAAACTCATCTTAATAAAAATAAGTCAATATACATGGATGTTTCTTCTGCTAAAGATTAGAATGTTTCTTTTCATACTAAATGGATGTTCTTTTATATATTTTTTGAATTTTTTTATTACAAATGTGAATGTTTTTATTTCTTTAACAATTTCATAGTTTTTTTTTAAATTTTATAGATATCTAATTATTTTTGTCAAAATATAACTGAATATTTCTTTTGTTAAGCATTAGAATATTTTTTCATATTAAATGAATTTTTTTATATTTCTGTAATTGTTCAAGAATAATTCGTACTCTACCACTCTTTCCTTAAATAATTCCTGAAGCTGAATCAAGTGCAAAGCAGAGACCGATTGAATGTGATGGAATCGCGATTTGACCGATTCAAAGGGAGATTGGATGTAATAGAATCGTGATTTGACTGATTTAACGGTGTGTATTTCTGAAACTAATTAACTGGTGACTACAGGAGAAAGAAAATAGCTACTGCATTGTTGAAAGCGTGTGACAAACTTTCCATTTCGTGGGGTCATGAGTTTCTTGCACTTCTGGCTTATGAAGAATGATCTTGGTGCACGCAAAATTATACACAAATGCAGGATACCATGTTGTGTCTAGAGATCCACCATGGACAAGTAATTGGATTGGACGAAAATGTCGTATTCTTATGAAAAGGGCAGAGAGGGCTCTGACGGTGAGAAAGAGGGGTGTGTGTGGTTGTTGGAGGTGGGTAAGTTAATGTGGGAGAAAAAAAGAAGGTTTTTATAGGTTTTAATTAGGTTTACTTAATTGGTTTTAAATTTTTTAAATTTTGAATTTAAAAAATTTAAAATTAATTATTAATAATTATAATTAATTAAATTGTTCAAGTTTTGCCTGGTTAGACATTTAGTTTCTTATACTTTTCTTTCTTTTTATTGTCAATAAGTTTAAAAGTGGGTAATTCCCGTAGACAAATCAATTGAGGGAAAAAATTACATAAATGTCTTAAAGTGAGACTGGTTATATGTATATATTATTTCCATATTTTTGTAAATCGAATTCAATTAATTCGATTTATACTTTCTCAATGTAAATCGAATAAATTAGATTCGAATTACCAGGCTCAGTACTAAATCGAAATAAGTAGATTTGATTTAGTAGTGATACTCTTCTGAAGCCCAACCTATAGTAAATTGAAACAATTGAATTCGATTTATAGACTATAATAAATCAAATAAATTGAATTTGATTTATAGTTGACGAAGCCTTAGGTAAATCGAATTAAGTAGATTTGATTTAGTCTTCGTATACTATATATATAGAATTTGAATTAGCTTGTTTCAAATTACAACCACAATTTTCTCCTCTTCCAACAACCCATGTGAGAGAGAAAAGTGAGGTCCCAACACGACAAGATTTAAAACTGCGGATATGGAAGATGACCCCGATCGTATCTACTGTTTGGATGGAGTTGCTCATATTGCTGGTAGCATCAATGAAAAAGTTAGTAAAGGAAATTTTTTTCTTCAAGATAGATTAGAAATGTTAGTAATATTAAGTCGCTTAGAGTATTTGATTAAAATCGTTAGTTAAAATTTTTAAACTTAGGTATAAATGTTAGTTAGAGTAATGACTTAGAATTATGTTAGAATTTTGAAACTACAAATGTGAATTAGAGTAGTGATTAGAAATTTTGTTAGAATTTTTAAATTATAAATGTTAAAATGACTAGTGACTAGAAGTTTTCTTAGAAATGGGTTCTATCAATACTAATCAGCGGCTTACAATGTCTAAATACATCGATACACAGTGGGAACAACTAAAAAAGCTGGTGGAAATAAGTTGATGACTCGTCAACCTGGCCTCCAAGTCGAACAGGACTCGTCTTCATATTACAATACTACCTGGCTTGTTATCTGGACACCAAATACTCATATTGACAATTCATTGTAGGACTCTTTTCAATTCCCATAAATCTGCACAATAGTTTTCTGCTTAGCCAACCAAACCCTCCTGTAAATCGGTCTAAATCCAAAATATACTTCTGTCGCATTCTGCAGTACATTGGTCGACACAACCGCATCAACTCTGATTATAGGAAGGATGAAAGCAGATATCACATGACAATCAAACTTCCTGTGATCACTAGAGATCGACGTGGTCAAATATGTGTGAGGTCCATTATATTGTCTTACCTCCCAAATATTCTTCCGCTGGCAAAGAGTGATCCAAATCAATCATATGCAACCGTTTCCAAACTCCTTACACTTTTCTTAGTACTTGACATGATCTGATTCCAGCATTCTATACTCAACCCCACAACAGATGCTATAAGTCTTCACACATAAGACGACTTTTTCTTTATTCTGAAATTACTGATCAACTTGAAACTCAACTAGACTTGCTTTATTCTGTGAATCTCAGGCCCCAAATTCGGATTCTATATCCGGGAACCTACGTTGTGTCATGGCCTCCAAGTCTAAAGTCAAAAGTGTCGGGGGTATTGCTGAGTTTTCGACTAGAATACTTCTCCCTAGAGCATCATCGCTATCCTCATCAATCATGGCGAGCTCTACATCATCGTCATCACTTAGTACATCTTTCATGGTATCCGAAATATCGATTATCACCTATTTCTCCATTTTCATCGCGGTTTAATTAGATCAGCTGCAAAAGACGGAGATGTCACCAAAACCGCCGCATGTGCAATTACAGATACAGATGAAGAAGCAACAACAGGGGTTGAATTAGAGGTTGCTGCCATTATTACTGATTGATGATTCCGATTCAATCCTCCTGAATTAGAGACCACATCCCCAAACTTGGCAATTAATTCATGGGTTCTCACCTCGAAAAACTGATGATAACAGTGAAACAAAACTTGCAAATCATCATTACTGTCTATTACAAAGGAGTCGTACTTTATCCCATCTCGAACAACAGAAATCAGAATTTTATAAAATAACATCTCCGTCCATCTCATGCCATGCAGCCCAGTTTTTGGCTTATAGTATTTTGAAACTAAAAAAAATTCGTATAATATTTGATAAAGACACTCAACGGATCCTTATAAGCTAAGTAAATTTTATTTCCTCTCGTATTTTTTTCTTAATCGTCCCTCTGTAGTGTACAAAAACTAAAAAATTATCTTTACTAGCCATGGTGAATTCCACTTTAATAAACACCTAACGTTCTAATTATATTTATATAGAATATATTCTTTAGTAAATCAAATTAATTTAATTTAATTTATACAGTTGCAGTCATGTATTAATAAATCGAATCAATTAGATTCGATTTAGTTTGGGTGCATCAAACGAAGTAAATCAAAACAACTTGTTTTAAATTA
Organism: Arachis hypogaea; assembly: GCF_003086295.3. Taxonomy (NCBI): domain Eukaryota; kingdom Viridiplantae; phylum Streptophyta; class Magnoliopsida; order Fabales; family Fabaceae; genus Arachis; species Arachis hypogaea. The sequence goes on from NC_092038.1 coordinate 11,225,006, forward strand.
TGTCACGAACACTCCTCCTTATATAGTAAATCTAATTAAATGGATTCGATTTATATAGACTTGTTATAACACTAGCTAAATCGAATAAGACGGATTCGATTTACATAGACTTCTTGTAAGCCGAATTAAATAGCTTCAATTTACATAATTGTATTGTTAAAACGAGACATATATGTAAATTATTTTGTTTTAAGACGTTAGTATAATATTGGAAGCCATTGATTTGTTTATGTCATTTATCCTTTAAAAATAATGATAAGGAATTTGAGATTTTTTTTATAAGAAAGTATTTTAAATTTTTTTATTTTGAAGTAAATAAATTATCTCATCAAGATGTTTAGAGTTTATAAAAGGTAATTATATATATGAAGATAGTTAAAAAATTTTATGTGAAAATATAAGGGTAATATTGGCATCTATTATATTACGGTTCAACTAAAAAATCGACTTATCTTTTAGGAATGACAATGAGTCCCAATGAGGTGGGAACATACCTGATATCTCCCTCGCCCCATCACCATAATCTTTCTTTCGTTCCTGTCCTGTCCTTGATACGGGTAACAGGCATCCCATATCCGTCGGGAATTTAGATATCCACAGATATCCACGAATTTAACAAATTAATAATTGAACACAGAAAATTAACAATTGAATAAATCCTAAATTTCCAAATAAAAATTCAATAACAATTGTCCAAACAAAGATAAAACTCGAAAGATTAACAATTTTAAACAATTTCAAATACAGAAAATTAATAATTGAACAAATTTTAAATTTATAAATAAAAATTCAACAATAATTGCACAAATAAAGATACAAACTCAAAAGATTAACAATTTCAAACATTGAACAAATTCTAAACCCCAAATATTGAAAATAAAAAAACTCAAAAGAAACTAATTAAAGAAAGGGACTTATTAATGTGGCGGCGACGACGAGGCTGCAGGAGGCAGCAACGATGAGCGGCGAAGAGGATGTTGGAGGCGACTACAACTGTGCTGATGGTGGTGACGATGTTGTTGGAGGCGACAACAACCAGAAAAACTGATTAGGAGGTTGCAATGATAATAAACGAGCATGAAACAAGAGGCAATGAGTGAGAGTGCGGTGATTTGCAATGTGAATGAATGAGAGAGGCGGTGATCAAAGATGAGACTTGTAAGCGGCGGAAAAACAGAGAATTTTGGAGTGGTTGGCGAGGTGACGAAGCGAGAAAAAAACGGCAATAACATTGTTGTTGGAGACAAGAAACGGAACTGAAGGCAGAGGAAGAAGGAAGTAACTAAGTCAAAGTAAGACTGCTAAGTGAGAGAGAGTGAATTTGAAGTGAAACTAAAATCTAGGATAAAATATTAGAATTTTTAATTATATATATATATCGATATTTATATAATTTTATATTTGCAGGTATTATACTGATGCTTACGGAGCAAATATCTTTTCTCTTGCCCCTACTTCATTTATTAGACGGATATTCGTCCCATCATCCGCAAGAACAAAATGCTTTCCATATTTATTTTTTGACAGATAAATTTCCGCAAATATATACTCAGTCAAAAAAATTGTCATTTTTATTATCTTTAAAGAACAATTGTTGTAATAGAAAAAAAAATTGGTTGGTTTAGTTTGATTCAGATAAATCATTCTATGGAAACAAACTTTTATTGAACATGCGCGTGCATCTTTCATTTAAAGACAATTCTAATAATTTTCAATTGAATTTGTCTGTTCATAAAATGTTTTTTTATTAATATCCGAAAAAACCATTTTTTGTTAAAAGATTTGACATGCTCTTTACCGAAACAAAATTCTCAATATATAGTAAAAATTAGTAATTAAATTAATTATTTTATATTTATATTAATTTATATATTTTTTAACTAAATAATCAACCATTAAAACGATCAATCATATCATAGTAAAATAATTAAAATTATTTGTAGTAGTATAATGAACTTTTTCAAAAAAATATCAAATATATATTTTTATATTCGTGATTAATTGATAATTGATTTTTAGTGTATACGTAAAATGATTAAATATATTTTCTCTTTTTAATAATTCATGTAAATACAGTTTAATTGTATTTCTTCTGTAATAATAATGAATATTGGTACCAAGTTATTAATGTTGATCCAAGCTAAGAAAAAAGTCATGCAAGTTGCATAAAGTACAATTAAATCTTTGACTGGACATATTTATAGTGAATACTATAATTAACATCAATAACCATGTATTGCACTTGCATGCAATTGCAACTGCATTTTCCAATTGACTCTATGGGTACTAAACAAACAATAATATCGAATCGAAAAATAAAAACATAGAGATAACAATCTTCAATAATCTGTATCAAAATATATATAAATGTCTTTCTTTGTTTCTCCCCGTATTTAATTAAATGGTTAATTAGAGGCAAAGATCGAACTCTTATTTATCTTCAATCATGGAGGAAGTTATTGTTTTCCATAGCCCCAGAAATCCATCTCTCCCCTCAAAGAAAGCTGGTTAATCTGGTGTGGATTTGCATCTTCAAACCTAATCCCTTTGTTGGCTGAATCTTCATTTCCAAGGTTCCCGGTTACAAGCCTATCAAGCACACCCCATTCATTCATTCCTTCTCCTCCTCCTCTTGTGGCCGCGGCGGCGCCCATTTCCTGGGCTTGTTCACATGATCCAACCTCCATACCAGGCTCGGAAACCTGCTGGTACCTCAGACCCTCGCTGCCACCGCTATCGCAGTCTCTAGGGTTAGTCATGAGCTGCTTAGCGATGACAGGAGGGTCTGAGGGAAGCGCGGGTGTATAAGAGTAGTCATAGACGATGGGCTTGTGGGCCTGGGGATGAAGAAGTGGTTGGGAGTGATGGAAGAGTGAATAGTGTGGGTTTTGCATGTGAGGATAGTGATGGAGACCGAGTTCGGGTTTATCGAGCTCATCAAAGCCTGAGGATGAAGACGATGGGTTCCCATTCCTAGGGTTTTGCTGTTGTTGGTGGTGATGCAGTAGGTAGTGGTTTTCCCTTTGCATGAAGGAACGAGCATTGGTGGCCGTTGAGTTGTTGAGTTGCTGGTCCGATGAGGTGTGTGTGGAGCCACCACCTCCTTCATTTCCAATCTTGAATAGGTTCTTCTTCTTGAACACCCTGCACACCACCCACCCATCTTCCTACAAAACAATATCAATAATATATAGTTAGATATCTAACTAGTCATTTAATTCACGAGAAAATGAGTTAGATATACATACGTTGGCATTTGCTTGAGGATCATTGGAATCTTCAAGGCGGTACTCGTGCATGATCCAATCAGTCTTCTGGCCATGAGGGGCTCTACCTTTGTAGAACACTAGTGTCTTTCTCATCCCAATCTTCTTGTAGGTGTTCCTTATGCACTTGTCTCTTCCCGTGGCTTTCCAGAACCCTGCGTTCGTTGCTCGGTTTGTCCTTGACCCTGTTGGGTACTTTCTATCCTTGTGGCTGAAGAAATACCACTCGTTTTGTGGTGTTGACCCTATTCTGCATCTTTCTGCATACATCATCATTTGTATTTCTATATAAATATATGATGTCTCTACATATATGCCGCCCTAGTAATTGTGCACAAGATTCGATTCGTGAACCTCCAACAAATCCAAGAGTATGATAAATCATACACGAAAATATATATATATATTAGTAGTAACTTAGGTGGTGAAAACTCATTCAAGTCGACTTTACGTGAAATTGATATATGAGAGCCGTTAGATGAAAATTTAGTCAAATTAATTAAATTATTTGACGGCTCTCAAGTATCAACTTCACGTGAAGTCGACTGCAACTGAGTTTCCATTGAGTGACATTTTCCTCATATCAAATTATACTACGAGGCAGTTATGCATCAAATTAAACAAAACAAATCAAATAATATATGCACCATGTGCTACTAATTCCATTATCTTATTCACGAACATATAAGCTTACAACAACTCATAATAAACCCTGTCATTCATCCACCATGTAGTAATAATTAAGAAATTTACGTTTCAAGATTAATTTCAGCAGATAGATCGGTGTTGGAAAACAATCCATCAATGCAAGTTATGTCATCTTGTTTATTATCATACTAGTTTATTATATAGTAAAAATCAATAATATGAATTGAGTAACGAAAACGGGAGATAAAGCAAGAATTAAGCTCAAAACTTAAAAGAAAAAAGGCCTTATTAGCTTAAGGGAATTAAAGAAAATTACATTAAGTTAATTTAATTACCTTGCAAGTCCCAAGGCTCCATCTTGTTGAGGTCGACCTCTCTAATAACATCCATGTCAAACTTCTGAAACGACACCTTCTTCTTCAAGTAGTAATGAAGCAATTCCTCATCAGTTGGATGAAATCGAAACCCCGGTGGCACACCACCGTTATTAGAAGAACCCATCAAGCTAGAATAATCACTTACTACTACTACTACTTAGCTGAAATTTAATTTGAACTTGGAAGGAAGGAAGGAAAGTGATAGATGATGATGGAGGCTAGCAATAAATTTTGTAGGTGGTGATTGAGGCATGGGACTTATATACCGTCATGGTTGTCAACGCCACGCACTGTATGTAACTATAGAGAAAGGGTTGACGGCCGGTGACTACGCCGACGGGAATGGTTAAAGCTACTTATCGTAAAAACCAAGTTTGCCCAAATGAATGTGACTATCTCTTACCTATATCTCTATCATTCTTATTTTTCTATTCTTAATTCTTTTCTCTTCTTAATCATACCTCCTCCCCCACTAGCGTATAAGGAGCGTAAGCTACACTCCCCTATCCGTATATTAGTCTACATTATTATTTTTCATAATAATAATTAAACATTCAGAAATTCATGTGCATGGAGTTGAATTGGATATAATTAACAAAAATATAATTTATTATTTTAAACCAATTACTTCGATCCGACTTTTTTATTAATTTAATTAATTTGTTACCAAATAATATTTATTTTAAACTGAATCGGTCTAATAACTAATTTTTTATCAAATTAAACTGACTGGTTATCAATAAGTTATAGTTCAAATGACATAATATAGTTTTTTTATACTCATCTAAGAGGTCGCAAATTCTAGTCTCTTTGTTTTTAGTACAAAAAAAAAAAAAACCAAACCTGATTGGTTTGATCTACAATTAATAATGCGAAAGATGAAAATAGGTGGTATATTTAATTTATTAGCAGAAATCAAAATATTAGAGTACAAATAATGGAGGGTATATATGGTGCAGCTATGACTATAGTTAATCTCAGTGCTTATGCTTAAAGGTAATGAATACATTTGCATGCCCTACTAATAATTTGACGACGATATGATTATTAACAGCAAAGCCGTTAATTAATAATGAAACTTAAATATCTTAAATTTAATTTGTTCGTGTGCACCATTATCAGAACCGTGCTTATGCGTAAAGGTATGATATATGATGTCTCGTTTCCCTATCTTGATATTATGTTAGCAGTAAATTAAACTTAATATGGTGGAATTTATGTTATCAGGGACCCGTGTGATTGTCCGAACTAATTATTACGTTAATGCGAACCTAAGGTATATAGAAGCAACATGCTTAATTTGTGGTTAAAGCTAACTTGGTCAAAACCCTCGGCTTTAGGATAATTTTCGATACTTCAAAGGAAGAGGGGTTCGTGCCCCAAATAAAACCCAACAATGACTGGAGAATATAGTACTATAGTACGGGGAGCTACCATGCAAAATCAAGGACATTGTATTTTTTATCTAAAGGTCAGCACCAACATTACGATGGCCACTATTATTCACATTATAACGATTTTTCATGCTAGCTATCACTACAAATCGGAGCGGCAGATAGCGGCGGTTAAAAATCCTTCGGATTGTATATGTTTACAATCATACCAGTATTAATGTATAGGGTATGTATATATATATATATCAAATGTGAAAAAGAATATGTATAATTTATGAACAATAACACCGAATAATAATAGGTGAATGCTATCATGTCTTCTATAAAATAAAGGGTAAATTATTTTCTGTAATTTATATAGTATCTATAATTATAATTAAATTGAATGTTAATCATAATAATTAGGTATATGTTCTCTATTTTTTTTCTCTTGTGTGATTATTTAAATTTAATTTAGTACCACTAGTCTATGACGGTGGTGGTGGCTGTCACTGCTGAAAAAATTTCTTTGCATTGAACTCACAAACCCATCAATAAGGTGCAAGTACATATTCAATTCATTACACATGGCAATATTTGTGCTAACGAGGTACGGAAAATCTCTACTACATAGGCGCAACTCCTTCCCAACCTCAGCGTATACCCACTGTGCCTCCTATCCATTCTCTTATGTATGGTGATAACATCCTCGAAATTCACTATCTGCAAAATTTTTGTCCCATAAAAGTGATTAAATTCTTATGCATAATAATTATCACCTCATCTTGCAAATCCTATTATCTCCACCTCATCGACAACAATGTCTTTAATCTCATGAGAATCCAAATCTACAATCCCTTAAAAGTTGTATTTGACATCATCAACAATAATGTCTTTAACTATATTTATGACTTGAAAATCTAAAGAATCATTTCAAATATTTTTATGACTTCTTCTATTATCACGGATCATAAGTTTTCTTTTACCTTCAAGTACATCAATTGTATTTGTAAAAATCTCTTCCATATTATAAAACTCATTTGGTGAATCACTTTTAATATATATATATTAAGAGGAGTAATTTATCTTTTATTTTAGAGGATAATATAGAATTTACCATGTTGATGCTATATATATATTGTTGCATATAGTATAATCCACGCGCGTGGCAGAAGGCTGTCAACTAAATCTTGCTACAAAAATAGGTTAACCAGTTTTCAGCAAATAATTAAATCAGGAAACGATCCCGAGAAAAAAAAAATATGGGTTATTTGATTGTTGTTAAAGCAATGTGTGGAAAAATAGCTACTAAAGCTTCTTGGGATTTCCGCATTTCATTGGACGGCCGAAGTTTTATACTAACAAAATTCTTCTTTATAATTTTTTTATACAAAATTATTGACGATCGCATAAAACTTTTGAGAAAATTTGGGTCAGTCTTAAATGTCCATAGAAACAGTTGGAGACGCAGTCGCCATAGCTGGGGCATGCACATGTGGGTATGACCTAAGGCCTCTTCAGATTGCTATAGTTTGATTCAGTTGCACGCTTCTTTCTCTATTTTTTTCTGATTTATTATCCCTCTTCCCTATGAGCTTTGCGATCCTTCAATATCATCAATCAATTATATGTATATATCTCTTCTCATGTTTGTTTATACTTTATAGAATTGAATATAGTTGGTGAATGGTGAATTGTACATATCTAGAAACTTTTTATATCAAAACCAAAAGAATGATAGTTGATAGTAATAACCTGTTAGAAGCTACAAATCATTGAGTTATTAGTTCCAATCATTAACTTATTGACTAGGGATCCAACTTAATTCAGCTAATTAATTTGAAATTTAGCTAACAGATAGGGAAAAATTGTTAAAAAGAAACCTCTAAAATTAAAAATAATAAGAATATTTAAAATTTAAGTAAAAAGAATATTTTAAAGTGAAGCAAAATAAAGATAATTTAGAATTTAGATTTAACATTTAAGATGTAGCTAGAAGTAGCTATGAATGATTGGCGATCGATAATAATAAGTGAAATTGTGGTGTTAAAAAAATAAAAAAGTTGAAAGTATAATAAAAAATAAAATAACGAGTGATTGAATTTGTCAAATTGTAGTCCAATAATTATTTATTTATTTATTTATTGGCTGAAATTAGTTAACGTGGTTGTATTATAATGTAATGTGCATCATCTCTATTCATGGAAACTTCATTTCTCTATTTGCATTCATGCATACATATTTCTCCTGTATGTAGACGGAATCAAATAATTAATTGGTGATGACAGCCTTTCAGTCATGTTGACTCAAATCTGCAGTGGAAAATTTGTACAATAAAAGCTTATATATTATATATAGATATGAATTCCTAGTTTTCATACATTGTCCTGATATATGGTATCCATATCTTGATTTTGAAGTTATCTTCTTTGGTTAAAACTGAACTAGTAGTGTGATGTATTATTGAATCCATATATATTCACCGTTTAAGATATTAGTTCAGACTGGATGGTTCTTGATGATTCAATAATTTATCCTCCGATCCGAACGAACGTAAATATATATCTAACTAACAAATTAGAAATTTAGTTTAATTTAATTTGTGTAATTAATGCATTAGTATTAATATAGGGAATATTATCATTTAGTGGGGGAGTGGGGACATAGTTAAATATTTTCGTTGTTTAAGAATAATTATATTATTAAATTATTAATCAATTTGAGTTAGTCTAATAATTAGTTCATTTAAATAGGTGTCGAAATTTGAATATTTTCTTATACATGCAGTAATTTATTATTTATTATTAAATAATTATTGTTATTGTTATTTGAAAGTAGACAATTTTCATTAGTTAATATATACACACACAAGCTAGCCCTACAATTCCAAGTCAGTGAAACTTACATACGAATAAATTTCGGAAAATTAAAAAAAAAAGTCCAATATAAATTTTAGCTGATTAATTTAAATTTAAATTTTTTAATTCGGTAAATTTTTTATTAATTGATTTTTGTTGTCTCTCTAATCTAAATAAAACTGATCACATATATAAGTAGTTTGGTTAGGTAAAGCTTTTACTTTTCGAAAATAGCTTATAAAATTATCTTTTAAAAGACAATTTTTTAAAAGATGCAGTACTTGTGTTTGGTAAAACCACGTTAAAAATAACTTTTAATAAGTACAAGCACTATAATTGTTTTACTCTCTATATTAATATAAATAAAGTTATCAATAGTCAATAATAAAATTGTATGTAATCCAATGGTAGTACTGATACGTCTATTACCCATATATATATATATATATATATATATATATATATATATATATATATATATATATATATATATATATATATATTGTTATTATAGTTTTGACTAATGTTCATAAAGTTGGTGTACGAAAATTTTATGATTAGTTTCCATAAATTAAGCCTTTTTCTTCACGTTTTAAAGAATAGATCTACTAAAAAATACAAAAATAACGCACAAAAAATAATATAAATAGATAGAAGTTCATATCTAATACGTGATAGAGATGTATTTGTGTTAAAATTGTGAAGATTAAGTTGAAAAATAAAAAATATATGAAGATTGTGTTAGAATTTGTGAAAGTTAGGTTGAGAAATTAGAAATATATGAGTATTTCAATGGTAATATAATGACAGGAAATATGTGTGGGAAAATAAATAAAATCTAGTGTTAATAATTAATAATGATAATTTTGAATATTTATTAGATTTTTTTTAATTTTGATAAGCACAAGCCAACTTTAAAAAGCTCACTCTTAGGTGTTTTCAAAAACACCTCCAACTTTTAAAAGCCGCAAACACAAATATTTAAACTTTTTAATTTACTAAATGCAAAATGAAATACTTATACTTTTGAAAAGTACAAACACCTCTTCAAAAAGTTTTACCAAACTCCCCTTATTCTTAGACACCGGCTGTATATGGTAGTAACGATACTTGTGGCATAGGTTCATAGATTAATAGTTTCATATATATTCACTTGACAAATTTCACAAAAATAAATTTTCAGTGTTCTTTCTAAAATCCAAATAAAGCACATCTCCATGGCACTTTGAAGTAGTAGTGTTTCCTAATACTTGAATATATGTTTCTCTAGACTAATCCGAAAGGTGTAGTTCTTTTACTTATATGGAGTTACATTGGGAGTGACCCATGAATAGCAAGAAGGCATTAGGCCACATGCATAATTGCAAAACCACAATAATGAACCACTAATTCAATAGATAATAATAATTAAAAAACCCTCGTGTTCTAATACCAAAGCTCCACACAAATGCTAAGAGTTAGGGTATATATTTGATTGGGTAATTAGTAAGGGTAGTAAATTCCATTCAAATAATTTTATGTTCAAATTAAATTTATAAATAAAGTTCACCTTAACTTTTATCCCCCAACTAATTAAACATGTCCTTAATTAAATAAAATATCAAATAAACTAAAAGATCAATAGACTAAAAATTAAAAGTAGAAGATGATGAAATCAACAGTGGCACCATATGAAGGGAACTCCCACATGGGGTTGAATCCGCTCAAAACTAGATCCAGAAGAAAATGGTCCAAGGGAGATTATTAGAGAACTACTAAAGCATTATAACAGGAATGCTAATACTAGAGAACTATTAGAATGTATTATTTAATTAGTAATATATGTTTAAAAGTGTGGGACGGATAAAAATATGTTATTAGATTTGCTAAGCTAAAAAAATTAGGTTAATGACTAAAAAAAATAATAAAAAATAATAAATGTTGCGTGCGCTCTCTCCCACCCAAATTCTAGAATCTCATATTGGTTAAGGATGAAAATTAAATGTTTGAGGTTTGAGATATGATATTAGTTTTGAGGCTGAGATTGAGCTTTACCTCTAGTTTTAGCTCTTAGGAAGAATAATGAAGATGGGTGATAATAAAATTACAATCACGATAAATATCCATACAAATTTAGCTATTACATTACATATATTAAAAATAAATTAAATAATATATATATATATATATATATATATTATAATAATTGATTTTTTGTGTACCTAGTATTTTTAATAAAATTGTAATTTTGAAGTTTGAGATTGAAACTAGATTGTTGATGTATTTTTTTCTTTCTCACTGATAATAGAGCGTTTGCAATAGGATTTTTTTTTGTAGAGTTACCATTTGTGGCTCATTTTTTTAGATATGATATTGGGGTGTGAGTTATTCTGGAATATGATGATTATGGGTGATTTACACTGTTATGGGGGCGCTGAATTTTTGGAATTTAGGGGGAAGAAATCGGTGGCACCGATTTGAGGTAGGGGAAATCGGTACCACCGATTTGTGTGAGTGAGGGGTAAAATCGGTGGGACCGATTTGTGGAAGGGGGAGGCTGTAGGGTATGAAATCGGTGCCACCGATTTGTGTGTGGTCTAATTTTATTTTAATCCGGGTTCACCAATCGGTCCCACCGATTTGGGTGTGCAGCGGTCGGTCCCTCCGATTTGCCATTAGTCAACACAAAAACGGATGTTGGTATCACAGAAGCCCCATTTCTTCCTCGTTCGCTAATGATCATCCTCTTCTCCTCTCTTCTCTTCTCTTCTCTGATTCTTCTCTTTCATTTGTGTAAAAAAAATTTCTGTGAGGTTGGGAATAGATAGTGTTATGGATGATAGAGTTGTATTGAAGATTTATTACTACGGACAGATCTTATTACAAACATATGACGAAGTTCAATTTGTGTGTGAAAATCCATTAGATGTTGTTATTCCGTTCACATTGTCATTTGAGGAGTTGAAAGGTGTGATTTGTGAGAAGATAGGCACGCAAAGATGTAGGAGAATATCGTGTATTTTGTACAGGTATCCTTTACCTGTGTTTGGCGGGTTTGTTCAATTTCAAACCAAGTATGTGATGGACGAAGCGAGTATGCAGGAAATGTTTTCAATGTACATGGAAAATCGCCACCGAATATCGTGCATCGAGTTATATATTGAGTTTGAGCAATTTGAAGCAGACCGTAACATTGAGTTGGAAGATTATAATAGTGAAAGCGAAGATGAATTTGAAAGTAACTATGAGATCGTCGGTCCAGGTGAGGACGAAGAAGAAGCTGTTGGCGCCATGAACGCAGATGTGGCGGAAGTTGCAAATGCACTAGCAAACCCGCATCCGTTTCAAGAGCCTTCTTTCATGCGGTCGTTGGATTTGGGGGCTATGCACGCACCGGAGTTTCCGCAATATATGAATACAGGTGCGTAAACCTAGCTAGCTACGTGAATCTCTGAAGTAGCAGATCGATAAGTCAGATGAGTAATGTATGTGATATGTGACCAGGCATTTGTGAGCATAGCGTTTGATTTTTTTATTAGTTAATAATTATTTGTTGTGAATGATATTTTAATTGTTGTTTACGTAGATGGAATAGAGAAAAATAAGACTATAACGATCTTACCTAGTAAAGTATGTTTATTAATTGAGTTGTAATGAAGGACTTCTTACTGAGTACATAATGAAGCATTTGTTACTTTTGATGTATGTAGCCCCTCCTGTTGTGGCGGATGGTGAGTTCACAGTGGGGATGGAATTCAGCTCAAGGGAGGCAGTAATGAAGGCAATGAAAGATTATACCATCCGGAGAGGTGTGGACTATCGGGTATATGAGTCGGAACCGACGACATTCTATGCCAAATGTATAGAATATGGGAATGGTTGTGACTGGTTGATCCGGGTAACCAAAATGCAGAAGAAGTACTGTTGGGAGATAAGGAGGTACAATGGAAGTCATACTTGTACCAGGTCTACTATTTCTCAAGACCATTCGAAGCTGGATTCCAAGACAGTTGCAGAAGCAATAAAGCCGTTGGTAGAGGTTGACCCGTCTATAAAGGTAAAATCTATAATTGCTGATATCCAGTCAAAGTTTAACTACATCATCAGTTATCGCAAGGCTTGGTTAGCAAAGCAGCAGGCGGTCGAATCAATTTTTGGAAGTTGGGAAGCATCGTATGAAGCTTTGCCGATATGGTTTGAGGCCATGTGCCACAAAGAGCCATCAGCAGTGGTTCACTTTGAAACAATGCCAGCTTACCAGGGGGATGATTTGGTTCCTGATATACGTGTTCTACATAGAGTCTTCTGGAGTTATTACCCCTGTATAAGGGCCTTCAGACACTGCAAGCCAGTGGTGCAGGTGGACGGGACTCATTTGTATGGAAAATACAAGGGTTGTTTATTGGTTGCAGTGTCACAAGATGGTAATAACAACATCGTGCCTATTGCATTTGCCATAGTGGAGGGAGAGACTTCTGATGCATGGCACTTTTTTCTGAGCAACATGCGTCAACATGTGGTGACCCGTGATGGTGTCGGACTAATCTCCGATCGACACGATTCGGTTAGGTCAGCTATTGAACGAAGTAATGGGGCGTGGTCTCCTCCAAGAGCTTTCCATATGTTTTGTATCAGGCATATTGAGTCCAACTTCTTGAGGAAGTTCAAAGCACCTTACCTGCAGAAGCTTATCGTCAACATTGGTAAGTTTGTATACAATGAACTTTTAATTTATTGTAAGCATGATCAAATAGACTGGTGTTCATAGCTGACTGAATGTTTTTCATAGGATATTCAAGGACGACCAGGGAGTACCAGATGCGCTATGAACGATTAAAGGAACGGGGTGAGGCTTACACCAATTGGCTTGATCGGATCCCTCGTGAGCAGTATGCTTTGGCATTTGATGGTGGTTACCGATGGGGTCATATGACCACCAATCTTGTGGAATGTATCAACTCCGTCTTAAAGGGTGCACGCAATCTCCCAGTCACTGCACTTGTTAAGGCGACATTTTACAGGCTGAATGAGTTGTTCACTAGGAAAAGAGCTGAGGCTGAAGCCCGAATCAGTGCTGGACTTATATTCTCTGAGATGGTGACAACCAAGCTGAATGCAAATCAACGAGCATTAGGTAACATACAGGTTAGCTGTTTTGATAGAGAAAATGAAGTCTTCGAAGTACGCGAGATGCCTAGTAGGGTTGAGTATGCAGTTGACATGCGCCACTATCGGTGTGACTGTGGTGAATTCCAGGTTGACCGAATTCCGTGTAGGCACGTGTTTGCATGTTGTGCAAATCAGAGGTTGGATTGGAAAGTGTTCGTTAATGACGTTTACAAGATGGACCAAATTCGAAGAGTATACAGGGCTAGGTTTCGACCACTGGGAAATCCGGCAACGTGGCCTGCTTATCATGGACCTAGATTCGTTGGAAACCCGTTCCTCAGACGGGTTGCCAAGGGCCGGCCGAAGATGACCCGCTTCTTGAATGAGATGGACACTCGTATGTTGCGTCGCCCGAGGCGATGCAAGCAATGCGGTGCCGAGGGCCATAGTCGCAGTAGATGTCGTCAAAGTGGTGGACCGAGTGCAGGTCCAACCGAATAGTAGTAGTTACCTTTTTTTACATTTCGTTTGGATTTCATTTATGTACGACATTGACTTTTGAATTGACCAACCAGTGCTTATATTCATTTCAAACCTGATTAACATACACGATAGGAGATACGCAAGAAGTAATAACAATCTACGTGTAGTACTCATTAAGTAAATACTCAATAAGTAAATACTAGTTAACATAGTCAACAATAACAACCTAGTTAACATACTCAATAACTAAATACTAATAATGAAATTAACATAGACAACAATAACAATGTAGTCTACAAAATCAATAAGTAGATATCAATAACCAAATAAACGTAGTCAACAATAACAACCTAGTTAACAATAATAACCTAGTTAACATACTCAATGAGTCAATAGTACACATTATTTCTTAAATAGTAGTAAGAACCTAGGTAACATTCTCAATAATTAACTAGTTACAACTTCACTTCCTCGGTGCCCACTTGATATCTTTGTATATCTTTCTGCACTTCTTTGCAATCCTGTTAATAGTACACATTATCAGCGTCATCCCCCTCATCCTCAGACTCATCCTCATCATCAACCTCATCCTCAGACTCATCCTCAACCTCATCCTGATGAACTGCTCTATGACTCTCATGAATCAGAGTCATCGGAATACGTCTAGGATTTCCACTTTGTATGATCCCTCCCGCCGCTTCATTACTTCTGCTCGAGTCAACAGACATTCTGGCACCAGAATTATCAGATGAAGTGCGACCCCGATATCCCAAATCCAATGACCTCCTAGCTGGAGTAATTCCACCAAAATGTGCTTGATGGTCGGTGGGAATGTCAATATAATTACCTGAATGTGACTGGTGCGACCCCGATGCCATCAAACCAAGTAGCTGACTGAATGAAGGTTGCTCTCCATACTCAGAATGTGGACCACCCCAAAACTGATGGTGTGACGGGACTGACGCTGAGTAATAATCAGACGGATGCGTGTAAGGAACATATGGTGCAAAATACTCAACCCCCTGATGTGGCGGTTCCGGTGGCGGTGGTGGTGGAGGTACGGCCACCGGTTCCGGTTCCGGTTCTGGTGCCGGTGGTGGTGGTGGTGGTGGAGGACCTTCTGGATTCTCTTCAAAAACAAGGTTTGACAATTGCAAGTGGTCACCATATGCCTCTCGGTACCAATGCATGTAAATTTCTAACGGATAATGTAAATGCTCCAAGTCTTCAGATAGAATGTGACTATATCGATTGATCCATTGCATCACCCAACGCGAGTGGGTATTGGTCCAATCTTGATTCTTAGGCCCAGTTAGAACTTCCCCATGTGATGCACCTAGATCCTGCACTTCACTAGGAACACCCTGTGTCAATCCAAATTGCCTCCTGACTTTATCAGTAGCATGCCACTCGATGCATTCAAAAGATATAAGTGGCACTGTGGTACTCCACACCACCGAATTATGACGGATGGCTAAGGGAATTACGTCTGGGTCGATGTATCCAATGCCATAAGCCTGCCAAAGAAACTAGACAATTCTCCCAGTAAGATGATTACACAACAATTACTTCACTTAAGAATTTACACAAGGTACTTGTATTTTACACAATACCTGTCCTTCTTCTAGATCATCCAACAACCTCCTGTAGTGGGCAAGCGTTTTATATCGGTAGGCATAGTTTTGACGGTCCCAGTTATGCCACCTGCAGACGGACAATCCATTTGTTAACTTATCTTACCATAAACAAAATACAATTTAAATCAATTATTTCAATGCATACTTTAATCAAAATTACCTGTTTGCAATTGGAAACACTCGGGGATTGCCAGGAATCGGCGCTAGAAATGGTAGCCGAATCCAAGCCCAACTGACCAACAGTGTCAGTGGACCGTCCATCTCCTTGCAGTCGACACGAGTTGCCCTGCACAATGATCTATACAAGTGTGCCAGGCATGCCGAACCCCAACTAAACTGTATGATCTGGCCGAAGTTGCGGAGCAAGGGTAAAAATTTCCAGTGCACCCCTGCACCCGACTTATCTGCAAATATAACTTTCCCAAATAACAACATTATGTGACACTTTACATACATCTGCATGCTAACATCATCATTCAACACTATACGATCTCTCACACCCCTAAACCACGTTAACTTTATAAAGCTCCCTCTGCATTCATTTTTGCTGGGTGCAACTCCAAAGTGGTGCAAGCACTCGGCTTCCAATGCCTCAAAGCTACTCATGGTCGGACCTGTAACCGGAAGACCATTTGTTGGCAGACCGAGAATTACCGCCACATCCTCCAAGGTCACGGCACACTCACCAACCGGAAAATGGAAAGTATGAGTCTCGGGCCGCCATCTCTCAATCAGAGCATTAATCATTGCTGACTGGCCTTTAATAACTCCAATTTGGGATACATAATAAAATCCAGTCTCGCGTAACTGTGCCTCAACAATTTGGTTATATGGATCCGGCGGGTGTAAATGATCGCACATCAACATCCTTGAAGCCTACAATACCACATTTTCCAGTATAAGAACAAGTATAACACAACTATATTATTCAATAACACAAGTATACTTAACATGTCCATTAAAACTAATTCCCAGCATAAAACCAATTCAAACAAAAAAACAGCATACTAATTTCTGATGATTATTATTATTATTATTATTATTATTATTATTATCATTATTATTATTATTATTATTATTATTATTCAAACAGGATACATACATACTAATTTCTCTATTATTATGATTATTATTATTGTTATTATTATTATTATTCGTATAAAAAAACCATACCAAATTTATTATTATTATTATTATTATTATTATTATTATTATATTCAAACAGCATACATACATACATACTAATTTCTCTATTATTATGATTATTATTATTGTTATTATTATTATTATTCGTATAAAACGTACCATACTAATTTATTATTATTATTATTATTATTATTATTATTATTATTCAAATAACATACATACTAATTTTTCTATTATTATTATTTATTATTACTATTATTATTATTATTATTATTATTATTATTATTATTATTTATATAAACCAAACAACATACTAATTTTTTATTATTATTACTATTTGTATATATACTAATTTTATTATTAATCATAATAATTAACGATCATAAATAAAATAACTAATAAAATTTTCATTATTAATCGTAACAATTAATTAAATTCGATTACTAACGCTGACAATAACAACAACAATATATTAATATCTCCCTATTCCAATTTATTAGGTACAGATTTTCTTTTCTTTCTTTTTAATGTACTATTTTTTCAAATATTTTTTTTCTTTTTTTTACATTAAAATACACTACCCAGAGAGCTTCATCTTCATCACCATTACAAACAAACATTCATCTCAACAAACAAACATTCATCTCATCTCCATACATACATACATACATACAAGGTTTATTCCTATTTTTATTTCTATTTCTAACCACCTAATAATAAAATACATACATATATGTTTAATTTCTAATTTCTACTTAGTGTCATTACAATATATACTGTTAATAAAATCTAAAATTATCACTATCATTATCATTAAATAAAATTATGAAAAAAAAACTTACATGATTTAGATCTCCAAGATAATTAACAATATGAAGTTCCGGTTGATTTACTTCCTTAGTTTTTCTTTTTTTTGGCATTTTTTTTTTCTTTCCCTGATCTGTGGTGGTCTAACAATGGTGAAGGAGTGGGGTTGAGAGGAAGTAGAAAGGGAAAGTTGAGAGTGAAAGAGAGAGTGTTGGAGAGTGAAAGAGAGAGGGGTATACGGTAGGGGAAATAGAGATAAGGGTCACGGGCCACCACGGGAGCCACCTGCATGCGCGACATGTGGCAACGGGTCACTAATCGGTGCCACCGATTTCGGCACCTCCCTTCTCCACAAATCGGTCCCACCGATTTCCTTCCCCCCAATCGGTGCCACCGATTTCTTTACCAGCGCCGTCACATTTCCGTCAAACACCCCAAACCCCCATAACGTCGAACAACACCAACGCCATCCCCATATCAAAATTAAAAAGCCACCATTTGTTCGTTCATCTCTTTTTTGTGGTATAACAATTAATTCTCCTCTATATATAGTTAAAAGATGGTATATGCACCCATAAAAATAACTATTATGAATTTGTGTACAAATGTATATTTTTCATTATTTTAATAAATATTTTATAGTTTAATACATATTATACTCTATATATTTGACTAATTTTTTATATATAGGTAACATGAATCACAAACAAAACTTTAAAGTTTTCTCGACCACAAACAGAATAATCAAAGTCAACTTTTATCCTTCCCATCATCTTTTTTTTTTTCCTATTTAAAAATAGGATAAATTTCTATGTTTTTCCTATAATATTAACGAATAGTTAAAAAAATAATTCTGACATTTAATTTTCACTACAAGAAAAGAGAGTTATTTTAACATGATTTTTTTAACGGCCATAGTTAAGTGTAAAAATTAATATATATTTTTGACAAATATCACAAATGTCAAATATTTTATGTTTTTTTGATGAATAATTTGATTGTAGAAAATTACTCCTCAATTTTGACACTTATTTATTTTCAACTTACTCCATTATTCTTTTTCTTCGTTGAGTTCTGTCAATTTTGGCATCACACTACTCTCAATTTAGGATCATATTACGCATTTTTTATCTTCAAAATCTCAGTTTATTCTTCAGTTTCAATATCTCATCTCATTCTTTGTTAAAAATTTTTGTTGAGAATTTTTTATGGTCAATAAGTGTCAAAATAAATAGTATTTTTGACGATTAATAAGTATCACAAAAAATATATTCTCAAATTTTTCTAACAAAGTATTTTTTATGGCCAATATTTATCAAAATAAAATTTAAATTTTTTTTACAATTACTTATATGTCAAAAATTCTATTTTTGACAAAACTTTTATTAACATATTTTCACAGTTAAAATAGTGTCAAAATTTATTTTTTGACGAATTTTAATTTTTTTAATACATAATAATTCTAAAAAATACTCTATATTATTGTAGTATTTTCTACTATTTTATTCTTAATCTTTTTGATAAATTTCAAAAGTATTTTTATTTTTTATTTTTATATAGTAAAAAATTAATCAACTTTTTATTTGGATTTTACTCTTTAGTTATCTCAATTTAAAAATTTTAATCCTAATTTCAATCTCAATTTCAATTTTTAAATTAAGTACACCACACCAGCATATACCCTACTCTCCAGTCTCCACCCTCAACTCCATCACCTGCAACCTCCAACCTAGGGACAGAGTTAGAGAGACTCCAGTGGGAATCATAATCTGCCAAAAAATTTTAAAATTTTTATATATTATATAATGATGTATTTAACTTTAAAATTGAATTATTAGTCTAGCAGTGGCTAATTAGAATATTCTTTGTCCTATGACTTGACTTCAAATTGAATTAATAGTGTATTATATTCTTTTAGGCCAATTATTTTTATCAATAAATTTTTTTAATTGTTCTTTCTATTCTTTATTTTTTCATTAACCATTTGTTTGAATGAATTCTTTTTTTATTGTTTCTTCTATCTTTTTAATTTTTTTCCTTAACTTTTAAATTTATTATCTTATAAAAAATAATTTAAATTTTATAACAAATTCTAATTGAATAGTAAAAAAAATATATACATAAAAATAAAATTATTTTAATATTATTTATTTTTTCATGATATTAAAATAATAACATATTAAATAAATTATATATTAGTATGAATTTTTTATATATTTTATTTACTAATTTATTTTAAATGTGTAACACCCTAACTTTTAACACGTCATGATTGTACCAAAACTAAGGCGTTACTAAATTTCACAAAATTTTGTTTCTATTAATTAAAACCACATATCAAAGATTTTTAAATAATAATAATAATCACATAAATACTATTAATAATAAGTGCTATACAAATAAATTTAATATAAAACTCGAATACAATACATATCCGTCTGGAGAAACTAAAGCAACAAGGGGAGGAAATTCTATAAAAGCGATAGGAATCATAAGTAAATCTACTAATCATCTGCAGTTTCATACTGAGTCTTCGAACCTATGTCATTGAAAGGGTGGAAGATTTTGGGGTGAGAACAAACTACACGTTCTCAGTAGGGAATCTGAATGCCGTAAAAGTAATGAATATAATGCATATAAGTAACTTACTCAATAAAACTATTTTGTTAAACCTTTAAAATACTTTTTACTTTTATTTTATATAATTAATTACCTTATTTTAAAATTTTCGAACTTAAAACAATCTCAATCACAATCTAATAGCACAAGAAATAGATCAACACATAAACAAATTGTAACAAGACAAACAGCACAATCACAGAGAAACAGGCAAACACAACCAAATGCAGGTGCACAAACAAGGATGATGCATGTCTAGTCCTACGCAGGTCATGAGTTCATGTGTCGGTTGTCTACCCGCTCTCGATATTACCCGGGTACGAGTCCCAGATATGACTTTCCAGATGCATACAGTGTGCTTATAAGTCTTATGCCTTGGCCGCATACAGTGTGACTTTTAAATCAATGTGCTTACATCTGGAAAACAGTTCCCAGTGTGTGGGTGTCTCCACTATACATTTGGCACTAATGCCCAAACAAAGTCGCATCTGCTCTCATGTGGCAAATAGTCTTTTAAAGGTTGTTCTTTATCTTTGCCCTCTGCTCTCCTGTGGCAGAGATTTTCTTCAATTAATGCATTCTTTTAATCTTTGTTCTCTATTCTCCTGTGGCAGAGATTCCTTTAATTATCTCTCTTTCCTTTACTTTTCGTTCTTCTTCTTTTCTTTCTTATCAAACCAAACTCATATCATAATTTAAATGAAATCTCTTCTCAAAAGATTGGATTTAAAACATTATACTTTTCTTAATAAATTGAATGCAAAATAGAATATATCTTTTCTTAACTAAATAAATCTCAAATAATTTAATTTTTCAAAATCAAATCTTTTAAAAATAGCATTTCAAATAAAGTCTCAAATTTTATAAAATTTCGACAACATTTCTTCTAAAACTCGGACTTAGCCACCCTTACAGGTTTCCCCTTTCTCAACAATTCACCAGCCCTTTTCTCAATAATTATCAAATCAGCGAAATTCTTAATAATCAACATATTTTAATTTATCGCCATATAATTTTTGGTAACTCTAAAATTATTCATAAAACCTCAAAATTATTGCTTCAGTTAAGGAATCAATTTTAGGAAATCAGTTTAGAAATCCAAGCTCAATCTATTTTTGGTTCATCAAACCTTAATCTCCACAGTTCACTGATCTTTTTCTCAACAACGATCAAAACAATAAGGTTCTCAACCCATTCAGTTTAGTGACCAAAGTTATTGATAATATAACCAAAATTTACAAGCACTCATTCTCAATACTCACCAAACAATCACAGTCAAACCATCATCATAATAATTTCAAACCGAGCACAAGCCTAAATCAATTTAACACTCAACACAATATTATTCAGTAAAATTAATGTATCCAGCAACCAATAATTCTCAAACAAGCTTGCAACAATATCCATCACCATAAATAAATCTCAATTTCACAACTAAATCAAGAAATCAGCGTAACCAGGAATTCGAGTAATTAGTTACTTTTAAATAATTAAATCATTATTCACGAATCACAGCCTCGAATCAAAATCATTCTCAATACCACACCAATCACAATTTTACAACCTCAATCCAAGCTTATCTCTATCAATTAATCACACAAAATGTTTATAAATTATTTACAGTTACTCACTAGACCCATTGGCATTCGTGAATTAAAACATTTAATTTTAAAATACATCTCCTACCTCAATTAACCGGAATTCGAAGAAATCATTAACCACGTCAAATTCCTTTTTCCAATCTCGTAGCAGCAGTAGCCTCACACAGAATGAGTAGCAGCTACAATAGTTCCAAAACGGCATCGATACCAATACTAGTTGCAACAAAATTTTAGAAGGAAAGTGGCAAAAATAAAATAAGAATATGTGACTAGGATTAGAACATGAACATGGCAGAGGAACAAGTTTGAAGCAGAACAAAGATGGGAGTGTTACAATTTAAAAAATGGAGGAATCGAAACCAGAACAGCAGCTCCAGTGTTCTTCTCTGGCATCAAAGACGACGGTTTGGCTTACCATCATCAACAATAGCGAGCTCGGATGGTGGCGGTGGCTCCTCTGGCTCGCGGTTCCTGCAAAAGCTTTGTTCGTCACTTCTTCCCTCTCGCAGCTTTGGTATCTCTTACTCTCTTCTGGCGCACTTGCTTCCTCACCCTCCGCGAATGGCGACGGCAACGACGTGGGGTATGGCGGCGTGAAGGATTACCATGTGTTCATAACCTTAAAGATCTATTTTGTGCTTAAACTTTATTCCAATAATATATAGATCAGATTTAAATACCTTTAGACGCTTTAGTAAAAACTTTATTCTTCGATTGTACGAAGACTCTATGCGTATCCACACCGAGACCAACCTTTGCTGTCAACTCCTTGACCAATGGACATCTGATCTAAATTGAGAAAGCTTTTGCAACTCTTTACATGCCATAAAATTCTTCTGTAAAAATTAGGCTCACATATATTTATGTATGTAGAGGTAAAGGAATAAAACTCTTGTTATTCTCTCTTTTCATTTACTCTCCACATACATATATATAGTATGAGATATGTTATTGATTTTAAATTTGATTCTCAATTCAAATTTAAATCATATCTTGAAATTCCAAATCTGAATCATTCAAATTTTATGAATCATATCATAACTCAATTTGAAAACGGAATCATGTAGGATCTCATCCAAATTTAGAATTCAAATTTAGAAATAGAATAACTAATTATTCTCAAATCTCATTTAATATTCTCAATTACCATACTATTATTATATTCTTAGTGCTAGCAAAGAATATAATAATATTCTATTTAAATTAATATAATTATTTATTTGGTCAAATCAAAATAATAATTAAATAATTCTATAGCAAAGATTAGAACACTCGTTAGTGTGTGACCCCATAGGTTCAATACTAAGCAGGTAGTAATTAGTCATACAAAATTTACTAATCAAGGTTGGCGTCTAGCAACACTCCTCAATGACCCGATATTATAAAGTAATATATTTTTACTAAGAACCTCAGAAGAACAAAGTATTATTCCTTTTATCTTTCTAGCTCTTGGTTAACCCTTAGAGTATGATTTAATTGTCAAACTCTTACTTGTTACCATTATTATAATGAACTGTGAATGACCTAAGAAACTCATTTCTTCATTCATTCAATCCCCTTGGCCAAGGTTTTATTCATCTCAGTCATTATAATCATAGAGTTCAAACTCTTTACTGAGAGTTGACGGATTTCTTATTGACTAATCATTAATTCTACAAGTATTTAAATCATACCCAATGTCCATTCAACTAGCACCCTAAGGTATTAGGTGTTCGGAATCAAAGTATAATAAATACATTGTTAATTACTATGACAGTCGCAGATCAAAGGAAACTCTATTACTATGTTCATCTTGAGAATATCCTATTGACAAATATGCAGTAATTGTAACCATTAAGGATTCTCAGAGTGAGTCAGTTCAATGATCATATCCCTATACGCACCATCTATATATATAATTTAATAAATGAGATCTATTAATCTTCATCCAATGAAGACCATTATATATATATATATATATATATATATATATATATATATATATATATATATATATATATATATATATATGTATGTATGTATGTATGTATATTGATCTTTCCAAATTATTAATGTCCTTTTTAATAATCCTATGACCAAGAATAACTTAGATTAAATTATAAAAGATTTATCTATCAATATTATGATCACTATCACAATGATAAATCTCTAAATTTAATCAAGAACCTAATTATATTAACATTTTAATATAATAACAATAACAAATTATTTGATACATGATTGATTGGATTGTGGTCATACTCCTTATTCCCAACACAGCGGTGACGGATCCTGGTAACTTCCTTCTTCCTCTTCTGTTCGTGCATCCTTCCTCCTTCTTTGCTACAATGTCAACGACGACTGCAACGGGCATGGCTACAACTGCTATGGTTCGACAGTGATGGCGGCGGCATCTTCGACGGTGAGCTCGACAGTGACCAGGCGCGATAGAGCTGGCGGTGTCCTCTCCTACATCGCATTTTCTCTCTCTCTGCTCTTCGTCGACAATGCGTAGAACAGCGGCTCCAAGACAGATCGATGGCGACGCTCATGATGGGATCCACAGCGGTAGGACACGACTGTAGCAGTAGTAAGACAGCAGCCCCTCCACCTTCTCTTCTACCCTCAGCATTTCTTCATTCTTTTGGTCTTTTCTGAAGTTGTGTTAGGTTTTGGGAAAAGGGGGTGTAGCAATGAATGTGAGTAAATGGTGAGGAGAGGATAGCGTGGCTCACCGAGGAGTTAACAAGTTGGGGGGTACGTGTGTGTATTTTAGAAATTGGGGTTAGGATTAGTGAATTAGGAATTAGGGTTTAGAATTAGAAATTTAGGGTTTGAGTAGAGTTTTAATTTAAAACCAAATTTAATCAATATAATTAATTTTAAGAATACTATTTTATTTTTTCAAATTACAAATTATTTTTAATTAAATACTTCTAATTTAAATTTATAGATAAATAAATAAATTTTTTTTAGTTCATAATATTAATCAAAACTTCTAATTATTTAATTTAAATTATATACATAACTCTCTTTTATCTCCATTTACTAAAACTTTGAATTTTATTTAAACAAGAACCATTAATTCCGGTAAATAAAAAATATCTAATTATAATTGAAATTTATATAAAATCGAATTAATTTAAAATTGAAAGTCTCATAACATTCCTAAAAATTAAACCACATAATTGATCTATATTATTTATGTTATATCTTTTATAATAATAAAGGGTAAAAATTAAAAATTTAGTTATTATGAATGATATCAAATATAAAATTATTATTTTTAGTAGAATCTTTTATTTTAATATAGCACTTATTAATAATTTTTTATTAAAAATAATAATAAAAAACAATATCATCAATTATATAATTCAATACTTAATTATATAAATATTTAATTTTCGACCCCTATTCAAAAGATTTATGAATCCGCCCCTGCTCCAACCCATCAGCCCAAAACCCCATTGTTTCTACATTTGCCTCACCCTCGTTTATGGTCGTCTTTGTTAGTTTGCCTCCATTTCTGTTGCATATATTTAAACAATATTTTTTAAGATTTGGTGTATAACTAAACATTGGGTTCACCCTAAATTCTTTTCTTGGACTAATTTTTAAAATATTGAGCTTAATTGGCCTAACTACTTCAACTAACCATTTTGGAGGTCTAAAAGAAACTGATAAACAAAATGTTTCAGCTATGCACTAACGCACTTTAAATCGTTCACCAAACTAAAAAAATGGAGAATAAAACTCATTTTGTGATGTTCGGTAATATGAAAGAGTGATTTGACAGTTGGACTAGAGTTTTATTAGATTTTAGACTTTTTTTTATGTTGAGAAAGACCCAAATGTTGGTATCCAGATCTATAGATAGTTAAATTTGTTGAAGATGTGCTAGAATTGTAAAGAGAGATCTCATTTTGTCAAAAATACAAGCATTAAGAGAGAATGAAAAAAGAGAACATTGTCGACGTTTTTCAGCAGAGCAGCAGACTTCAAACGTTCGTTTCTCACTCGTTCACCGTTGGATCGGCGCGAAATTTGGACGGTATATTATCTCATCTTGGTCTTCACTCTGAACGGTGAAGATTTTGATTGGAGGCCTATGGTTGGAGAAATTGAGCTCGGATAGAGGCTCTATTTTTGTGGTATCTTCATCTTCTTTGTTCTTATTTATGAGCTTTGAAACTTGGGTTGTTTGGCTTGTTGTATGCACGTTTTGTACAGTAATTTGTGACTCTCTTGTATCCTATTTTTCATCATAGTGAAGCTATTTCCTAGTCTTGGTGACTCATGATTTTTACTTCTCACATTGAGAAGATTTTTCACGTTAAAAATCTTGGTGTGTTAGCTTACCTCTATTTTCTGGTTTATGTAATGTTTCCACTACTATTTGGTATTATTGTTCTGTTATTACTTGTAATGACTGAGTATTGTTGCTCCTCTTATTCTCGCAAGTAAAAAACTATGTGTTTTATTCCTATCATTTGGTATCAGAGTTCAATTTTGGCATTTCGTTATAACTTGCTTGAAAGATGGAGACAAATAATTTTACTAGGAAGATAAGTTTGAACATACACTAGTTACCATGTATGGAAGGACAAAATGAAGAACTTGTTGTTTGTCAAAAATTCACATTTACTCGTATTTTTTACACAAAAATCAGAGTCTAAAATAGATGAACAATGGGAGTTTGAACAACAAGTTTGTGATTTTATTAGGTAATAGGTGAATCATAATGTTTACAATCATATTGCTAATGAGACTCATGATAGTGCTTTGTAGAATCAAATTGAATTCTTTTATGCTTTTAAGTCTAGCAATAATAAATTGTACTTGTTAAATATGTTGCTGAATTTGAGATACAATGAAGGAGTACAAGTATTAGATCACTTGAATGAATTTTAATGATTTTTTGATCAGTTGTCAAGTATGAAAATAAAGTTTGAAGACGAGGTTCAAAGATTGTGGTTTCTAAATACTCTACCAGATTCTTGAGAGATATTTCGTATCTCTCTTACTAATTTTGCTCCGAATGGTAAAGTGAGCATGCAACTTGTTAAAGGTGAAATTTTAAATGAAGAGATGAGAAGGAAGACATATAATTCTTCGTCACAATCCGAAATATTAGTAATTGAAAATAGGGAGAGAAATTAGAGCAGAGGTCAAAAAGGTAGAGGTAAAAGCAAGAGTAAATCTAAGTCAAGATACAAGAATGTTGAGTGTCATTACTGTCATAAAATGGGTCACGTAAAAAAATATTGCTTTCCTTAAAAAAAGGAGAACAAAGATAAGCAAGAAAAGAAGGATGATGGTGGTAATGATCGTGTATCTGCTATTTTAGATGATCTTCTCATTGTTAACATTGTTGATTATGAGTACAAGGTCAATCTTATTTTTTACGATGAGTTCAACTGGGTAATCGATAGTGGCGCTTCAATACATGTTACACCAAAGAAAAAGTTCTTCACTTCTAATACTCCAGACAATTTTGGAGTGCTTAAGATGGATAATAATGGTTTGACTAAGGTGATTGGTATAGGAGATGTTTGTCTTGAGACCATTATGAGAATGAAGTTGTTACTCAAAGATGTTAGACACGCTCCAAATGTTTGCTTAAATTTAGTTTCAGTTAAAAAGGTTTGATAATGAAGGTTTTGTAAATATTTTTTACTTTAGACAATGGAAGCTTACTACAGGCAATTTAGTGGTGGCTAGAAAAATAGGTTTTTCAAGTTTGTATGTAATGTATGCCATGATTGCAAAAGATAGTGTGAATATGATTGAAAATAAAGAAATTTGTAGCTTGTAGCATAAAAGACTTAGTCATATTAGTAAAAAAGGACTTAATTGTTTGGCTCGAAAGGATGTACTTTCCAGTTTGAAGAATGTAGAGTTGGAGAAATGTTCTCATTGCATGGCTAGCAAACAAAGAAAATTGTCCTTCAAAAAGCATCAACCTTCAAAAAAATCAAACTTCGTAAAATTGGTGCACTCTAATATTTGCGGTCCTTTGAAGGTACGGTCTTATTAGGAGTGGGCAAAAAAATCCAAATTTTGGATTTTAATCCAAATCCAAACCAAACCATTTAAAAAAAACCAGTTTTAAACCAAAAAAAATCCAAACCAAATTATATTTATTTTATAATTTGGTTTTTGATCCAATCCATTTAAATGGTTTTAAATCCGGATCCAGATCCAGATCCAAATTAAGATCCAAATCTTAAAAAACTAATTTGATTGAATTTAATTGACAAAAAGATTAGTACGTAAAATATTTCTCAATGAATATATTTAATCATGACTTTATATTATTGTACCTGTTTTCATTAGAGTTTTATAGCTTAATTATTTTGTATTCATTCTCTTATATCTATAACCATACAAATATATTACTTGATACCAGTACTGAAGATATTATCAAGCAATGTTGATAAAGACATGATTTAAAATCTCCCAAATTGGATTTACGAGCAACCTCGTTGATCACAATCTCTTGGTTATTTCTTTCGCGTTAAAATTTCCTACAAATATAAGCATCATGTCACATAATTGGTGCGGTACATATCTAAATGCAAAATCTCATGCCATTGATTTAATATAATATATTAAATAAATAACTATTTTAAGTATATACTAAAATTAGTCATCAAGATAGAATATAATATTAGAATATAAAATATATATTAATAATGAATTAAATTACACACACATATATATAGATTTTTTTGTGGTATTCTTTTGATGTCTTGAGAATGTTTAAATGTTATATAGATTAGTTATTGTCATTAGATTTATATAGAACCAAATTCTAGTTGTAAACTTGTAATGAACCTACACACTTTAAAATGACTTTAGTATTAATTTTACTTTTAAAAAAATTATGGTTTGAAAATTAAATTTCTAAAAACTGGTTTCAAAAGTCGATTTTTTGTTAAAATATCTGGTTTGAAAATTGAATTTTTAAAAACTAGTTTTAAAATTGGATTTTTGGTTGAAGAAACTGGTTTTAAAACTGGATTTTAAAAAATCTGGTTTTAAAGCTGGATTTCATATAAAAAAAACTAGATTTTAGATTTGAATTAAAAAAAAAAACAGATTTTAGATATGGATTTTAAAAAAAAAACCGGATTTAAAACCGGTTTTATATGTAAAACTGGATTAAAAACCGGTTTATAAGTAAAACCGGATTTAAATTATAAAACCGGTTTAAAACCGGTTTTTATTTTTTCAAACCGGTTTAAAACTGGTTTCTCTCTTCAATCCAGTTCTGGTTTGGTTTTATGAACCATAAAACTGGTTCTGAAATGGATCCAGTTTGGATTTACAAAAATCCAAACCATGCCCACCCCTAGGTCTTATAGTGGAGCTATTTACTTTATTATTTTTATTGATGATCATTCAAGAAAGCTTTGGACTTATGCTTTGAAACAAAGAACCAAGCTTTTAAAAGGTTCAAACAATCCCAAGCTTTAGTTGAAAGGCAAACAAGTAAAAACTTTAAATGTATTTGCACTGATAATGGTGGTGAGTATCATGGATCATTTGATGAGTATGGCAAGAAGCAAGACATTAGACATAAAAAGATACCTCCTAAAATACCTTAGTTGAAAAATTTGGCAGAAAGGATGAATAAAACACTTATTGAAAAGGTTAGGTGTATGCTTACTGAAGCTAAGCTACCTAAAGTCTTTTGGGGTACAATATTATTTATACCGGCTCATGTGATTAATTTGAGTCATCCAATTGCTTTGGACAATGATGTTCTGGATCATGTTTGGTCGGACAAATATGTCTTGTATAATCACTTGAGAGTGTTTTTATGCAAAGCATTTTTTCATGTTTCAAAGGATGAGAGGTTCAAATTGGATATGAAGGCAAGATAATACATTTTTATTGGGTATGGTCAGGATGAGTTTAGTTATATGTTTTATGATCCAATTAAAAAGAAGCTTGTAAGAAGTCGTGATGTAGAATTTATTAAAGACCAAACCATTGAAGACATTAATAAGGCAGAGAAGAGTCAATCATAAAAGAGCAGTGACTTGACTGATGTAGATCCAATTCAGTCGTCCCCTTCACCAGAATTAGCAGAGAATCAAGATTAGGAGCATATGCAGCAAATGAGACTTTGGTTCCTGATGACCAGGAGATGGAAGATCTAACTGATGATGATGATATTGATAGTCAACCTGAACTACCTGAAGACCCACCAAGTTTCTATCATGGACGGACGCAAGACCAAGAATGAGGGGGCACTTGCCCCACGGTATTTTTTTATTTTATTTTAAAAATATAGTTATATATAATATGCCCCCATTTTAAATTTTAAATGATCCAACTACAAATAAATTAAATTAAATTAGTTAAAGTTCTAAATTTATTTTATTTATTTCTTTATCATTTTGACTATTATTTAACCTAATCAAATTTAATTTTTGTGCCGTCGTTCCTTTATTCCCTTAAACACTCTTCTTATTTTTATATTTTTAATTTTTTTTCTTACTTCTTGTCTAGTGGTCATCTTCTCTTCATCAAAAAATAAATTTTAAATTCTCTATTTTTTTTATATAACTCTTTATGACTCTATATATCTTCCAATTCATTGTTTCTCTTTTTGATATTTTCAATTACAAATTTTAATTCAAACAATTATACTTTAGGTATTAATTTAATGTTTTATTTTCTTCATGACTTTATATATTTTATTTTGTTCTCGATTTATTCATCTTTATTACTTATTTTTTATCTTTTGTTCTATTATATGTATCTATGTTACATATAAAATTTTAAAATGAATTGATTAATTTACTAATTTAAAATATATTTTTTTATTTTTAAAAATAATAATAGAAAAAATATTTTAATTACAATACATAATTAAACAGATGCATAAAATCTTTCATCTAACATTATATCAAAATTATATTAAAAAATATATAACAAATTTAATTATTTTAAAAAGAAATAAAGAAAAAAATTGTAAATTATGTTTCTATTATTTTATATAAACATACTTTTCATATACAGATTTAATTTTTCTAGTAATTATATATAATTCTAGTTTCAAGTTATAAATATTAGTGTATTATTAGGTGCTAATATGCCAATTAAATCAATCTTTTATTATTAAATATGTATAAAAAATTACTTAGGATAACAAGTTATCTATAATTTAATTAAAATATTTTAAGTTTAAGTTTTAGAAATAAAAAATATTTTTTTATATAAATTATATATAATGAATAATATTTTAAGAATAACAGTGTTCACTAACTCTTTTTAATTTTTATATCTCTATATAATTAATAATATTTAACAATATTTATTTTAGTATATATATTTTTGCCCCCACTCCTAAAATTTTTTGGGTCCATCACTGTTTTCATCCTAGGAGGTCTACTAGAGAACAATGACCTTCAACAAGGTATCTGATGAATCTATATTTTATGATAATTTTGGGCTTCAAATAAGTAGATTTCATCACATAAATTGCATTTATTCACTTGAATAGCATGCTTTTGTGAATTCTCTCTAAATTACACCTAATGGTTGAAAATATGCTTTTTTTGCTCCAAATTATCAATTTAATTCCACTTTTATTCCATTCAATGCCTTGCTATATTTTGTTGAGTGATTTCAGGACCAATAGGCAAGGATGGCTTTGAAGAAATGGAAGAAAACCATGCAAAGTGGGAGGATTCATAAAGAAACAAAGGAGAGGAGTACTCTGGTGTGTGTGTGTACGCACACGTATCGTGCGTACACACAAGTAGAGCATTTTAGTGTATGCGTATGCACACATAGCTATGCATACGCACGAGTACGAATGCGTACCTTATTTAGAAAGTCATGTGCTGCGCGTTTTTGGGAGGCTCTTTGGCCCAAATTCGAAGCTCTGAAGCTCTAACAAAGGGAAAAATGCAAGAACACATGGGGGACAATTAGGATAGCTTTAGCATGTTTTAGTTTAGATTTCTAGAGAGAGAAGCTCTCTCTTCTCTCTAGAATTTAGGATTTTAAGTTTAGTTCTCTCCTTAAATTTAGGCTTTAATTCTTGTTTTAATGTAGTTTCGTTTATAATTTCTTATTCTAGCATCTTAATTCTCTTGGTTTACTATTAATTTCCTCTATTTTATTACTTTATGTTTACGAACTCTTTTGTTAATTTTGATTCTCTTTAATGCAATTTATATTTTCATGATTTTGCTTCTTTTAATTGTTGTTATTGTTATCTTGCATTTGGTAGCTTTAGATTTTATTATTATTGTAATTTTACCATGCTTTACTTTTATGTCTTCCAAGTATTTGTGAAAATGGTTCTCTTAGTTTTAAGATAGATTTTTATACTCTTGGCTTGGAATTGAGTAATTGAGGTGACATTGAGTTACTAATGTCTGAATTGATTGACAATTTAGAGATCTTAATTAATCTCGTTTCCATTGACGAGTAAGGCCGATGGATTGAGGTTGATTAAGCCCGGTTGACTTATCTCATCATTCGAGGTTGACTAATTGGGTTTGCTCTTATAATTGTCATGTCGTGGATAGTGATGCAAGAGTCATTGATATCCAATATTCATTGGTAATTTAGGGTTGTTAGTTGTTCTTGTTTTCATTGACGAGTAAGACATATGGATTAAGACTGACTATGCCTATTTGACTTTCTCCCGATGTTGGTGATGACTAAATGGGATTAACTATAGGTAATCGCTATGTTTGTGATTAATGACTTGGTTAGGAATCCTTGATTCTCAATCCTTACCATGAGTGTCTTTTAGCATTTATATTCTTTAGTTGTTAGCTTTATTTTCTTGTCATTTAATTTCTTACCTGTTTATCTTCAACCCTCGTTATTTTCATAATCAATAATATGCACACCAAACTACAATTCCTTTGAGAGACGATTTGAGGTTTAATACTCCTGGTTTTTATTGGTTTGCATTCGTGACAAACAAATTAAAATTTGATACGGGTCAATTATTGGTTTGGAACTATACTTGCAACGCGATTCTTTTATTGAGAAATTCTAAAGCGATGTTTGGCCCGCATCAAGTTTTTTGGCACCGTTGCTGGGAAGTTGCAATGGTGTTATATTATTGGCTATTGTGAATATGTTAATATGTAAAATAGCTTAATTTTTGGGTGTTTGCTTATTTTTGTTAGTAGTTAGGATTGTGTTTTTCTTATTTCTTGATATCTTTTGTTTTTATTTTCTCTCTTTTTTATGAATTCTCACTCTTTTGGCTTGGAGTTTGGTTGTTACTATGTTGGAAGGAATGGTAACTTCAATGCCGTTTCACATTATGGGACAGAAAATCAATTGAGGGAGGAGCTGCATGCTTATGCACCACCCTCATGACAACAACCTCCTCCGCTTCACTATGAGCACAATCCTCCCTATAGTATGCACCAATTCAATAGATATGATGGATCCTCTTACGGTTATCAACCACCACCATATGCCTATGAACCATACCCTCAATATAGCCCTCAACCACAAAATTTTCAAGCTCCATTCTACCACCAAACACCTCCATATGAGCCTAACTCATATCTACCATACTACCAACCTTATATGCCTCATGAACAACTTTATGAACTTAGAACTATCCCATTCCAATACCAATACTCTCATGAACCTCTTGAACAATTACCCTCATACACACCACCTCATTACTCTTATCAATATCAACCACCTTCTACATATGAAGACCTTTGAAAGAAGGAAACCGTCGGTCTAGAATTTCTTCTCAATAAAAGAAATCTCTTCGTTGCAAGTGTATAGTTCCAAACCAACAAACAATCCTCAATCAAAGTTTAATTTTAGTTGTCACAAGTTCAGGCTAATAAAAATAACCGAGAGTATTAGTCCCGGGTCATTCTCCCTAGGAATTACAATCGAAGTTTTTAATTATTGATTATGAGTTTCAAGGGGTTGGATTGATAAAAAGACAAGGAATTTAAATGACAAGAAAGATAAAGTAGACAATAAAGTAAATCAACCACTAAAGATAACAATTACTAAAAAAGAGGCATTCATGACAAGGATTAAAAATCAAGATTTTCTATCCTAGTCATTAATCATAATACAATAATTACCAAGAGTCAAGTCTATTACGTTATCTCCAACATCGGAAGAAAGTCAAATAAGCCTAGTTAATTCCAAACCATAAGTAATGTTAACGGAAACAAGATTAACTAATCACTCTAGATCACCAATCTAAATTGGGTATTAATGACTCAAAATTGCCTAATTTCTCTTTCCAAGCCAAGAATGCTCAAAAACTACTCTAAACCTAAACCAAGCATTTTATCAAACACTTGGTGTGTATAAAAGTAAAAGCATATTAAATTACAAGTAATGTAAAATCTAAACTACCAAATGCAAGAAAATAACAATAATAACTCAAGCAAGCAAGAAAAGAACATGAAACATCAAATTGCATTAAATGAAATTAAAAGTGACAAGAGTATTTATAAACTAAAAAGTGGTTCAAATAAGAAATTAACAAAATAAACTAAGGGAATTAAGACAATAGAACAAGGAAGGTAAAAGAAACTAGATGAAAACAAGAATTGAAACCTAAATCTAAGATGAGATTAAACTAAAAACCCTAATTTCTAGAGAGAAGAGGGAGCTTCTTTCTCTATAACTAACCTAAAGCATGTTTTCTACACTACATTAATTGCTCCCCTCTTGTTCCCTCTTGAATTCTGCATCTAATAGCTTCAGAAATGAGTTGGATTTGGGCCTGAATGGTTCAGAAATCGCCCCAACCGTGTTGCCTTTAATGAGGTCACGTGACGCTTGTCACGCATACGCATAGGTCACGCATACTCCTCGCATGGCAGATTTTCAAAACTTCATTTTTTCATGAATTCTCCATTTTTGCATGCTTTTTCTTCACTTCTTCAATCCAATCCTTGCCTTATAACCCTGGAAACATTCCTATTTTGTTATATTTTGGGTGAATTCTCTTTAGTAAGTGCATTAAATTTAGTGAAGTGAATTAGATTGCTTATTCATCAAAGTTTTTGAAATCAATATAGTCACATAACAAAGTACTTGTTTTTTTAGTGTTTTGACTTGACTTGACTTGATTCTCGTCAAGCATGTCTTTCTTTGCAACAAGTACTTCGTTCTTGTGACCATTTTATTCTTTTGGGATGAATAAGTAATTTGGAGAATTTTGGATTGGATATTGTTTATTGTGTGATTCAATATCACCTTGCACCATTCATTTGCACAATCACTCAATATCCATTCTTTCAAAGTCCATTTCACTTGTGTTGTGTTTACCTAAACTTGTTTGTGCTTTGATCTTTGCTCATTCTATGACATGCGTCTTAGGCCGCTAAATTGAGAAACTTTTGCTTAATTGTTGATTATGTGGCTTAACGTTTAACCGGCCAATGTGTGTGTTCTCATACACACATTGTCTTTTATCATGTCACACTACCATAAACTATTCCTCAATTTAGT
This sequence comes from Arachis hypogaea, assembly GCF_003086295.3. Taxonomy (NCBI): domain Eukaryota; kingdom Viridiplantae; phylum Streptophyta; class Magnoliopsida; order Fabales; family Fabaceae; genus Arachis; species Arachis hypogaea. The sequence continues at coordinate 11,260,376 of NC_092038.1, forward strand.
GTTTGTTTGATTTCTCTTGCATCCATGACTACATTGTTGTTTTCCTCATCTTCTATCTTCTTTGCGCTACTTGTCTTATGTTCTAACTCTATCCTTTTACCCTTTTTCAGGATAGGCCGCAAAGGAAAAGAGCCGGCCACCTCATCATCCGCACCTGTGGCCCTTGGCTCCGATTCTTCCATTAGCCAAAGTAGTCAACCAGATACTTTTGTCAATGACAAGGCCGAAGATCAATATGACCGCCTTACTAAAAGGGGCATCCGTTGGGAGCGGAAACTGAACATACCATAGAAGTTGGCGCAGTTATCTATGACCGCATAGCCTTCTTTTAGTGAAGGTTTCTAGAGCTTAATTCGGTAGAGATCAACGAGTCAATTGTTGAAGAATTCTATGGGAACCTCTTAAGCCGAGATGTGAAAATAACGTTCCTCTGAGGCAAGCAAGTGGATACTTCCACTCAAGCACTCAAGGCTTTCTTGCAGATTTCACACATACCGCTAAACCAGGATGCTTATAAGAAGATAAAGGTAGATATGTCAAAGGCGAGCTCCCATTGGATCCGGTATTGAAGAAGATTGGTCGTCCTGATGCTCAATGGGAATATAGTTCGGAAGATCACTCAGTACTAGTGAGCATAGCATGCTTGGACTTGACTCTCGACACAAGGGTATGGCAACAGATAGTTTCTGATTATCTGTTGCCTGGTACTCACGCCACCCACATCGGCATGCGCATGTCGCCATCCTGGTTTAGGCTATTCTTGAGGGAAGTAAGATGGCTGCCTTACCATTCATAAGGGAATTCATGTGAAAGGTGAACCAGCAGCAGAAATTTAACATTCTTTTTCCATCCCTTGTCATGATATTGGCTACTGCAGCCAGAGTAGAAAGAATGTCAGACGACATCATTTTTCGGACACTGAGCGGCCATCAATTTCTACCTTTTGGTGAGTGGGATGAGTCGGCAAAGCGAAGAATCAAGAGGAGGAAGTCAGATCCAGCATCATCAACAGTACCACCACCACCATCAACACTAGCACCTCATAACCGGCACCTTTTTGGGTTGGTCCAAGAGCTCCTTTAAGAGGTCTGCATGAACGAACACCGCAATGTGCGGCGATTCCAATGGATAGCGACAAAGCTAAAGGGAGGAGATCCGGGACCTGCCCCTGCGGATTCACCTGAGCCAGTAGAGGAGGATGATGCAGAAGATGGAGATGCTGAGCCGACGCTTGACATGGTGATATATCAGCAGCCTGAGCCCTTGCATCTGCCAGCTGAAGATGGTGATACATAGAACCCTTCTCCATCCGGATTATCATGCATGCACGGTGGACCGTGCAGAACTTAAGTGTGAGAAATGATTCTCAACTTTTTGGAGCATAAAACTTCTCTTCTGAATACTTGCATTATGTTTTGCTTTCTGTTATTATGCTTTTTATGGATATCTGTTAGTAACTTTTTGTAACACCCGAATTTTCGCAAACTAAATAATGATTTATTTATGATTCATTATCTTTATTTAGGATTTTATTTTCAGGAAATATTTTTATTAATAGTAATTAAATCAAATTTTATGATATTTTGAGTTTACAAATTTATTAGGACCCTTATATATAATATTCATAATTATTGGATATTTTCTTATTTAATATTTAAAAGTTTTAATAATTTGAAAATAATAAGATTTGATTATTTAATTTGAATAATTGAGATTTGAAATTTAATGCTTTAATCTTATGAACTAAAAAGAATTTAATTGAATTATCTCTAATTTAATGTTATAGTACTTATTAGAAACTAATTAGCAAGTTGATAATTAAATAATAGGTTAAATTATATAGTTGGTCCCTACACTTTCAGTGGAATTGTAAATTGGTCCCTACACTTTAAAAGTTTGTAATTGGGTCACTAAGGAAAATTAAAATTTTTAATTTAGTCCTTGCCGTTCAAAGAATGTTTGATTTAACAGAATATTCTCAGCATATGCTGAGAATATTCTGTTAAATCAACACTTTATTGGAATACATTTAATTTTTAATTACTACTCTACTATCTAATTTTATTAAAACATCTAAAATATCCTTACTCTTCTTTTTTACTTAACCCTAATTTTAAATACACACTCACCCTCACCTCTCACACATATGCACTAACACTTCTCACTCACTCAGTCACTCTCACTCTCTCTCAATCTGGAACCACAAGGAAAGAAAGAAAAGAGAGAAAAAGAAACAAAGGAAGAGGGAAAAATGGAAGAAGATGGGAAGAAGAAATGAAGAGAGGAGGGAGGAGAGAGACAGACCGCACGGCAAGGCTTGGTCCTGCCACCACCATTACCATTGCCGACACGCACGCACGCATGCACCCCGCGTGCGCGCGGGCGCACACACACACACACACACACACACACACACACACACACACAGAGAGAGAGAGAGAGAGAGAGAGAGAGAGAGAGAGAGAGAGAGAGAGAGAGAGAGAGAGAGAGAGAGAGAGAGAGAGAGAGAGATGTACCGACCGCTGTCACCGTCGAGCAATTGCCACCGTTGGAGTTCGCCATTAAGGCTGCTAGAACCCCTACCTGCTTGCTTCGCATTCTGCCCTTGCTCTGCTCTACCGGAGGCTGACCCTTGTCTCTCTGTTGTTCATCAAAGCTTGTAGTACTGCTGCAGGAGTCACTGCTAGAGGAGAAGAACTGCCGCCACCCCTGTTCTGCTGTGTCCTTTACCGTCGATGCTGGAGAGGATCATCGAAGCTGCTCATGCTCCATCCCCTTATTTTCTTTGGTAAAACTAATCTTGTTCTGCCTTGTCTTGCCGTAAAGCTCTATTATTGACTCTGTCCTATCTTAATTCCCTTTCTGCCTTTGCTCAGTTTTAAACCACCGTAGGTTGTTGGATTCACTGCCATTTTTACTGTGGTTGCCCCATGTTGTTGCTACTAAATCTGCCAATGATGTGTTGTCATTGCTCCATTGATTCGTTCGTATATTGGTAGGCATGAAGCTTATGTTGTTGCAGCCACAACTTTCTGCTGCCCCGGTCCAAATTTCGTGTACTTTCATTCCATTCTACCTCAACCTTCCTCACCTTTTATCTTGGCACTCCGAGTTTGGTCTCTTCGGTCCCTTGGGACCAATTTGTGAGTAGACTTTATATTTATAATTATAATTGTATGACTTTACGTCTATAATATATGGGGTGCTTTGAACTTAGTTATACTTACAAAGATTACTATCAAATGATTTTAAATTGATTTTGATAATCGATTTATTAGAACTAAATATTTATCCTTGTTAGGCTCATTTTAATACGCACATGAGACTATATATTTTTTATGAGACCATATGTATATTTGAAGAAGTTTTATATTATTTTAAAGCAGATTTTACTCGAATATATATTTTTGAAATATTGAAGTATTTTTTGGTACTCACTTATTTTATAATTGTGAAATATATTTGAAATGCCTTAAGATTGAGAAAACATGATTGAATATGATTTGGATGAGAAAGTATTATTTGATTTGATTTGATACCTCATGTTTGAAAGACCAAAAAAATTGTTATATTCGAAATTATATGTTTTGGATTGGTTTAAGAGGCTCATATTAGAAAATCGTAGTTAACGACGGTTATGACATTAACCTAAATGCATCTGACTCAGATCTCAGCTAGCAGGGGAGTTGCTAGCCTAATGTGTAGGCCACACGTTGGATCTATTATTTCGTACGAACACACGAGAGAAAAGGGCTACCCTTAGAGGTGGAGCCGCCCAAGTATGGACTATTTTATTTGATTTCTGTGTGAGAACTTTCTTATTGATTCACTCATTTATATCAATTATTAGTTTCTAACTAAATTTTTTTTTATAATAATGTTTATATGGTCTCATGTAAATTATAGATGTATTGTCTAGTCATTGCAAAACTCACTCCGATTTTCTAAAAATATTTTTTGATTATGTGAGCCTTTCTATTCAAGAGTAATGATCTGCAATGGGTACCTATTCTTTGTTGAGTTCTTAGACGTCATCTGCTCCATATGTCATAGGCAGGATCCTTTCATATTTATTTATTTATTTTTGTTAAAAATATGTAGTTATTCATTCTAGAAACTGTAAATTTATCAAAAATATTTGTATCCTTTTTATTTATCTTATATTCGAATCTGTTAGGCTTGTTGGGGGACTATTTCCTTGAGCGCCAGTCATGGCTCATTGTGGGCTGTGACACTTTTAGCTATTGCGCTTGCACTTTCTTATTTTGGTCTGTATATATCTTAGCATTTTCTTACTTTTACAAGAAGACTACTTCTAATCATTGTGTATTTATTAAATAGTTTGTTAGTAATGATTTTATTATCCTTTTGATATATGTTGATGACATGCTTATTGTTGGTCAGAATGCTTCTAGAATTGACATGTTGAAGAAGCAACTTGTGATGTCATTTGCAATAAAGAACCTTGGGTTAGCAAAGGAGATTCTTGGTATAAGAATCAAGCGTGATAGAAAGGAGAAGAAACTTTGGCTGTCACAGGAGAAATACATTGACACAATATTTCACAGGTTTCAAATGGAGAAAGCAAAGGTCGTTAGTACTCCACACACTTCAAATTGAGATGCAAGGAAAGTCCATCAAGTGAAGAAGAGAAAAAAAATCATGAAAAAAGTTCCATATGCATCAGCCGTGAGTAGTTTAATACATGCTATGGTGTGCACAAGACCAAATATAGTTCATGTTATTGGTTGTATTAGCCATTTGTTTCAAACCCAGGAAGTGAGCATTGAAATACTGTAAAATGAAAAATGAGATATCTTCGTGATACTTTTAGAATGAAGTTGTGTTATGGAAGTGAGAAGCCTATTCTAGTTAGTTATACTAACTCAGATATGGCAGGAGATATTGATTCTAGAAGGTCCATTCAGGCTTCTTGATCAGCTTTGCGGGTGGAGCTGTATCTTGGCAATCTAGTTTACAAAAATATGTTGCTTTATCCACTACCGAGGTCAAATTTATTGTTATTACCGAAGCGTGCAAGGAGATGTTTTTGATAAAGAAATTCTTGAAGGAACCCAAGTTTGTTCAAGAGAGACATGTCTTATTTTGTGATAGTCAAAGTACTATACATCTTGATAAAAACTCTACTTTTCATTCTCGATCCAAACATATTGATCTGAGATATCATTGGATACGTGATGTTTTGGATGTCGAGTTGTTGAAACTTGAAAAGGTTCACACTGATGAGAATGGTTCTGATGTGATGACCAAGGCATTACAAGGTGGAAGTTTGAAGATTGGCGATTACCTCCACATAGTCGTGAAAGGGAGATTTGTTGGGTTTTGGGCTCTCTTCCTCTGTGGAGAAAGACCAAAATGTTAGTATCCAGACCCATAGATAGTTGAAGTTGTCGAGGATGTGCTGGGATTATAAGGAGAGGTCTCTTTTTGTCAAAACACACAAGCATTGACAGAGAAAGAGAAGAGAGAACATTGTCCACGTTTTTCAGCAAAGCAATATAATTTGAGTGTTTGTTTCTCATTCGTTTACCGTTGGATCGGTGTAGAATTTGGACTGCATATTCAACTCATTTTGTTCTTACTTCTGAATGGTAGAGATTTTGATTGGAGGTCTATAATTGAAAAAATCAAGCTCAAATACTCTATTTTTATGGTATCTTCATCTTTGTTATTGTTTATGAGCTTTGAAATTTGAATTATTTGGCTTGTTATATACACATTTTGTGCAATAATTTATGACTTTTTTATATTCTATTTTTTCATATGAAACTATTTTTTTTACCTTAGTTATTTGTGATTTTTATTTCTCACATTTACAAAAAATTTTACATTAAAAATTTTGGTATGCTAATTAATTAAAAATAAAGATAAATATTTATCTTTATTTTCTGATTTTATATTTTTTTTTTACTGTTATTTGATATTATTGTACTGTTATTATTATTTGTAGTGAATAGATATTATTGTTTCTCTTATTTATGTAAATAAAAAATTGTGTATTTTATTCCTATAAAATTTTATTGCAAAAGGAAGTTCAGATGGGTTATTGGTTTTTATACAATAATTTGGCATGTCTGATCGAGCAAAAATGAGTTAATTTTTCATTGCTCATCAACATATGTAAGAGAAGTGATTTCATAGATCCTTTGTCAGTGATAAGGACTGACAGACGGTTGATCTTAGTGGTAGCTGGTGACAATGCAAGAGTTAAGTACAATTTTTATTGAGTACCGAAAATTAATGATGCTAGAAATCTATAGATGTCAATCTTATTAGATGCTCGTACAAAATAAATATTCCTATTATTATATTTATTAAGGGTCATGTTTGATAGTAAAAAAGTAAATTATTATTTGTAATTATGGTTATTCAGAACATTAACAAATTTATTTAAAAAAATAAAATTAAAATTATATCTATAAAAAATTAATTTTAATTAATAAAATTATTCAAATATTAAAAAATTATTTTAAATTTTTAAATTATTTTTTAATCCTTATTTATTACCTGACTTCCATTCTCTCTCTCTCTGACACCCAAAAATTTGTTCTTTTTAATTTGTTCTAGTTTTACCCAAAATTATTTTCTTTTCAAATGTCTTTTGATTTCTTCTTATTTTCATGAAAAAAAAATCATCTTTCTTCTGGTTTTTGTTTATCAGCTAACATAGTTTTGTTTTCTCTAGGTTTTTTTTTCTTTTTTTTTCTTTTTATTTTTAGTATTTGTTTGGCCATTATTATCTTGATAAAAAAATATCTTTTTTCATTTTTTAGCGTAGTTGACAAATTTCTAGTAATAAAAGTGAAAATACTAAAAAATATAAAAAAAACATCGTTTTTGAAAAACTATAATTTATTAATTTATATCTTTTTTTAAAAGATCATTTTTCTTAAAAAAAGATATTTTCGTATAATAAATAAACAAAAAAGTATTTTTATATTATTATACCCAAACATAATTGATGAATAAAAAAATTATTTTACATGAGATACATACTCAAACATAAAATTAACTTTTATTTCTTTTACAAAATTTTTTAAAAAAAGATTATTCAAACAAAATTTCTTAAAAACTTATTCAAACAAGCCTATCAAATCTCTTTTTTTTTTTTGTGGTTATGTAAAAGTCGAGAGCAAAATCGAAAATTTTAACCAAAAGGTAATTGAATTGCAATAAAATTTTTAAAGACACAAAGAGATGCTGATAAGAGATAGCTAATTGTGCAATTTTTTATTCATATTTTAAAACTAATAAACACAAAGGTAAAAGAAAGATACCAAGAAAAAGAGGGGGATTTGAGTATTCGACAACATCAATGACAAAGAAATTGAGGATACCAAAAAAAATCACATCGCTGCTACCGCTAGAAAGCAGTGACATTCAAGGTGTTACAACATACAGCAGCTTCAATGGCATTAGAATTCTTCAACCTTCCTTATTTGAAAATAATGATCAAGTGCAAAGATAAAAAGGTTATTTAAAAATTCTCAGTATTGCTATTCGTTAATTTTTTAGTCACCAAAAAATTAACGATTAGCAATAAAAATTTTGTTAAATGAGATGAAGAATGGAAAAAAAATATGCTAAATGGAATGAAGTTTAAAAGTATTTATGTTATTTTATATATTTTTGTAATTGGACTCTCAAATCTGAATATTGAATTTGTGTATAATAAAAATAAAACAAGATTTAAAAATGGAAGTGAGATTAGGTTAGAAAAATGGAATCATTTAAGAATTTAAAATAATTTTTTAGTGTTTAAAAAGTTTTACAACTAAAATTGATATTTTATAGGTATAACTTTTAGTTTTTTTTTTTAAATTTGTCAGTCTTCTAAATATTCATAAATAAAAATAATATTTAAAAAATTAATAAATAAAACATATTTAGATTAATTATTTTATATTTTAAAGACACATGTTAAATTTATAAATAAATTTTTTATTATAAATTAAAATTTTTAGAATAAGTGACAATTAAATTTTTGAGAATTTTGTGTTTGGACAATTTATTTTTAAAAAAAAAATGACAAATACATCTTCCAAAAAAGCAGATGTTAGACACATTACATCCTTCCGTCAACCCATGTAATAAATATAATGGAGTTGCTTTACTGTCCCGTTACGTGAATTGATGTGTTTGTTTCTGCCACATCCGTAGTACAATGTCGTTTTGAAATTCCCTTCCTTTATATTTATTTCACTTTGGCTCTTAACCTCTTCAGTTATCCTCTGTTTTTACCCATTAACCATAAGGGGAAAGTTGAAGTCAAAGAATCTTAGTTTAGTGCAGTAACAAAAATCACAATTCTTCTTTCAACATACCAACAAAGTAGAAGACGTCGTCAAAAAAATCGGTGTTAGCAAAGACATTCTTGACTCGGGTAAAAAATATTGATGTTTTTGTCAGTTAGTATATTTCTTTGTCAGTTGCCTTTATGGTGGGCCCATTATTTGAAACAAATTGCTTAATCTTTTGAAAAGCATAGTTTTCAGCTTATTTTATTAAGTATGACACATTTTACTACATTAGGAATTGTTTATGCATTTGTTGTTACTTTGTGGGGCTTTTGCTTATTCGTTTATGATTACTGAAAGTAGTGATTAACACAAATATTAGTATCACTTTTCGTATTATTTATGTCATAATAAAAAAAAGATAAATCTATTTTTGATTCTTTAGTTAACTATTGTCCCAATATATTCACATGATAATTGTGTTTCTACTTAGCAGAATTTGCTATTTTTGTGTTTAACCATGGAGAAAATTTTGTGAGGAACAAACGGGGAGAGTTGAGTTATCGGAATGGGTTAGTTGGGAGGTTTTCAAAGATGGATCTGGACCTTATCAACTTCTTTGACTTAAAAGAACTGTTCAAGAGTTTGGGATACGATGATTATAAAGCAATGATGTGGTTTGATCCGAATGCTACTAATTTAGAAGCCAGTTTGCATCCTATTTTTTGGAGAGTCAGAGATCAATGCTTTAAGGGAGTACAAAATGCAAAACAAAGAGTGAGGAGTTCTATATATATTTTGAGCATCATATTCTTAGTGGTGAAGATGCTATAGGCTATGATGGGGAATGGATCCTCTCAATTGTTAAAAAAAATTGAGAGTGTAAAGTGTGATCTCTAACCCTTCATTATTTTTTCTCTCATATTTATTTTTGGTCCCACTTATAAATTAATGGTGAGAGATCACACTTTACTCTCTCAATTGTTAAAAAAAATTGAGAGGATCCATTTTCGCTATGATGAAGCCGGTGATCCCCTTATTTCTGATGATGACAGTGATAATGATAGTTATGAGAGCGCTGAAGATAAGTTGTACAAATCCCCCACCTCCTGCTTTTGGAGAATCAGACACTGATGTCCAAGAGGAGCTTGCAAGAGAGATGAAAAAGAAGAAGACTGCAAACAGTAACCATTCTTCCAAAGAAAAAAAGTTACAAATGAAGAGAGTCCTAAACTTAGCAAATTTTCTAAATGTCGAAAGAAGAAAGAATATAAAAAGTCTAGGAGGAGTTCAAGACTGCGACAAGAGGCTACATAGCATGTGGGGAATTCTAATTCAAGTGAGCACCTAATTGAAATTGGAGATAATGGAGATGAAGAACATCATGAACATCCGAAAAATGTGAAGATGACCATTTTGTTAGGTCCTTTTTAAGAAAAATACGTGCTCACAAAAAATCAGATGATGAGAAAGTGTTTGATTATGAATCGAAGGACTTGCATACTCCTATTAGAAGCAATGCAGAGGATGATGTGAACATGACTGATTTTGATGACTTCTCAGAGGATGCTAAATTTGGGATGTAAAACTAGAAATTGGTATGAAGTTTGACACTTTGAAACAGTTCAAAAAAGCACTCAAGGACTGGACAGTAGCTAAGGGTAGAGAATTACAGATTTACAGTGCCTAAAGAATGACAAGGAGAGGTCAAGAGTCAAGTGTGTTAAGAAAAATTGTCCCTTCTTGATTTTTTGCTCATGAAATTAATGGGAAGATTGTTTTCAAATTAAGATTTTTTTTTCTGAGCATACATACAATAGGGACTTTGGAAGCAATCAGGCAGATGTTAGATGGATTACTAAAAAACTTAAGAAGCAGTTACAGACACAGCCAAAGATAACCCAAAAGAAAGCATTAGAACACATAAAACAGGATTATAAAATGCAAAATCACTACGACCATGCAAAGGGCGCTTAAAAAAGCAAGAGATTTAGTAATTGGTAAAAAAAAGTGAACAGTATGGTAAATTAAAAAATTACCTGGCCGAGATATTGAAAAGCAACCCTGGAAGCATAGCCTTGTTGGGAATTGAATCAATTCCACAATCTCCTCTACTATTTGATAAACTTTATATTTGTCTATGTAAGCAAGGTTTCAAAGAAGGATGTCGCCCATTGATGAACTTGACGGATGTTTTTTAAAGGGCTATTATAGGAGATAATTATTATCTGTTGTGGCTCAAGATTCGAATAACTATTTCTATGTGGTGGCTTATGCTGTGGTTGCATCAAAGACCAAAAAAACATGGAAATAATTTCTCACCTTATTGCTACAAGATTTAGGAGACATTCAATTACACAAATGGAACTTTATACATGACCAACAAAAGATAACATTTTAAAGGTGTTTCTTCATATGTTAGCATATCTTGATTGTTTATTATCATTATGGGCCTAAATTGTATGTGTTTGCTATTATCCTTAGGCCCCTGCAACATCAACTGCTCAATTTAAAATTCCAATTAAAATTCAGTCAATATTCTTTGCTGCTAAGCTATTGAATCCAGTTTTGTTTAGAAAAAACCAATTAATTGTGAGGCCTAAACAAATTCCACTACAGCTAAACTCACCACAGCAATCAACAACAAATTCAAGTGATAGTATTTTTACAAAAATTTTGACGGTAACAAACAGTTAATCAGCTTCAAGAATGTTTCAGTTTATTTCCACCCCCTAGATTTAAGTTTTAGTTAAAGTCTTGAATGGATGTAATTGTAATATTTTTAAATATAATTCTTTATTATTTTGAATATCATTGTCTAATATTTTGTGTATACTTTTTATAGATTTAAATCCTGTTTTAAATTAGATACAATATATTATACAGTTATAATAATGTTTGCTATATGTTTTCTTTTGATTAACACAAATTTCAAGTGTTCCGTCTCTTCTTGGATTAAGTCTTGTAATTGAAAACAATCATTTGAAAGCTTTGATAATATAATAATGCTCTTATGGCTATATGGTTATTTGATTTCTTTATTTCATTTTATCGTTGTGAAGATCATATTCATTAACACCAACATCCATGATAAATCATACAATGATTCAAAAATTCTTGTTTATTACTGTATTTATAATAACACAATTATAATACTATTACATTCATGCATTAACTATTTAATTTGATTCATTCATAACCCTTACTCGACATGTTCACAATGATTGCAATTAAAATACCAGCCATAAAATACACATCATTCCTAAATGTAATTTTACTTGAAATTTTTTTATTTTTACAATTCATTTCCAATCTCACAATTCTCTCCTCCAAATTAAGTAATTTATCTTTTACTCCCCTTTTAAAACTCTGAACCTTCACATTTTCGATAACATCATCCAATTATCTAAAAAACTTGCAGTATATCCTCTAATAAGAACAAAAAAAATATACCATAAATGATAAATATGAATTTCAATTCGGAACACTTAAAATTCAAAAAATAAATTGAATTAACAATTACCCTATAATTTGGACATCTTAAAGAACAACTTATCTAGATTATCCACGGTTCTAGACTTATATATTGTTATATACAGTTGACAATTACACTTAGAAGTGATTTTATTGTTGAACCATTTTTCATGTAATGAGTCCCCTCGTGCTTACAGAGCTTCCAGTGTTATTCATTATGCGTTGTGATGGGATTTTGCTTCCAGGATGAATAATTGGAGATTATGCATAACTAGGATTTGGGACATGTTAAAATCAAACAACATTGAAGGACCAATTTATTCTCATTATTTAGAGTAAGGTCTAGTTTGGATAAACAACTTAAATAAGCTCTTTTGAAAAAAAAGTTTAAAGTATAAGGATTTTTATTAATAGCAGCTTATAAATAAGTTATTTTGTATTTGAATTTTTAGTTATAGAAGTACTTATTTTAAAGTTGTAGCGTTTGAGTAAATAACTCAAAAAATATAATTTTTTTATCACAAAAAATGGATATTAAAACAACGATAATAAATACTTTTCAATATTGAATGTTGATTTTTTATAACCTAATCACTAAGATTACAATTATTTAGGCAATTAATTCTTTATTTGCTCTCTTATTAGTTCTTTTTTTAAGTAGAAACTGTTTCTTCTACTTCATCTTCACCCATAACGGTGTTCTTATATGTGATAAATAGTAATAAAATTTTAATTCACAATAATCTTGATCGTAATGCCAAAGAAATGATTGTGTAGTTAGTGTTTGCTATTTTATTGTGTATGATATAGTAGATAAAAATAAAAAATAAATATGAAATGTGTTTACTTCTTTTAGAATTTCCTCCTCTTTTAGCGGGATCAACTATAACTAAGTATAAAAATAATAGCAACTATATAAAAATAAAATCACATAGAAAAAAATTAAAACAAAGATTTTATACCACACAATATTAAATACAAATTTAATAATAAAAATAGAGGATAAAATGATAAAAAAAATAAAAAAAACTGGAAGGAATATATGGAATAGGTGGTTCAGATAAAATATTGTTTTAAAATAGTGGTGGATGGTCAATATTTATAGCAGATAAATTATTACGTGAAAATAATGGTGAAAGGCCAATGGTTCGGCAGATAAAATCTTAAATAAAAATTGTGGTAGGGCCATTATTTTTTTACAAACCAAGAATAAAAGTAGCTTTTTTTGTTTTGAAGTTATTTTTTTGACTTATCAAAAAAAAATTATTTTTTTATATAATGCCAGACGACTTTTCATAATTTAAAAATCAGAAAAAATAACTTCTACTACTTTTTAAACGAATTTTAAATCCAATGTGACATTTAACCGATACCTTAATCACTTTAAAAATCCACCAAACTCCATTAGTCTTAATAACAAAGGTTTATAATGTGTCCACATTTTATTTTTGAGGGATATATTGTCACTTTTTTTTTTCAAAGACTAAATTATCCGAACACAAAATCCTCATAAATCTAATTATCACTCTACTCAAAATTTTAAATTTCTAATGCATTTAATTTGTATTTATTAAACCCAACAAATTTACTGTGATTGGTTGGACTGCTTGGTGTGGTAATGATATAAGTATTTGCTGTTAATTCACCGATCATTCAAACCTAATGTTCTTTGCTTCTCAACTCTTCCTCCCTGCCTTGCTGCCTTTCTTTCTTTCTTTCTTTCTGTCTTTGTTGTGTAGCTTAGCTAGCTCTCTGCAGCTACTGATCCCATTGGAACATGTTACTTCTTCTTCTTCTTCCTGAATCCAATTCGGTTAGGCAACAGTTTCCGTTCCATGGAGGGATCAACATCATCACCGGCGTCTTCCTCCCAATCCCTCGCTTTCTACGACTTCCTGGATCGCATGCGAAACCCTGCTTCTCTCGATCTTCTTCGATCAATTAAGAGGTATATAAACAATTATCGCTATCGCCTAATTCCTTTTTTTTTTTGCTTTCATTTTTTAATTTTGTGGTGCATTGTTTCGGTTCTATTTTATTTCTAGCTCTTATTGTGCATAATTTCCGTGTATTTAAATTCTTTGAATTTCGATTTGCATTACGGATGACTTCATGAGATCTAGTGGTTCGTTGATTATACGCCAAAGATTGTGATGATGAATTATTCGTCTTTGGTAAAAGTAAATACCAGAAATTCTAGGTCTGAATGTCATTTACACGGCATTGTTCGGTTCAATTAGCGGCAATAATATGTTATATTGTCGAACTACTAATTGTAATTTAGGAATACATCAATATTTATGACCCTAGCGTGTTATTGAGACACTGCAAGCTTGTAACTCTGCTTTACATGGAAACATATATGATATTATTGGTATTGTTGTTTGTATTTCTATTGGTTGAAAAGATTGGTTGGTTGATGATTCTCTTGTCACATGGTTCTTGCTAACAAATATGATATTATTGGTATTGTTGTTTGTATTTCTATTGGTTGAAAAGATTGGTTGGTTGATGATTCTCTTGGCACATGGTTCTTGCTAACAAATAATTATATGGAGATGCAATGCAAGTATACTTGAACAAAATAGTCCCTGCCTCAAGGTTTTAATGAGGCTTGAACTTAAATAGAGTTCTTTGAATGTGGTGCAGCTTTAAATGTTACATTCCTTTTATGTTGGATGAGATTTATTGTTTTCAGCTAAGAGCTAACTCATAAGAATATATATAGAAATTTCAATTAATTTATATTGGGATGCATGGTTGCACACGCCTTTTCTTTCTGAAGATGCTTCATCAACCCTTTGCTCTTTCTGATACATATCCTATCCCTTAATGCAAATTGTTTTCTCAGCTTCATTGTATCATTTTCATTCTATCCATGCAATCCTGAAAGTGATGGGAAAAGAGTGCAAGAGTTCTTCTCAACAACAGAAACTGCAATAAGAGATCATCCATTGTGGATGGGTGCCACTGAAGAAGAGATTGACTGTGCAATGGAGGTACAAAAATTAGTATTGTATAATTCTATATAATATTCTGCATAAAAGTTCTGAATATATATGTCTTTCTATGTGCTCAGGAAAAAGGAAGTTATGTTAAGTACAACAAGCCCTTTTGTGATCCATTTAACGCCATTTCCTGTGCCTTGTTCTTCTTTTTATAATGGCTGGTGGTTCTTTATTTTGACTATACTTGTTCAGAAAAATTCACCATTAGATTTGGTTAATAGGTAATAAAATCTAAACAATGATGCCATATTTTTGTACAATATCATATTACTGCAGGAACTAATTAACTTTGCCATGGAATATATGTAGTTGCTTTATGCAAAGTTGTGGTAATCATTTTTGTACGTTAATTCTGTCGGCCCACTTCTGGGGCCCTCTTCCTTTGCAGAATAGGAGATTCCTTCTTTCTTTTCTCTGAACATTCCTCGTTCATTCCTCCAGGGTTTGGAGAAATATATAATGACTAAATTGTTCTCCCGGACATTTTCTGCTTTGCCTGAGGACGCAAGGATTGATAATGACATATCAGAGAAAATATGCTTGCTGCAAACCTTTCTGAAGCCTGAACATCTGGACATACCAGCACTTCTTCGCAATGAAGCTTCATGGCTGGTATGCAGCTTTAAGATGTGTATATTTGTGTTTTGAAGTCTTTTAACTTTCTGAGGGAATGTGTAAGAGAGTGGGGATATAATTAGGGTAATTTTTATTATATAAACAGCAACATAAACATTAGCAGAACTGTGAGAGAAGGAAAAGCGTGGAAGAACACTGCTCTGGAAGATAGACTTCCTTTAACTTGCACTAGATTTTTAATGCTAAGGGCCAAATCTGGGGGGGGGGGGGGGGGGGGGGGGGTGGGGGGGGGGAAGCAAGGAAGAAAGAAAAAGAAGGAAGTAACAAGTGAAGATGCTTGGCAATTTTTGGAATGGACAATGTTTGTTAACACTAATTCCATATACTTGAATTGTTAAAGTCATACTTATTAACAATTATTTTTCGTGATCAAATAATTCTTTGATCCAACAAACACTTTCTTTTTTTTTGCTTTTTGTGTTGAGCTAGAGCAGAAGTCTTTGTTTGAATTGTCTCCCTTCCCAATTTTTTAATCTGTTCCAAGGCTTCCAGCCTTTCTATTTAAAAGGATTGCTTATAGCAACTACACTTTTGAGTTTTTGCTTGATGGAATGACAAAAATTGATTCTACTTTCTTTTTTCATGCAGCTGGCTGAGAAAGAATTGAGGAAAATCAATGGTTTCAAATCTCCTCGTGAGAAACTATTGTGTATAATGAATTGTTGTAAGGTCATCAACAATCTGCTGCTCAATGCAACAATTTCTGAAAATCATGTGCCAGCTGGGGCTGATGACTTTCTCCCTGTGCTCATATATGTTACAATAAAGGCAAGCTTGCTTGGTAATTAGCCATTTTGCAGAGTATCATATTCTAATTTCTGAACAATCAGGCCCATTTTTCGTTATCTTTTTTCCATCTTTGTTTCAATTATCATCATTGTAGTATGATATATCTATGAAGGCGAGAAACTAAGGACTGTAGAGAAAAATTGGCTTCCTTTGTTACCTTCTTAGACCTATTTAAACTCAAAATTGACTCTTCACAAGACCAGAGGTGCATACAAGTGGAGTTCCTTGTCTTGACTAAAGCTCAGTGTCCACTAACTTGATTCCAGATGATTCATACCTCAGCTAAACATAAACCCTCTATTAGAAGTTGCTAGGCATTGAAATTTTACTTCCGAAACTAAACAATTACATCCTGATCTATATGATGCTAAACTTTGTGATTAGGTGAGGATAGCAAGCAAAGTGCCTAGGACTTTCTGCGGGGTTGACGAGCTGAAGTTTGCAAAGATAAAGATAGTGTTTCTCTTCATTATTTGAAGTACTGTATATTTAGGCCTGTGGTCCATTAACACTGTCCTATGACCTCGTTGTCTATATATTGATGCCGACTTTGATCATCAATTGCTTTTAAAGAAAAGTGAACATTCCCTTTCTTGATTTTCTTCTAAAATTTTTACATGTTATGGTGAGTCATTTTCTTTTATTTTGGTATCTTGGAAGGTATTCTTATTAGAAAACCTTTTGGTATGTACTTTCAGGCCAATCCTCCCCAATTACATTCTAACCTGAAATTCATCCAGTTGTACCGATGGCAAGCAAAACTCGTCTCAGAAGCTGCATATTATTTCACAAATCTTGTGTCAGCCATGGCATTTATAGTTGACTTAAATGCTACATCCCTTTCCATGGATGAGGACAAATTTGAGGAAAACATGGAAGCAGCCAAATTGAAGAGCAAATTAAAAAGTGAAGAATATCAGATGATCAAACAAGGGGAGGCCAAGTGCAGTTCATCAGGCAAAATGTGTGACGAAATTGAAGAGACAAGAGGTCAGTTTTCTTATTTCTTGGGTGTTGTTTGAAATATTAATTACTGGTGTCCCCAATCACAATCATTGTATTTGTAACCCTTTTCCTAGTTATGTCGCTTGAATCAAATTATCCATATATGGAAGCTCGGAGTCGAGAGTTGAAGGAGAGAGACGTTGACAGATTGTTAAGTCTCTACAAGGATTTAGTTTTGAAGTATACAGCCTTGTGCAAAGCTATTGATTGCCTTCCAATTTCAGAGAAAGAACCAATTCTTAGACACCTAAAGATGCAGGAAACAGTCAGTCTGGTTGCACCGCAGGGCCAATGAATTGGAATAGGTACGAGAACTGATTTTGGGAACAACAGTTAAATAGGCAACTTAATGCCGAATTTACTTGTGAAAGTTATTTATTCATTTTATGAAATCCATTCTTTAATTCGACTGCAAAGCACAGGTGAATGACGGATTAAGTTGCCTATGTATACTGCTGACTGCTGTACATAGTTTTTAAAGATTTAATTAGCATGTGAGCTACAAAATAAATGGTTACAGTAGTTATATATCTTCCATTGCTCGATAATTTCAAACAGGAGCCTAGAAACGCTCCAAAAACAAGGAAGCTCGAAGGAGTCAAAACATAAACAAAACTATACACGCATACATTACAAAACTATATACACTCATCGTACACCAAAATCTACAGTTATGTTACAAGCAACTGCTGCACAGTCCGTTGCCACTGCTTCATCTTTGCAAGAAGCATTCGATAATTTGTAAGACTTGTTAGCTTCAACATCGGAGTCTGGCAAATTTACAGCTTCCTGACGGTACGAGCTAAGGCATCTAAGACACACAAACTTAGAAGGTATTGCATCACAATTATCAATTCCCGCGCATCTCGTATGCTGCCAAACACTGCAAGTATCACATGCTAACATTCTTTCTCCATCATCGTCCTTAGCCCCACAGGGGCAGTCAACTCTCCATGTCTCTGTACCCCGTTCCATTCGGAAGCGGCTTAGACCATACTTGGCTGGACACTTGCCTTGAATTTTGACCATCGCACTTGTTCCAAGCAAGAATTTTAAGGTGAGCGAGTCACTAATTGACCCATACCCTATTACTTCCTCAGCTTGAAACCTCTTGAACATTGCATACACCTCTTGAAAAGCACTAGTGACCTCCCTCTTAAGGTCAGCAACAGTAGCACTCAAAGGCAAAACGATTAGTTCTGGTGGCGGGGATGGATCATCTTTCGGCTGATCAGAAAGTTCAACCTGACACCACAGTCTGATGACTGGAGGTTGTTCCATGGCCACCTCTGGCTTGTACTCTTTCACAAACTGCTTACAGTCAAGAAGCTTCCTTGCTGAATCAGCCACGCTTTTCCTCATAACCTTGGGTCTATAGCTCACCATTTTGTCTGGGTGAATTATCGAATCAAATAAAAATGCCAGATCGGATATGACTTGCTCTTCTGATGGATGGCTTGAATTTCGCGTAAATCCATCACAGAACGGTTCTAGCCTGTTGTTAATGGTACATGCATCAGTGGCACTACTATAGAAGCATTTACAAAAGAAATTCAGTACATTTTTCACCCTTACCTGAATTCTATAGCACTAGTATTTGGATTGCATCGTGTAGCAACTACCATTCCGTTGGCAGCTAATTTTCCTTCCAAATGCTTAAGACTGTAGTCTAGAAGCTCCGGAGATGAAACACCCCTGCAAACTGCACCCTTGAGAACACGTCTAGCAACCCATTTGACCTCCCTACAGGAAGCTGATGCAAGCAAAACCTTAATCAAAGCCTGTTGAACATCCTCAACATCATGTCTTGTCCAAGCACACAATAAATTACATTTGTTGGAGCCTTCATCCTGTTTAGATATTTTTTTCGTCATCGGCTTGTGAAATTCATGAACCAATGTCAACAAAAAGGAGAAGAGGTCTTTGATTGTTAGAAGTTCAGTTTCAGCCAACGACTGGTAAAGAGAAATAACACACTGAAGGCGGCTTCGTGGTCCCCGACCCTGGAATGAAAATGAGGACAAGGGCATATCTGACAGGGTATTCACTGCTTTCTGGTAGGCATCTTGTGTAAGAGCATAGCTGCCATTTCCAAATTCATAACCCCAATTGCCATACCACGAATGGCTATTGGTGATTGCATGGAGCACTCGATATTCCAATCCAAATTTCTTGGACAAATCCATCACACTAACCTTCCTGCACAAATATTCAACACAATAAACTACAAAGCAAAGAAAACAAAAGAAAAATAAAAACTCAACAAAAAATAACAAAGGATTCACACCTAACAGAAATTGCAGAACATAGTCTATCCCAAAACCCCATAATATCAAATCCAGAGAGAAGCTTTGAGCCACCTTCTCTTCCATTGAGAGTAAGCAGGTGACCATAACCATTGGAGTGGACAACACCATGCAGGAGATGGGTGTTGTCGTCGATTTGTTGATACACCCAATCTTCAAGATCATCCACAGTAATGTTGAAGTCACATGATTTACACCTAACAATTTAGAAAAACCAAAACAATCAGCCACAAATCAACTCATGGAGATCTTTCCACGGAGAGAAAATTTTCTGACCTTGGTTCAGATAGTTGGACAAGATTTTCACATCTGGAACAAGGTCTTTGGTAAGACTCAATGGATTTACTGGCAGCCCGGATAATGAAATGATACCGCTTGCGACAGACCGGGTGACCGCTCCACCCTGTTAATATATATTTTTTACAGACATAAAGTAACTCTCAATAATGTGTATCTATGGTTATGTTATTTTATTTTTTTAAGAATAAATTCTATTATTTAACCACATAAAAAACAAAAAATTAAAAAAAAAATCATTTATAAAACAGCCGATAGAACAATATCTAAGCTAAAAATAAAAGACTGTGCTAAGCTATATTAAAAAGGAGTTATTCAAGGACATAGAAAGCAATAATATAATTAGGAAAAAATCAATGTCTACGCGAAAATATATATAATTAAGTAATAAACTAGCTAAAGGGAATAAAAAATTTAAACATAAAAAAATAACAAATAACATTGTTAGATGATCACTAAATAATATCAGATTAACATGCCAGGTAAGTAGAATGCACGCGAGTAACTCGAGCGATTCAACTCACCAACGACTCGACACTGGTCACAGTACACTGAACTTCGAGAGCGCGTGACATCTTCCTCCACAATGTCAAGCGTGACCACCGCAGGCGAGAGATCAGGGCCTTCGACAAGGTCACCAACCCGGAACAAGATCTGCCACGTCATCAGCGCCGGGAAGAGTGAAGGAGGAAACGTTATGCGACCATGGTCTGCCAGGAACCGCTGGACACAGTTGCGAAAGGGTGAGTCGAAGGAAGCGCCGGCGGCGGAAGGGAAAGTGAGAAAGTCGTGGAGATCGGCGGTTACTCTTCTCTTCATCCTCTTCGTAGGCCTCTCGTTGACCACCATCACGAAGCCCAAGGAGGCTAGCCGGTCGGATAAAAAAACGACGCCGAATCAAAGGTAAAGTAACGAAGAAAGTAGATCTGAAGCGTTAGAGAGTGATTCTGCTATTTACGTTGCGAAGAAGAAGCATAACAGGCGGAGAAAGATGAAGAACCGAAGATGAAGAAGAAGGAGGCAGATACGACGGCGTAGCGATGAAGGCGCTAGTTGTTGCTTGCTGGGTGTTGTTGGTAGGGTTTGTTGTGTTTTTTACTTTCTTTGGATTTTTTATATTTGTATATATCCACTTTTCCTGAGGGCATTATCGTCATTCGACTTCCTATTGGCGGTTCAATATTTCCTTTCCTTTTCCCGTCTTTATCAAGTCTCAAACTGCCCTTTTAATTCTAACTAAAATAGCCGTTCTAGAATTTTACAAACAAAATAGAAACATCTTTGGCAGATAAAAATAACCGAAATCTAATTTGATCAGTGATGTCATCCAATGTAATATTAATCTGCAAATTATTTTAAAAAGGAAAAACTAATAAGTTTTGCACTATTTAAAAAGATCTTAGAAATTACTCACATTGAAAGAATATAACTTATTTATATAACTTTTAAATTTCTCTAAGTTAAAAGAAAAAATAAATCCCATCTCAATAATGATTTTTTTTTGGTGACTTATAATGATTAATAATATTGGTATGGTTTCAAGTCAAAATGAATAATAATAATAATAATAATAATAATAATAATAATAATAATAATAATAATAATAATAATAATAATAATAATAATAATAATAATAATATCGACATTCAAATATGAGTATCTGACATAGATATTAAGGTTTGTTTAAATTTTTAAAAACTTAACATTACAGGGTCATCTAACCTAATCTAAAAGTATAATCAACTTGTATCTTTATATGTGAATTAATAGTCTTCACGTGCTTATTGTATCACAATACAATTTAATTTAATATATTTAATATAACTATATCATATATATAAATAACAATGCTATTATCAATTAATTTGAATTTTTAATTACATGATTGATTTTCACTTTCATATTTGACTTTATATTTCTAGATAAATAACTTAATATCGTTTACGAATATTACGATGTAACTCATGTAACAGAAGAAATAGCTTAAAAATATAAGTACTGTAACATCCTTAAATTATCACTTTATTGGTGCCGGGAAAGGATAGGATTTTTTTATTTAAATTAAAAATATAATATTTATCGATTTAAATAAACATGTAAGTATTTACTCAAATTTCAGATGTACATGAGATATGATCTCGGATACAGTTCATCGAGATATGTTGATTTAATATCAATCTAATTTTTTTAATTAGTTTAATTTTTAAAAATTATATGTTACCTTATGTATTTAAAATTAGTGATTTGAAATTAATTTGTACATTATTTTCTTTAAAATTAACCCATTTGAATACGTATTTAATGAGAGTACATAAAAAATTAGATCAAATTAAATTGATTTAAATTTTAAAAAAAATAAAGTTATACTGTTCAATTACATGATGAAAAAAAAAACCTTTAGTACGTGTTTAGTTATTATAGTAAAACCAACGTAGAGTCGACGAAATAGAAAAAAATGGGGAGAAATAATTCCATTTCTTCTCATTATGAAATCAGACCACTTAACTTTTCATCTCGAATCACATATTTCTAATCCCTAATATTCTCTCACATACTCAATGTTTCAAATTTTTACAGATAACTTTTCATTTCTCGTAAAATCATATCTCAAGTTTAAATCAATTCAATTTGATCTATTTTTTATATACTCTTTTTTGAGTTCTAATTCAAATAGGATAGTTTTTAAAGAAATAATGTTTTCCATGTTCATATATATTGTGTGTTTTTATGAAAATATTGTAACGTTGTATGTAAAAGTTGTCCTGCGCACTCGCACGTATTTTGGATACACTGTCCAAATCAGTTTGTATCTCGGATGCACTGGGTTGAAGTAAATTACACACACATCTCGGACTCAGGGACAGTGCATGCGAGATACATTCATATTGTGATTTTTTTTCCCTGCATCTGAGATGTGACTTAAAATGTATTTTAGTAAAGAGAAAGTATAGGGAGCCAATGACCTAAGCGTACAATGTATACAATGGAGGTTTAGGAAGTATTAGAGATATGAC
The DNA here is from genome assembly GCF_003086295.3 of Arachis hypogaea. Classification (NCBI taxonomy): domain Eukaryota; kingdom Viridiplantae; phylum Streptophyta; class Magnoliopsida; order Fabales; family Fabaceae; genus Arachis; species Arachis hypogaea. The sequence goes on from NC_092038.1 coordinate 11,283,163, forward strand.
CATTAGTGTTACATTGTCCTATCAAGTTATGCTTTTGGGATGAGTGGGTTCATGACATGGTATTAGAGTTCTAGATCCGAAAGGTCAAGGGTTCGATCTTTGGTGAATTCCAAAATTAGCTTAAGTTTTTGGGATGGGTGATTTTATGACATAAGATATTTATTATTCATGGTATCCGGATGGTTATTCTAGATAGTATGTGTTATGTTCATTTTATTCATGGACCAAAGATTTAGCCCATTGTACACATTGTACGCTTAGGTCATTGGCTCCTTAGGAGTACCCTTTAGTAAATACTTACACGTTTATTTAAATCGGTAAATATTATATATTTTTAATTTAAATAAAAAATCCGAAAGAATAGTAGCAAAACAAATACTACATGAACAACTATTTTATATATAATTTTGGTATAATTACTGTTCTTGTGTGGATAACCTAGATATGACCTCGGTTAAGGGAGTCAACGCCGAGCTTTTGCCTTCAACGCCGAGCTATAAGCTGGGATGATCCGAGCTCTTCGTCCAGAGAGATATCACGTCACGGAGAGTATGAACAAAGGGAGAGTGTACCTGCAAAAGGCAATCTGATACTTAAGTTAGTACTGAGAATTCAGTATATCGTTTGAAGATAAAATATCATACCTTTATAGGTGAGATAAAATAGGTCGATTATGTTTCTATTGATCATTTGAGTTGAAGAGTAGTTAATAAGTTTTAATAAGTGATAATGTCTGGTTGGACGTTTTTATTCCAAGATGTAGTCCATTGAGTTTGATTGTAATGTATAAGGCCGAGTTATAACGTAAAGTGCCGAATTATGGTGCATAATGATGAGTTATGACATTGGATTTGTAACGGCCGTATCATAGCCCCAAGCTTGGCCTGAGAATGTATTTTAATGAAGCAGGTTGAGCTTTTCATAAGCCATAACTCCGCCATTGAGTTAGCCTTGGAGCCCCCAGTTCAAGATGCTTTATTAAAACAAGGAATAAAATCTATTGAATTTCAAACCTTATTTGAAGTTAACATGTATTGGAAAGTGTAGTAGTATTTATCATTGATTGTGCCTTTGATTTTTTTCAATATAATTTTGAACCGTTGATTTAATAGATGCAACGGTTAGGATTTTTCATGAAACTGAATAGTTAATTTGAATAGTTGCTGAGACGATTTAGATAAAAGTGAATTGGTTGGGAGAGAATATTGCATTAGTTCACCTTTGTTTGGTGATTTGATTGAAGATTGAGTTTGATTGCGCATGTATAAATGATGCGACTTTGAATTGAAGAATTATCGTTAGTTCACCTTTGTCTGGTTATTTGATTGAAGATTGAGTTTGATTGCGCATGTGTAAACGATGCGACTTTGAATTGAAGAATTATTAATAGTTCACCTTTGTTTGGTGATTTGATTGAAGATTGAGTTTGATTGCGCATGTGTAAACGATGCGACTTTGAATTGAAGAATTATCGTTAGTTCACCTTTGTCTGGTGATTCGATTGAAGATTGAGTTTGATTGCGCATGTGTAAACGATGCAACTTTGAATTGAAGAATTATCGCGAATGGATAAGTGTTCGTGCTTGTATGATATGTGATTGAATTTGTTGACTGTTGATAGTCATAGTTCGAAAGATAGTTGATATAGATTTGACAATGACTGATAATGATTGATATAGAACCGATAATGATTGATTTAGCTCGGATAATGATTGATATAAATCTGAAAACACAAATAATAGGTGTATATTTGAAAATAGAAAAACAGATATAGATCGGCAAATAGAGATAACAGTTATAGATCGGCAATTAGAGATAACAGATATAAATTGGCAAATATAGATAACTGAGATAAATCGAAAAATAGAGATAACATATATAAATTAGAAAATAGAGATATCAGGTATAGATCGGCAAATAGAGATAACAGATATAAATCGAAAAATAGAGATGACAGATATAGATAAGAAAATAGAGATATCAGCTATAGATTGGAGAATAGAGATAACAGATATAAATCGGCAAATAGAGATAACAGATATAAATCGAAAAATAGAGATGACAGATATAGATTAGAAAATAGAGATATCAGATATAGATCGGCAAATAGAGATAACAGATATAAATTGGCAAATAGAGATAACAGATATAGATCAAAAAATAGAGATATCAGACATAGATCGGAGAATAGAGATAACAGATATAAATTGGTAAATAGAGATAACAGATATCAATCAGAAAGTAGAGATAACAGATATAAATCGAAAAATAGAGATAACAAATATAAATAAAAAAATAGAGATATCAGATATAGATTGGAGAATAGAGATAACAAATATAAATCGGCAAATAGAGATAACAGATATAAATCGAAAAATAGAGATGACAAATATAGATCAAAAAATAGAGATATCAGATATAGATCGGCAAATAGAGATAACAGATATAAATTGACAAATAGAGATAACATATATAGATCGGCAAATAGAGATGATAGATATGGATTGGAAAATAGATATAATAGATATAGATCGGCAACTAAAGATAACTGATATAAATCGGCAACTAGAAATAACAGATATGGATCGGCAAATAGAGATAATAGATATGGATCGAAAAATGGATATAACAGATATAGATCGGCAAATAGGGATAACAGATATAAATTGGCAAATAGAGATAACATATATAAATTAGAAAATAGAGATGATAAATATAGATAATAAAATAGAGATATCAGATATAGATTAGAGAATAGAGATAAGAAATATAGATCGGCAAATAGGGATAACAGATATAAATCGAAAAATAGAGATGATAGATATAGATCGGCAAATAGAGATAACAGAAATAAACTGGCAAATAAAGATAACAGATATATATCAGCAAATAGCAATGATAGATATAGATCGGCCCTTTTTTGGGATTTAATGATTTATTTTATGACCTTTGTTTACAAAGATGCAGGTAAGTTTGAAGCCACTGAAAGAAAATGGGGCCTATAGAAAGAAGGGTATTTATTTCGAGGCCCAACGGTGGGCACCAATTGTTCTTGTGTGGATAACCTGGACATGACCTTGGCTAAGCGAGTCGACGCCGAGCTTTTGCCTTCAACGCCGAGCTATAAGCTAGGATGATCCGAGCTCTTCGTCTAAAGAGATATCACGTCACAGAGAGTATGAACAAAGGGGGGAGTGCACCTGCAAAAGGCACTCCAATGCTTAAGTTAGTACTGAGAATTCAGTGTATCCCTGTTAAGGATAAAATATCATACTGTTCATACCCTGGGTCGAGCTATCCGACCCGGGATGATTGGAGATAAAGCGACCGACCTCTTCAGGTCAGACTATCCGATCTCTTCTTAAAAGAGCTCGGCCAAATCGACAGAGGAGCCCAGTAAAGGGCCCAAATAGAGGAGCACGACCCAAATCCTAAGGCGGCCTGAGCCTATAGAGATAAAGGCGGTTCCGTTGAAAGATACACTGACATCAACTCAAAGCTAAAGATAAAGATAAGATAACTAACTTATCTTATCCAAAGGTCACATCTCACCATTATAAATACACTGGGACACCCAAGTATAACTCATACCTTAATACCCTTGCTAACTTAAGCATCGGAGTCCCTTGTAGGTACCCCCCCACCCTCCGGGGACAAAGGAATCAGCACCACCACCAAGTCCAACAAGTCGGACACAACAGCTCCGGTCGTTTCCCACCGGCCGGACACGTTAGCACCGACCAGTACAGAAGATCTCATCCGATATCGACCTCCAGTTTCAGGTAACCCTCGAAACATTGGCGCCGTTGCCGGGGAACCTGGAAGTCATCCCATCACCATGGCGGACGACCATGACAACGACCACGATTCAGGTCTGGAGGATCGGACACCGCACAAAAACGCGGATGTCACACTACAAAACACTCCGGAAACCAATAAAGACAAAGACTCACCAAATTCAGGGGCAATAGAAGCGCTCCTGGATCACCTAAAACAACTGGAAAAAGAAACCCAACAACAACGGAAAATTGGAAGAGATCTCCAAAGAGAGGTGCGGCGACGTCGGGAGTTGGAAGAAAAACTACAGCAATTGGAAGCCGATCTCAAATCAAAAGCCCCCCGGGCTAATCTCGAGGAAAATTCACGCAAAGAGCAAGACCCGTTCACTAGGGAAATCATGAAAACCAAAATTCCAAAAGATTTCAAACTCCCGGATATGACCCTGTATGATGGCACCACGAATCCCAACTACCACCTCAGCAACTTCAGAAGTAGAATGTACCTCACTGACGCCCCAGATGCTGTTCGCTGCAAGGCTTTTCCAACAACTCTCACAAAGACAGCGATCCGATAGTTCGACAACTACCCCCAAAGTCCATCTCAACCTTTGATGACTTAGCTAAAAAATTCCTAGCCAGATTCTTCATTCAGAAAGATAAAGCCAAGCACGCCCCCAGTTTACTAGGGATCAAACAAGGAGATCGGGAGAGCCTCCGCAGCTACATGGAGAGATTCAACAAAACATGCATGGACATACAAAATTTACCAACGGAGGCCGCCATCATGGGACTCATCAATGGCCTACGAGAGGGACCTTTCAGCCAATCTATATCAAAAAAGTACCCGACCTCCTTAGACGAAGTGCAGGAGCGGGCAGAAAAGTATATCAACATGGAGGAAAATGCTCGGTTAAGAGAAACCTCAAAATCGGGGGCCTCCTACCGAGACAAAGACAAGGAATCCAAAAGAAAAGAAGATCGACAAGGGGAGAAAATCAAAAAATACCATAACTACACCCCTCTCAGGGCATCCCTGGTCGAGATATACAAAGAAGTCTGCCATACAGAAAAAATCCCCCCAGCACGGCCACTCAAAGGCAAAAGGGGAGGAGGAAACCGAAAGGAATATTGTGAATACCATCGAGTCCGAGGACACTCCACAAACGAATGCTTCGACCTAAAAAACATCATAGAAAAATTGGTGAGAGAAGGAAAATTAGATCGATTCCTGGCCACCCGAGAAGATGATCAAAGAAAGAGACGAAAGGATGAAGATACCGACCGAATTGAACGATCACCTTGGACACCGGAAAGACATGTCCACATGATACATGGCGGATTTACAGCAGGTGGGATCTCCAAAACCTCTCGCAAAAGATATCTCAAAGAGGTATATCATGTCGAGGGAGAGGAGGAAGCCCTCAACATCCCAGCAATAACATTCACTAAGGAGGACGCATCCGGAATCATCACAGGACACGACGATCCCATGGTTATCACCATCATATTAGCAAACGCCAACCTACACCGCACCTTGATAGACCAAGGGAGTTCTGCCGACATCTTATTCAAGACAGCCTTTGATAAACTCGGCTTAGAAGAAAAAGAACTTAAGGCATATCCAAACAGTCTGTTCGGGCTAGGAGATACCCCGGTGCGACCACTAGGATACATACCGCTACATACAACCTTCGGAAAAAGAAACCAATCCAGGACTCTCAAAATAGACTACATCATAGTCAATGTAAGTTCAGCTTACAATGCTCTCATAGGTCAGACAACACTCAACCAACTCGGTGCAATAGTCTCGACCCCACACCTATGTATGAAATTCCCAACTCCAAAAGGGATAGCCACGATAAAAGCAGACCAGAAGATGGCACGTCGCTGTTATAACGAAAGCCTAAATCTCAGAGGCAAAGGAGAAGAATTTCACACAATCGAGCTAGGCAGAGTTCAACAACGAGAAGAACTTCGTCCCCAGCCAGAGGGCGAGATAGAAAAGATTCAGATCGGGGACACCTCGGAAAAAACAACTAATATCGGCACAATCCTAAAAGGAGATTTAAAAGAATTACTAATACAATTCTTGTGAGATAACGTCGATCTCTTCGCATGGAAAGCTGCAGACATGCCAAGTATCGACCCTAAGCTAATGTGTCACAAGTTGGCGGTCTACCCAGGATCTTGACCGGTGCAGCAGAGACGAAGAAAACTTGGGCCAGAACGATCCCAAGCTGTGGAAGAGCAAGTACAAGCACTCCTAGAAGCAGGATTCATAAGAGAAGTCAAATACCCACTATGGCTAGCCAACGTTGTCTTGGTGAAAAAATCAAATGGAAAGTGGCGAATGTGCACCGATTACACCGATCTCAAGAAAGCTTGTCCAAAGGATCCATATCCACTCCCAAGTATTGACGCTCTGGTAGATGCTTCCTCCGGATACAAATATCTCTCATTTATGGACGCATACTCGGGATACAATCAAATCCCCATGTATCCACCAGATCAAGAAAAGACCTCGTTCCTAACACCAAAAGCAAACTACTGCTACATTGTAATGCCGTTCGGTCTTAAGAACGCAGGAGCTACTTACCAAAGGCTAATGAATAAAGTTTTCTCAGATCACATCGGAAAGATCATGGAAGTCTATGTGGACGACATGCTAATTAAAACACAAAGTGAATAGACATTATTGTCCGACTTAGCCCAAGTGTTCGACACCATTAGGAAGCATGATATACGACTCAATCCAGCGAAATGCACCTTTGCGGTAGAAACAGGCAAATTCTTAGGTTTTATGCTCACACAAAGAGGAATTGAAGCAAATCCAGATAAATGCCAGGCCATACTCAACATGAAGAGCCCAACCTGCGTCAAAGAAGTGCAGCAACTCAACGGGAGATTGGCTGCCCTATCCCGATTCTTAGCAGGAGCCGCGATAAGATCCCTCCCCTTCTATGCTACTTTAAGAAAGGGACAACAGTTCGAATGGACGACAGAATGCGAACAAGCCTTCCAAGACTTTAAGAAGTTCTTAGGACAGCCACCTATCCTATCCTGACCACGAGAAGGAGAACCACTCATATTATATCTCGCAGTAGGAAGCAGGGCAGTAGCGTCAGCACTGGTCAGAAAAGACGAAAACGAACAATAACCCGTCTACTTCATTAGCAAAGCACTACAGGGATCCGAACTGAACTATCAGAAAATAGAAAAATTTGCCTATACTCTCGTTCTAACATCTCGACGACTCCGCCCTTACTTCCGGGCCCACACCATTAAAGTTCGAACTAACCAGCCCTTAAAAGGAATATTGCAGAAAACAGATTTAGCAGGCAGAATTCTACAATGGGCAGTCGAGCTGTCAGAGTTCGACCTCCAATATGAGGCTCGGACGGCCATCAAATCACAATACCTGGCCGACTTTATCGCAGAGTTCACAGATGCCCTGGAAACCCCCATAGAGTGGAATCTCTATGTGGACGGTTCTTCAAATAAAACGGGAAGTGGCGCAGGAGTGATAATAGAAAGCAACCAGGGAACCCAAGTTGAGCTCTCCCTCAAGTTCGGATTCCCGGCTTCAAATAACCAGGCGGAATACGAAGCATTGCTAGCTGGTTTGAAACTGGCTGAAGAGGTGGGAGCTCGAAAACTTAACATTTACAGCGATTCGCAAGTGGTCACATGACAAATAACAGGGAGCTACCAAGCCAAAGATCCCACCATGAAAAAGTATTTGGATAAGACTAAGGAACAGCCCGAACAAATTGGGGAATACAAGATCTGCCACATACCCCGTGAGCAAAATGCCCGAGCTGACGCACTCTCAAAACTAGCCAGCACCAAACCAGGGGGCAACAATAGAAGCCTCATCCAGGAAATGTTACAGAACCCATCAATCTCGGAAGCAGAAAAAGTCCTAACCATAACAGGCCAGGACCAAGGATGGATGATCCCCATAATCAACTACCTCAAAACAGGAATGCTCCCCACAGAAGAAAAGGAAGCAAAGAGGCTAAAAAGGGAGGCACAGTACTACACCATCATAAACAACATCCTATACAAAAGAGGGATCTCGGTACCATTACTAAAATACGTGCCGACCTCCCATACCAGGGAAGTGTTAGAAGAGGTACACGGCGGCATTTGTGGCAATCATCTCGGAGCACGGGCTCTCACCAAAAAGATGCTTCGGGCAGGGTTTTATTAGCCAACCTTACAGAAAGAATCTACGGAATTTGTAAAGACATGTCCACCATGTCAGAAACATGCCAACTTCTACATCGCGCCGCCAGAAGAACTCATCAGCGTGACTTCATCTTGGCCGTTCGCAAAATGGGGACTCGACCTTCTCGGTCCCTTTCCCCAGGGATCAGGGCAAGTTAAATTCCTCATAGTAGGGGTAGATTACTTTACAAAATGGATCGAGGCAGAACCCCTAGCCAATGCCACCGCCCAAAGAAGCCGAAAATTCTTATATAGAAACATTGTCACGAGGTTCGGAGTCCCATATTCAATAACCACAGACAATGGCACCCAATTCACGGACGCAGGCTTCAGAAAATTAGTAGCCGACTTGAATATAAAGCACCAGTACACCTCTGTCGAACATCCACAAGCCAATGGACAGGCCGAAGCCGCCAACAAAGTCATATTGGTAGGGTTAAAATGAAGACTGCAAGATGCAAAGGGAGCCTGGACAGAGGAGCTTCCACAGGTTCTATGGGCATATCGAACGACGCCACATTCTACCACAAAGGAATCCCCTTTCCGATTAGCTTACGGAATGGAGGCAATGATTCCAGTGGAAATTGAAGAAGGATCGCATAGAGTCGTCCATTATAATGAGGGAGCAAACTCCCAACTTCAGAGGGAAGAACTCGACCTACTACCTGAAATCCAGGAAAGAGCTCGGATCAGAGAAGAAGCTCTAAAACGTCGAATGGCTTCCAGATATAATCAAAGGGTAGTACCAAGAAGTTTCACTGAGAACGATCTCATCCTAATCCGAAACGACATTGGAACAACTCGGCCCGGAGAAGGGAAGCTGGCAGCAAACTGGAAAGGACCCTATCGAGTCATAGAAGTACTTGGGAAGGGCTACTACCGACTATCTGAACTCGATGGACGAGAGCTTCCCAGATCATGGCACGCCTGCAACCTAAGAAGGTACTACAGCTAGAAAAGGCAACGGATCTCACTAGTGGATGTGCTCTTTTTCCTGAAAAGGTTTTTTAGTGAGGCACCATGTTGAGATCTAGGTCATGCCCGACTTAAAGGGATAAGAAAATTTTCCACATGAATATATTTGCATTTTTTCTTTCAAAGTTTATTTAGATATTTTACAAAGAATCCAAGACGCATTAATCTGAAGTATTCATCGTCTGATTATAAAGCAACAGGTCGGTAGAAAGTGAAAAACAATTTCACTGCACGACCACGATAAAGATAAATCGTCCGATAAAGGTGAAAACGCGATTCACCCAAAGGACGATCTAAAGATGCCAACCACTTTCTACAAATTGGCGAAGGTGAACACAGAATAATATAAGAAGTTATCGAAAGCAATCCAAAAAAGAACCTGACGAGGTCTTACGGATAGCTAAAATAATAACTTAAAGGCTGGCCGACGCTCACAAGTCGGACCAAGTCAACCCAAGTTATAAGTAAACCCTGGAAAAAGGTCTGGCCAACCCTATTAAAGAGGATTAATTTAACTTAGAAGGGCCTGACATAACAAAGTCAGCCCAAAACAAAAAGTTATACAAGTAGTCCCTGAAAGAGATCTGACAAAGATCCAAGAAAGAGGACTACAAAAAATAACTTAAAGGAGACCGACACAACCAAGTCGGACTCCTACTATTAAAGGTTATACAAGTAGTCCCTGAAAGAGATCTGACAAAGATCCAAGAAAGAGGACTACAAAAAATAACTTAAAGGAGACCGACACAACCAAGTCGGACTCCTACTACTAAAAAGTTATACAAATAGTCCTTGAAAGAGATCTAACAAAGATCCAAGAAAGAGGACTACAAAAAATAACTTAAAGGAGACCGACATAACCAAGTTGGACTCCTATCACTAAAAAGTTATACAAGTAATCCCTAAAAGAGATCTGACAAAGATCCAAGAAAGAGGACTACAAAAAATAACTTAAAGGAGACCGACATAATCAAGTCGGACTCCTACTACAAATAAGTTATAAAAGTAATCCCCGAAAGAGACCTGACAAAGGTCCAAGAAAGAGGATTACAGAAATAACTTAAAGGGGGACCAGCGCAAAAGAACCACCAAGAAACAAGTTGGACCCATAAGTCACAACCTCAAAGGATCCAAGCTACAAACAATAAAACAAAGCAATCAGAGGAAGTCGAGATACAAGATTTCAAACATCAGTAGAAAACTGAAAAGATGCCAAGTCAAAAAACTACCTCTATTACTCCACAAAAGTTATAAGGCCCCAGAAGGCCACCAAAACCTACCGTGAAGGGATAGCGAGCTACCTTTTGTTTTTCAAAATAAAAAGTTGCTAAACAAGCAACTAGGAAATGTCAGCAATTAAATAAAAAGTTTTAAAGCCCACAAACCGGGCCAACTACATATCTAGAAAGAGATCAGCAAACATCAGGAGCCTTCTTGGCAGCATCAGGGCAAGGAGAAGGAGGACGAGTCTGAAGGGGCACAACATCTACGGTTCCATCATCCCGGTTCAGAATCTGGCAATCTGGATCAGATGTAATGGGGGGAACAGAGGAGGTCGACACCTTAAGAGAAGGCAGTGGGGGAGGATCAGTCTCATCATCATCCTGGTCATCAGGGACAATCTTACCATCCCTCACGATATTATCCAGGCTGATGAGAGTCAAGTCGGCATCAGGAGCAACAACCCAGAACTGCTCCATCAGGTTCTCGGAGGCAGCAGTTACGCTACCCACAAGGTGACCCTGAAGCTCACCATAATTAACCCGAGCAATTTCCAAATCCTCCCGAAGATGCATCAATTCCCTATAAGCCGAGACATAGCTATCCTTATGTTTCAATGCCATGTCCTCGGCCAGCTTCAAAGAAGCAGCCAAGGCAATAGAACTAGCCTTCTCACCCTCCAGCTCCTTCTCCACCTTCGCCAACTTCACCTTCAACTCCTCCTTCAGACCCTTGATTCGATCAAATTCCGACTTGGCCTCTTCCATGAAGGATTTTGTGGCATGAATCGGAATCCCCTAAACTGTTCGGAATATAGCCGCACCCATATGAGCCATCTTCACGCTACTTTTGGTGATAAAATCCAGATGCTGAAGAAGAGAAACGTCGTCCATAGAAAGCCCACCATAGGGGGCAATTTGCTGGTCAACAAACTCGATAGCATCAAAATCTGGGACATCCAGGTTGAAGGGCTCGGACGTTTTTTGCTTCTTACTAGGAGGGGCACCAGGAGCTGCAGCAGAAGATTATGGAGGATCGACCAGACGAACCCGAGGAATGGGAATTACTTTCCTCGGCCCGGGAGAACTAGGTATAGGAGGTTTAACTGGAACCTGGGAAGATCCCTCTCCAGCCGCCTTGGCCGAAATGTTTAAAGCAGCAGTTGCCTTCTTCGCCTTCTTGAAGGCCTTCATAGAATCATTATTCTTCGACATCTCTGAAGAACACAAAATCAACCACAAAAGACAAAGTTACAACATAGAAGAAGAAAAAGCTCGGAAAGCAAGTATAAAAATAAAGCAGATAGTACCCAAAGCAGCCTGAACCAAAGATGGATCACTCAAAAATCTCTTCGTATCCAGATGAGGAGGCTTCCCCCACAAATCTTCAAGAACAACTACAAAGGCCCGCTCAACCTCACTAAGCATTTCCCATGTGTAACGTGGCACTCTTACATTCTTTTGCCACTCTAGAGGAAAAGCAGGCTCGTCACTTTCATCAAGAAAAAAGGGGCGGGCCCCCTCAACAGCTCGAACTTTAAAGAAGTAGTTCTTGAAGTCCTTAAAGGACTCATCATACATCGCAAACACTTTATGGCCCTGGACGGACCGGAAAGAAACCTAAGAAGCTTTCTTTTTTGAAGAACCGCCAGGCTTGGCAGAAACAAACAAGTAAAGAAAAAGAGTCTGGGAAGGTGTTACATCTAGTTCACGACAGAGAAGTTAGAAAATTTTAATAAAACCCCAGGAATTCGGGTGAAGCTGTGATGGAGCAATGTTACACGACCACAACAGGTCGGTTTCAAAAGCAGTAAAAGGAAAAGAAACGTTCAACTGACTAAAAAAGTATTCGTAAGCATAAAAGAAGGGATGCTCTCCCACAACAGAAGTCGGAAAGCAAACTCTCTCGTCAGAATCAGAGGCAACAAGCTCGTAATCCTCCTCACGGGCATTGTTACCACAAACCTATGGTGCTTTCTCGGTTCTGTGCAAAACTCAGCATCTACAACAGAAATACACAACAAAACAAGGGAGTCCAGCCAATCGGACATCCCCTCGGGAACTCTGGACGATATCTCTACAACGTAATTTCGGAAAGACATGAGGTCAACTAAATCCTATAAAAAGAAGAGAAGAATGGATTACTTAAAAACATCCCGGATGAGGAGCAAAACATCTCGACAAACAGAAAGGGAAAACCCCAAGACTCAAGATAAGAAAGTCTAGGAGCATCCCTTGAAGGCAGTAAACAGGCAAGGTTTTCAAGTTGTTTCTACAGCCTACATCCCGGCACTCATCAAAAAGAAAATAAAATCCCGAAAGAAACAAAAGAAGAGATTCGCACCAAAAAAGGAGAAAAATCCAGAGCATGCAACAAGTCAAACATGACAAAAATAGAAAGATCCAAACTTTCTCCAAAAGGAAGATCAAAAGGAAAAGTCCATCGCAAAGTCAAAAATAAACAAGGAAACACGAAATGGGACTAACCTGGAGACAAAAGAAGCTTCGAGGAAAAGAATGGAAGCGCAGAAACAAAGGCTGCCCAGAAAATCGCCAAGTGACGCCGCAACGCAAGAAAGCAGAAGTGCAAACGAAAGACAGAGAGCAGATGAGAGAAACAGAAAACAAGAGAGTAAAGGGAGAAGTTACAAAGAAGAAGTGAAGAAGAAAAACCGTTTTTGATCGAGAAAATTCAAAATAAAGCCAAGAGAGAATGGGGGCAATTAATGCCAATTAAATGCGGATGTTAAAACCGCTTGCATTCCCAAAAAAGCGCTAATACAAAAGCGCGCGCTTTTAGAGGAAAACGTTATACATTCAAAAAAGACTCTACAAAGAAAGGAATCGACAAAATGCTTGAGTTCGACTTCACTGAAGAAGGACCAAAGTCAAGGACTCAACCTCCAAAGGAAGAACCGATCTCAAGCAGGGGCACTATTCATATCCTGGGTCGAGCTATCCGACCCGGGATGATTGGAGATAAAGTGACCGACCTCTTCAGGTCAGACTATCCGATCTCTTCTTAAAAGAGCTCGGCCAAATTGACAGAGGAGCCTAGTAAAGGGCCCAAATAGAGGAGCACGACCTAAATCCTAAGGCGGCCTGAGCCTATAGAGATAAATGCGGTTCCGTTGAAAGATACGCTGACCTCAACTCAAAGCTAAAGATAAAGATAAGATAACTAACTTATCTTATCCAAAGGTCACATCTCACCATTATAAATACAATGGAGCACCCAAGTATAACTCATACTCTGATTCTACTCAATACCTGCTTAATACCCTTGCTAACTTAAGCATCGGAGTCCCTTGCAGGTATCCCCCACCCTCCGGGGACAAAGGAATCAGCACCACCACCAAGTCCAACAAGTCAGACACAACAGCTCTGGCCGTCTCCCACCGGCCGGACACGTTAGCACCGACCAGTACAGAAGATCTCATCCGAGATTGACCTCCAGTTTCAGGTAACCCTCGAAACACATACCTTTATAGGTGAAGTAAGATAGGTCAGTTACATTCTTGTTGATTATCTGAATTGATGAGCAGTTATTAGGATTAATAAGTAATAAATACCTGGTCAGACAGTTTTATTCCAAGATGTAGTCCGCTGAGTCTGATTGTAACGTATAACGTCGAGTTATAACGTAACTGCTGAATTATGGTGTGTAATGTCGAGTTATGACATAGGATTTGTAATGACCGTATCAATTACCAAAGTGTATTTTCTAATGACCAATAACATACTTTACTATATTTTTAAAGAATTTAATTTTGATCTATTGTGTAAAGTAGTTTTACACGAGCATCCAATTACATAACATCACATTAGTATAATTACTTTTTACATTGACCACGTAAATGATCATCCAAAAGAACGGATACGATTGCACTACTGTGTAAAATACTTTGCCTGTCAGTGCATCAAAATTAAACTAATTTTTAAAACTGTGATGTTAAGTATATAAGCACTTTTGACGAATAAATGATCAAACTCATTCTTGAAAGATTATTCGCTTTTCAAATTGGTCTCTCTAAAAGATTTTTTTAATCAAATTCATCCTTAAAAATTGTTAATTTAGTCACATTAGTCTTTTCGTCATTTTCGTTGCTAACGACATCAAAATTTGTTAATATGATGTTAAATGATACCACATTGACCACAGCATATACTTGACAGTCCTAATTAGTTGCTAACATAATAAGTTTATAAAATTATATCAAATTAATCCTAATTTGAGGAGAACCTTGAGGTATTGAAATCAATCAATTTAGGATTGATTTTATCTAATTTCATAAACTTATATTAAAAATCAATTAGGATTGCTAAATATGTGTTATGGTGTTACTTGCAGTTAATATCAGCAAATTTTGTCCTCATCAACAATGAAAATGATGGAATGATTAATATGACTAACTTAAAATTTTTGAATAATGTTTTATAAAAAAAAAATTGTGGACCAATTTAGAGAATAGATAATTTTTAGGGATAAATTTGACAATTTACTCTACTTTTAACAATCAAATTCAACAACAAAAAATCGCTTCTTTTTTTTATTGGCTATTTTTTTAATTTTATTTCTTCTTCTTTTACTCTTTTTTTTTTATGTTGGTGCGTATTTTTTATTTTTTTATTTGTTTGAGTTTTTTTAAGAAGATGAAATAAGAAGAAGGCGCACAAAGAAGACAATAATAAAAATGTGAGGGATTTTGAGAAAAAAATGTAACAGAAAAAAATTAAAGTATTCATAATAAAAACAATAAATTTTAAAAAGATTAATAATTTTTAATTATAAAAAGTTATTTATATATTTATTTATATTTTAACACATTCCAACAAAACCTAATTACTAACAAATTTAGGTTTTAAAATAGCATGAACCAAACTTATTTTATGATAGGCCAGATAAATATTAGATCAAATGTAGACCAAATGGTAAGCTTTAATAAGTTGGTTAGATTGAATAAGTATTTTGAAATTTAAAAAAAATAAAATTTTTATTAATTATAAAGAATTAACAATAAAAATTTATTAAAATTTATTCTAAATATTAAAATTAAATATTGAAAATATTTTTAAAATTTTTTTAAAATAATATGAAAATTTACTCAATCAATTTTAAATTATCAATAATTATATTATGTTTACATGAAAATTAGCTATTAAATCAATTATTCCTATAAATTATATTTTTAAAATACATACACATGAAGAAACTAAATAATATATATTTATATATAAATACATAATAATTAATTTAGTGATTAATATTTTCATGTTTGAATTTTAAATACTTTTTCTCTTATTGATATAACCGTTATGAGTTATAGCTCGGCAGGCCCATTCGTAACCGATGTATTAACGTCACCGATTTTATGGCGTTAAATGATTTTGGTCGGTTACAACAAAATAATCAATTCAGGAGAAAACGGCCGATTATCGTCTCCGAGTTATAAAAGAGAACAAGCCGAGTTGAAAAGGTAGATCATTGTTCCAAACTAAAAAACTCTCCTTATAATTCTCATTAACTGACTTGAGCGTCAGAGTGCTTTTTGCAGGTGCTCCCCCTCTTGTTTCACTTGGTGGTCGGGACATATCGTGGTTCACTTACAAGGTCGTGCAACCCCTTCTTAGGAACGAGATATAGCTCGGCCACAACCAGGCAGGAACATTTGGCGCCCACCGTGGGGCCGAGGGTTTAGAAAATTTCCCTTGCAAGTCCCAAATACCCTAACGCCTGTGAATGGATGATGCACCTCCCCGCACTCCGTCCGAGCTACTTCGGATGGTAACCGAGCTTCAGCAGGCAAATCAATGTATGGCGGAGGAGAATTAAAGAATGCAGCAACAAATTCAGCAAATAGCCAACGCCCGACTTGAGCACAACGACAACCGTCATGGAGGAAACCCCAATGACAAGCATCAGTCTCAGCCGACGCATGTATCGGAGACCCCTCAGGATGATGATGGAAAGGATCCTAAAAACAATGAAGCCTCGCCGAAAGACGAGGAAGAAGAGCCTGACAACTCGGCAGGGCCTTTCACGGCTGATATCATGAATTTTCAACTGCCTCGACAATTTACATTGCCAACGACTTTGACTCCGTATGACGGCTTAGGAGACCCAAAGCAACATATCAAAAAATTTCGATCTATCATGATCGTTAATGGTGCATCCGACCCTATTCTATGCCATTGTTTTCCTTCCTTTTTGGATGGTCCTGCACTTGACTGGTTTTCCTCTTTGCCTGCAGATTCAATTTCACACTTCCAGGAGTTAGCAAAGCAATTTGAAGACCATTTTGCAGCATCAGCAATATACTTGCATGATTCCGACTACCTGACGACCGTAAAGCAAGGTCCTCAGGAAAGTCTGAAGGACTACATTACCCGTTTTACAAAGATAGCAATGCGCATTCCCGATCTTCATCCCGAGGTACATCTTCATGCAATCAAAAGCGGCCTTCGACCAGGAAAATTTCAAGAAGCCATCGCAGTGGCCAAGCCCAAGACTTTGGCCGAGTTTCGAGAAAAGGCAAAAGGACAAATAGACATCGAAGAGCTTCGCCAAGCTCACAAAGCGGAAAGGTCGACAGCCATTAAAGAAGACGATAAGCCTCGGGACAATAAGAAGACTTTCAGACCGACTCCTCGCTATGAGACGTACACTCAGTTTAACGCGAAGAGAGATGATATTATCAAAGAAATTTTGAATTCCAAGTTGATTAAACCTCCTCGTAAAGCTGGCAGTTATCCCGAGCCGAAGAATATAGACAAATCAAAGTATTGCACATTCCATCAGAAGTATGGTCACACAACCGACGAATGTGTGATCGCTAAAGACCTTTTGGAGCGTTTAGCAAGACAAGGACATCTTGATAAAGTTATCTCAGGTCATATGCAGAAAAGATCCGTTCCCACTTCAGATACACTGCCTGTAGGACCATCATCATCATCAAAAGACAAAGATAAGGCTCCTGCTCAACCTAGGGGCATAATCAATTGCATCTCGGGCGGTTATGCCGGAGGTGGACAAACAAGTTCGGCAAGAAAATGGACATACAGGGCCATGTTGGCACTGGGAGATACCACCAACAATCCTCAGCCAGTGCAGGACATTCCGGAAATGACATTCTGCACAACCGACTTTAATTGCAAAGATACCAACTTGGATGACCCTGTTGTCATCTCTCTTCAGTTGGGCGACTTAATAGTTCGGAAAGTGCTGCTGGACCCAGGCAGCAGCGCTGATGTTTTATTTTTTACTACATTTGAAAAAATGAAATTAAGTACTAATATTTTGCAGCCATCTGTAGGTGACTTGGTCGGATTTTCTGGGGAACGCGTTCCAGTGATCGGTTCAGTGTGGTTACAAACCACACTCGGTGAGCAACCTCTATCTAAAACACATCATATCCAGTATCTTGTTGTTGACTGTTTTAGTCCCTATAACCTTATCTTAGGAAGACCTTTTTTAAATAGGTTTGCTGCAATTGTATCCACTGTTCATCTCTGTGTCAAGTTTCCTGTGCAGGACAATATTGTGGCTACAGTCCATGGTGACTTGCAAGAAGCTCGGTATTGTTACAATACAAGCCTAAAACCTATCAAAAGGAGTTGCGAGCGACATATAAACTCTATCAATGCCGAACAACCAATACTAGCCGAGCTTGACCCTAGAGCCGACTTTCAAGATCGCCCTCTGCCAAATGAAGAACTAACAAAGCTTATGTTAACTGATGACCCAATGAAATTCACTTTTATAGGAACCTTCGTAAAAGACAAAGAAAGGGAGAAGCTCATCCGTCTTTTGCAGGAGAACGCCGATCTATTTGCTTGGACATTCGGAGACATGCCAGGCATTGATCCATCTGTTATTACTCATAAACTGGCAATAAGCCCGGCAGCCCGACCAATATCTCAGAAAAAGAGAAATCTCGGAACTGAGAAAAGACTCGCATCCATGACTGAAGCCAAGAAGCTCATCAATGCAAATTTCATCCGAGAAATCAGATTTACAACTTGGCTGGCCAACGTCGTCATGGTAAAGAAAAATAATGGTAAATGGCGCATGTGCGTCGACTTTACTGATTTAAATAAAGCATGTCCTAAAGACGCATACCCTCTGCCTTCTATTGATACTTTAGTAGATAACTCTTGTGGTTATGGCACCTTGAGTTTCATGGATGCATACTCTGGTTATAACCAGATCCTTATGCACCCATCAGACCAAGACAAAACGGCCTTTATTACTGAATATGGTAATTATTGCTATAATGTCATGCCTTTTGGATTAAAGAATGCAGGTGCAACATACCAGAGGCTGATGAACAAGGTCTTCGAGCAACAGATAGGTCGGAATATTGAGGTGTATATCGATGATATGGTCGCCAAGACAAAGGTTGGCCACTCCCATACTGAAGACCTTGCTGAAATATTTGGCCAAATCCGAGCTTACAAAATGAGGCTCAATCCAGAAAAATGTGCCTTTGGTGTTTTGGGAGGAAAATTCCTCGGCTTCATACTCACTAGCCGAGGAATTGAAGCAAATCCTGAGAAATGTCAGGCAATCCTTGATATGAATAGTCCCACAAACATTAAAGAGGTTCAGCGATTAACAGGGAGGTTGGCAGCACTATCCAGATTTCTGCCATGCTTGGCGGCCAAGTCCTTCAGCTTTTTCCGATGTTTACGGAAAAATACAACTTTCCAATGGGATGAAAACTGTGAAATAGCATTTAAAAGTTTAAAGCAATTTCTTTCTAAACCACCTGTTTTGCAAAAACCTAACATCGGTGAACCTTTATATTTGTATTTGTCGGTTACTGATATAGCGGTTAGCTCTGTTCTTGTTGCAGAAAAAGAGAGAACGCAACAGCCAGTTTATTTTGTAAGCAAATCATTGCAGAATGCCGAGCTTCGCTATCTGAGGTTAGAAAAGCTCGCCTACGCACTTGTTTTTTCTGCAAGACGGCTCCGCCCCTACTTTCAAAGCCATACAATTTATGTCAAAACTTCTCAACCCTTACGCCAAGTACTCGCCAAGCCCGAGCTTGTGGGGATATTGATCAAGTGGTCCATTGAACTTTCCGAATTTGATATTCAATACCAACCTAGAGGATCCGTCAAATCACAATATCTAGCCGACTTTGTCGTCGAGTTCACGGGACCAAGTCCGGACATAGAGGATGCGAGTTGGGTATTATTTGTTGATGGGGCTTCTAACCCCCATGGATCTGGAGCAGGGATACTTTTGGAAAATGCTGAAGGAGTTGTTATTGAACATTCTCTGCGATTTTCATTCAAAGCTAGCAATAATCAAGCCGAGTATGAAACTCTACTCGCCAGGCTCAGGTTAGCAATAGAACTACATGTTGTTAATTTACAAGTTTATTGTGATTCCCTGTTAGTTGTTCAACAAGTAAATCAGAGTTTTCAAACCAAAGATCCAGTTTTATCAAAATATGTACTCATTGTCAAAAACCTCATGGATCGTTTTTCAAAAATTAAAATTCATCATATAGCAAGAGATCAAAATCATAGGGCCGATATATTATCTAAGCTAGCTTCCACTCAATCACACACTGCCTCACTACTACAATCCACTCTTCATGAGCCGAGTATAAATACCATTAGCATTTTTCATATAGACAACAAAGCTAGTTGGCAAAAGCCATACATTCAGTACCTTAAAAGCGGAGAGCTCCCACAAGAGATACAAGATGTAAAAAAATTCAAACGACAGGCGTCTTTCTTTACACTACTAAATAACCAATTGTATAGGCGAGGTTACTCTCGACCATTATTGAAATGCTTAGACAGGACAGAGGCCGACCTAGCCTTAGCCGAGGTTCATGAAGGCATTTGTGGAATACATTCAGGAGCCAGAAGCCTAGCACAAAAGATTCTTCGTGCTGGTTTTTATTGGCCGACCATATGGGAGGACAGTCGGCAAAAGGTCCGAACCTGCGACCACTGCCAAAAACATGCCCCGGATCATTAACATCCCCGCCGAGGATTTACATCAGTCATCGGTAAGCTGGCCATTTAATCATTGGGGAATAGATATCCTGGGACCTTTTCCCACAGCCCCAAGACAGGTAAAATATTTGGTTGTCGCAATTGATTACTTTTCTAAATGGATTGAAGCTCAACCTCTAGCTAGAATTACATCAGTTCAAATGATATCATTTGTCTGGCAAAAGATAATTTGCAGATTTGGTATACCTCGTCACATCATAACTGATAATGGTCGCCAGTTTACCGACCATAATTTTAAGACTTTTTTACAGAATTTAAAGATTAAGCAGCATTTCTCCTCGGTGGAGCATCCTCAATCCAACGGCTTAGCCGAGGCTGCAAACAAGGTCATCCTTCAGGCTTTAAGGAATAAGCTCGATGACGCTAAAGGACTATGGGCTGAGCTTGTCCCAAAGATCTTATGGGGTTATAATACCTCACCACACTCGACGACTAAAGAAACACCATTTCGTCTGGTATATGGATCGGAAGCGATGATACCAGTTGAGATATCACAAAGCTCCTTCAGAGCACAAGCAGAAGATCATGCACATGCTCGGCGAGCCGAGCTTGATTTAGTTGAGGAGGTACGAGCCATAGCGGCCGTTCGTCATAAAGCCTTACAGCAGCGAGTAGGCCAACGCCATAATAAAAGGGTGAGACCGAGATCTTTTCATGTCGGAGACCTGGTATTGAGAAAAACTGAGGATGCGCGGAGACCGCCTACTCACGGAAAACTTGCAGCGACATGGGAAGGCCCCTACCGAATTCATCAGGTGCTCGGCAGAGGAGCATACCGATTGGAGCAATTAGATGGTACAATATTACCTAGCACTTGGAATATTAATTCCTTGAAACAATACTATAGTTAACACTACAGCATGCTGGTACTCTTTTTCCTACCTTGAGATTTTTCCTAAAGTTAGGTTTTGCTCAAGGAGGTTTTAACGAGGCTAGCTTCCTCAATTCAATTTGTAAAGGTGCTGCATACCAATGAGTTATTTTTTGTTAATATATTCTATACTAACACGAACTTCTTAAAGATTATTGTCTATGGCAGTAAATTATTCCTGTTTAAACTTGAAGCCGCACCAATAATACGTGCGCAATCCGAACTGATGACTCCTTATCAGTAATCAGACCCTAAATATAGGGATATGCAAAGGATAAGACAAAATATATCCTAAATTTATCAGAAACACATCAGTTACAAAACAAACGCTGATTTTAACAGCTCTCAAAAGGGACCCCACAATGCCCTACTCAAAATAAAACAGAAGTTTTTCATACTACTTAGTCATTACAAAGATAAAAAAGATCCAGCATACAACCGCGCATTATCAATCAGCCAAGTTATCACCCCTTTCCTCTGGAACCTCTTCATCATCGACCAAGTGCACATCCCGAACGATCTTACTCGGGTCCATAGCTGCAAAATCTCCTTTAGGGCAAAGAAACTTTGCTTGGATAAGGGCGCGTTCAAAGCCCTCGGCAAAAGCATCAAGGATCTCAGCTTCACGATTAGTTTCCATCCGTTTCAACTTTAGGTTCATTTCAACAAATTGCTCGCCCATATTGGCAATCTCATTCTCCTTCTCTTTCAGTAACTCTGCACCTTTCTCACACTTCTCCTTTTCAAGTTTTAGTTTTTCTTTTGCATCAGAAACCTCCTTTTTCAATTTTGTCAAAGAAGCCTCTTTGGATTCCAACTGCTCTTTCAGCTCGGCACTTACCACCGAACTCTGCAAAACCTTTCTATGTCTTTTTTCTTGGCTTCGGCCTATGCTAGCCAACCGAAAACCCAGAACCTACAACTCAAACATAATGTTCATCTTGCAGTCATTATTACGATAAAAAAAAAGCTAAGCTAACCTGCATGAACTGATCTACACCAACATCCCTAACCTCCTTAATACGAGAAATATCCGAAGCAGATTGAACGACTTCATCAGCAACTACATTAAAGGGAAATTTTTTGTCCCAGACTGATGATCCATCACCCTCTTCTTCAAAAAAGTGCAGTTTCTCTTGCTTGACCGTAAAATTCGCTAACTCATTAAGCTGAATCATGTTGTCCCCTTCGCCTACATTGATTAAATCAGCCTTCCTCTTCTTGAAAACAATACCCTTCTTCTTTGGCAAGGGCTGATTGACTTCAGCCTCGCCATCTACTTTGTCCAAGTTTGACGAAGACCCTTCAAAGTTCTTCATCCTAAATCGCGCCCTTTGGGTTGATGCTGAAACCCCAGGAAACTTGCCAGCTGAAAGGATATAACATAAAAAGGTTATATAAATATTACCCTACAACACCAAACAAAATACAATAGTTATGCCTCACCAAAATAATCTAAAACAGACGTCCTATCTTCCTCCCACGGAAGCAAGTCCGATACAGATATTAGGCCACCCTGATTAACCATTTCCATCAGAAAGCTTATTATACATTCGTTCCGAGGAGTTATAAGGTCAGGACCCAGTATGTGGTTAGGCTGACAGCACCAGTAAAGGGGAAATTTTTTCCCAAGATGTTCATCTAGGTAAAATGGAAACTTTTCCTCTGCGGATTTTACTTTAAGAAACATTTCCTTAAAATCTTTGAAAGAAGATTTGTAAAGCTTGAAAACAGAAAATCCCCAAAAATTCCATCAGAATTTGAAAACACTTCAAAAATGCCCATCCATTAGGATGAACTTGGGACGGTGCACAGTTCATTTGTTTTAAAACAGCACATTCAAATTGGGTAAAAGGCAACTTAACAGACAATTCTTCAAGAACACAGCTATACATAAAAAAATTTTCAAAATCTTTTTCCCTATGAAAAACACGATCCATACGACTGCATGGCATCAGTTCGATATGAAAACTAGGCCTCACTATCCTTGACAGATTAACCCCCTCCACACTTTCTTTGTCAATAAAAAGGGAAGCTCTTATCTTCACATCAGCGTCGACCCAACTATACGACCCATCATCCTCAACCTTAGGTGAAGCTTTCGCCTTTTTGTCACCCATTTATGTTTCTCTCAGAAATTAGAAAATAGAAAGCAAAAGAGGTAAAAGGATGTTGTCACTAACCTCTTGTGCTCATTCTAAAAAACTTTTCGAGAGCAGCAACAATTAAAACACCAAGTATTCGTTTTGCAAAAGTGTAGTTTGAGAATAAATGTTTGGTTAACGAAGCCCTTTCAAGTTCCAGGTTAAAAGTCACAACCATTCCTTAAGAAACCCACTTCAAACGGTTCCGTGCTTGCTTAGGAACTTGCACCCCATATTGGGAAACACTACCATCATTAATATCTGTCATCATACCTTTTTCAATTCTAATTAAATAATAATTTATACTCTCTTAAAAAAAATATAATAAAAAACAAAGCAATACATTATTTCCAATAATGAGTCAAGTTGACCTGGGGGCTCCTCATACCGAACTATAACTCGGTCTAAATAAAAGCTCAACTTGCCTCATTCAAAGCTCAGGTTAAGCTTGGGGGCTGTGATATAACCGTTATGAGTTATAGCTCGGCAGGCCCATTCGTAACCGATGTATTAACGTCACCGATTTTATGGCGTTAAATGATTTTGGTCGGTTACAACAAAATAATCAATTCAGGAGAAAACGGCCGATTATCGTCTCCAAGTTATAAAAGAGAACAAGCCGAGTTGAAAAGGTAGATCATTGTTCCAAACTAAAAAACTCTCCTTATAATTCTCATTAACTGACTTGAGCGTCGGAGTGCTTTTTGCAAGTGCTCCCCCTCTTGTTTCACTTGGTGGTCGGGACACATCGTGGTTCACTTACAAGGTTGTGCAACCCCTTCTTAGGAACGAGATATAGCTCGGCCACAACCAGGCAGGAACACTTATAAATAATGAAATAAAAACGTCAAAGAAAAAATTGACATTTTGACAACCACTATTTTGGAAAATATGATTTTAAATGAATCTACAAAGAAACTAAGAGAAATACAAGGAGGCATAGAAAAATATATATAACAACCATATTGTACCAGGCTCTTCAATTTGCTGCAACAGTTTCGAATGGCTAAGACCAAAGGACCCGAAGAATAAAGATCAACTGAATCTTGAAGATACATAGTTACAACACTTTTGACTAAATTCCTATCTCCACATGAATGAACCTCAAACTTAACGCCAAATCCAACCCCAAAAAGATGCCCTAAAGCTTGGCAAACGTTATAGTACATGTGTCCAAGTTAGTGCTCTAGACGGCTAAGAATAGTTTTTTATAATCCCTATGAGTCCTTCTGCATGTCACATTTTTGTCCTTCATCATAAAGCCATCTAAAATACGTTTAATGATTGGGGTTTGGAGGGCAGTCAACACCATAAAGCCATCTAAAATACGTTTAATGATTGGGGTTTGGAGGGCAGTCAACACACTTGTTTCTCCATGAAGTTACGTATCCACTCTTTTCCTTACTTGAGACAACTCATATTGGGTCAGGTGATAATCATTGGCCTAATAAAGAACTAGTTCATAAATCTTATCTTCATAAAGGGTTTATCTTTTTCAAAAAATGAAGATTCCAGTGAAATTATAGTGAATTCATAGTGCTAGCTAGCAAAAAAAATAGGCCACAAAATCCCTTTGACATGAGACACCAAAGAGAAATTTACCAATAACTATAGGACCAGAAATAAGGTGGAAAAGTTACATGAACTTCACGTCCTCTATGAAACTTTACAATCATAAAAAACTCATAGTAAAGACTCAAATGAAGATCTACAAATACTACATAAATGATCTGAAGTTATAAGTCTTTTAAAATGGAACTCATTTATCAACAATGCTTCCTTAGCAACTAATCAACAAAAATTCTGAATTTTTTGAGATACTTCAAGCCTCCAAATTTTAAAGTAAAACTCGACTTTATCATTCTTTAGAAAATTTAAGTAGAGACTACAATCAATAGAGTTTGAAAGTCACACAACTATATCCTTCTCCAAAACATCTGCAATGCACTTTAAATCTCATTCATTTCCATCAATAGAAATACAAACTCTCTCATCAAACATATTTTTAATTAAATGGCTCTAAACAAAATCAACAAAGTCAAAGATACTTGAGATCAAGTGGTATTTCCAAAAGTTGACTAATAGAGTAAATTTTTATAGTGGTTCTAAAATTCATGTGATTACCTAATGTGGTTCTTGAGATCCCAATTTTACCATTGTATTCCTTTAGATTTAGCTCTAGACATCATAGTAGTCCCTAGACATCTTTCAGACGATGAGTTAGCTATCACAGTGTTGACATGACATCACTTTGCTACGCTGGAGGGTGCCAAAACGTTGCATTTTGGTTTGCGTCCAGCTGTGTAAAAAACGACGCCATTTGAATGATATGTAGCATGTAAAACAATTTCGATTAAACTCAAACACTTCATTCGTCTTCTCCACTTCCACCCTCCCACTTCTTTGTCTTCTCTTTATCAATGGTGCAGCCGTAGAGTTCCATTGGTAGGGTTAAAATATTTGAGAGATGAACTCATCCAATTCAAGACTCAATTAGTCATTCATCTCCTCCACTGCAAGTCTGCAAGCACGATGTTCTGTCATTTTCATTGTTAATGAAGGCAACTATTTTTTGTTATTATTTTTTCAATGCAATAATGGTTCTTCGTTGTATTTGAGTTGTGAATGTGGTTGGGATTTTCTTGTTTGTTTTTTTTATATTATTTGTAGTTTCTAGGGTTTGGTTCTGTTTAAGGTAGGTTGGGTTTTTATGGAGATACTCTGTTTTAACCAAATGGAACAGAAATAGGATAAACGATGGTCATAGATCTATATATGTGACTTAAATATTCTATTTATTATGAATAAAGAAATTTTAAATTGCATAGGCAATGAAGGATTAAATATTTAAATGTAATTTTTTTCGATCTAATTTTGTGATTGAAGGCATTAGTGATTTAGCTGTTACATATAATCTTAATTTAAACATAATACAAGCTTGGGTGATACAAAATTTTTGTAACTTGAGAAATAAGATTATATTAGTAGAAAAAATACGTCAGTATACTTCCATTCCTAGTGAACCTCACCTTGTTTGTAGACAGTAATAGTACTAGTACAACTAAAACAGAATTTGTTTCTTTTGATATAACCTAATTTACCAATTCTTGAACCAATTTTGATTGTGTAGTTTAGAACTGTGCTGTATATATAACTCACTAACAAACCATATTGGGGCCCTTTGTTCTCTGCATAATTCTCACATTGTTATAGAAAAAATATCAACCGACTCCTTTTAAGTGAGAGGTCAATATACATAACTTGCAAGTAGTTGATATATATATATCCCAAATGGTTGGTTGTTAGTTTCATAGTTTTATTATTTTTATAAAATATTTGTGCCATAGTTATAACTTATAACAATCCATTGTCAACCAAATGTATAAATTCACTCAAGTTTTAGGAAAGAACAATGACAAAAAGAACAATAATAACAACAGAGGTAATAATATTAATTCACATTATAATTGAAACAATAAAAAATAGTTTGTGACCTGTCACCTTATAGTTTGCTTTTTATTGTGCATTATGAGTCATAACTCGACTTTATTTACCTTCATTCTAAATTTATAACGGACGATTTTAATAATTATTATTTTAATTTAATGACCAACAGTCATAACATCAATTCTATTCATCAACCCTGTGTTTATAAAGGCATCAATTTCTATATCTCGCAAAACACACATGAACATGATAAGTTCTATTTCATGTCTAACATTCTATATTTATAGAATTATTATATACATCTTAAACACTTACTGACTTGAGCATCGGAGTATATTTTGCAGGTATCCACTTACTGTGCTTTTTTATGTTCGAGTTATTCTCATTTTATTAAATAAAAGATGTATTACAACAGCACAAGAGACTGAGCTATACTCGGAAATTCATCCACACAAGAACAATTGACGTTCAAGTTATTCTCATTCCATTAAAAAAAGGTGTATTACAACAGCACAAGAGACGAGCTATACCTCGGAAGTTCATCCACGCAAGAACAATTTGCGCCCATCGTGGGGTCAAGTAAAATAATTCCTACTCCCCTCAGATTCATAAAACTTGAATTACATTCAAAGTTTTTGAACCAATCTCAACAATCTTGTTTAAGATTTTATTTAATACATTTTATCAAATTTTAATCTATCGTAACTTTTTATAAAGTATGTACTTTATACATTCGAATTGCTTCACTTTTATGTAACGTAATATTTCACATCTCATAATTGATCAATGAATCAATCCGAGAAGAAACTCGACTTCTAACCAATCTGAGAAAAAAAAAACTCGGTTTTCAATCAATCCAAGTACAAACTTACTATCAATTTTGCTAACTTTTTCAAAGTTCTATAGTTACATAAGTAAATATATTTTATTCACACATATTTTTGCATTTATATTTTGTGTAACTAATATTTACTGATTTATTAGTTATATTCAAACCTCAATATATGTTCTATACAATAATGACATATAACAACCATGTCAATTAAATTTTTATTTCATTATGTGCTATATTCTTATTGCTTAATGATTTTATTTATATAATTAAATGAAGGTAATGATGAGTTTAAATCTTAAAATTCGATTCCATCAAAAATCAATTGTATATCAATTGTATATAACTGTTATACTATTCACTTTATGCTATTAAATTTTATGTTACTATTTGTTTAATGTGGAAAGTTAAGTAAAAAAAAGTTACAAATATGCAAATTTGCTATTTTTGCACAAAGTCATAGCTAAACAAGATTTATTTTATTATTAGATGACTAATTATTTTATTGTTTTATTAACAAGTTAATGCAGATTCTACGAAACAAAGTTATAATATTAGCAAATAAAATTAAGTAATTCATATTTGGTATGTATGACATTCATATGTTGTCTTCTTCTCTACAATTATCAAATTTCAAGGTATATTTTTTTTACTTTGAACTCCTTTACTTTTACAATATATATTATTCAATATATGTTGTGATTTTATACATATTTATTTTCTCAATTTATCTTATTAATGTCATATGACTTTCAATATAAATTGTAAATATTCAATAACTAATTGCTTTGAGCGAGAAATTCATCAATAAGCTGTTGTGGGCCGAAAAAATTTTCAAGACAATTAACCATGATATCCTCGGATCATACAATCGATTGCGTCAACGGATATCTATTTCTGAACTTTTCAGTTCACATATAATCAAATGCTAAAATTGTTCTTAAGCAAAAAAGTATCCCCTATACAACCATCTTGATTGAATGACTCTTATCACTCAAATTTTTTTTTTTTGAATAAGTGCTGACATAATAACCCGACTAAGCTTGGAGCTCACCATATTATTATTCACTTATCTTTTAAGCGAGCTATAACTCATTTTATTTTCTAAGCTTAGCCTGGATCATATGATCGGCAGACAAAACTTGGGGGCTGTGATCCGTCACCATATAGCTCGGTCTTTATTGTGCATTATGAGTCATAACTCGACTTTATTTGCCTTGATTCTAAGTTTGTAACGGACAATCTTAATAACTATTATTTTGATTTAATGACCAACACATCAACTTTATTTTCATCAACCCTATGTCTGTAAAGACACCAATTTCTATATCTCGCAAAATACACACGGACATGATAAGTTCTATTTCATGTATAACATTCTATATTCATAGAATTATTATATACCTCTTAAATACTTACTGAGTTGAGCGTCATAATGTATTTTGCATGTATCCACCCACTGTGTTCTTTGACGTTCAAGTTATTCTCATTCTATTAAAGAAAAGGCGTATTACAACAGCGTAAGACGAGATATACCTCAAAAGTTCATCCACAGAAAAATAGTTTGTTTAAATTTAAATATGTTCCAGACCATTTGAGAATCAAACTGCAACCACAACTGCATCATTTCAACACTTGTGAATTCTTACTTTTATTTTACGTTTTTGTCCAGCATCCACTAGATAATGAGTGGATAGAACTTTTAATTATAGAGTTAATATTATCTATCATTAAGAAGAAGAAAAAGAAAATTACTTTTCAAAAATTTAAAAAATTAGAATTAAATAAAAAACATTAGATCAAATTAGATCCAAATTATAATATTGCCAACTAAATTAGTCATTGCATCATTTAACATGGTAACATAATGGTAAGTCAGTACAACGAGAGTCAAATAACAATTAGTAAAGGTGATTATTCTAATGAAGATTTTATGATTGTCATTATGTGAAGATATTTTATTTTGATCATTAGATGACAAGTTATAGGGCTTGATTTTTATATATTATAAAAATGTTATTTTTATTTAAAGTGTAGTTAAATAAATAACATTTTTTAAACAAAAATCATCATAAAAAATATTTTTGACATCTTTGTTGAAAGCAAAAAGTATAGGTAAGCAATAAAAATATGTGAACAATGGATATATGCGGATAGTTATCTTAGTATTAAGATTTAGGTAGATAATTTGGAATATAGTGTGTTTTTATTTTATTGAACTAATTTTAAAATTTATTGTTCATATTGTTCACAAAAATCATTGTTTACCTAACAAAGCCCTAACAAAGTCCTGATTGAAATACTTGCCATTAACCATACACTATAGTTAGTACTTAGAACTTAGTGTGTGTTTGAATTACAGTTTTCAATGAGAATTTGTATAAAATTAATTTTGCAAACTTAATTGATGAAAAGTAAGTTTGTGTTAAAGTGATTTATGTTTAGCAATCTTTATATCAAAATGGATTATAGTAAAATAAATGTTGTTTGAATTACACTACTCAAAATCACTTCTAAATAAAAAATTACTAAAATAGACATCGACTTAAATAATTTTTTTATATTATTCTATCATTTTAATTTAGATATTTGAATAGATTTTATTAATTAATTATATAATAGAATTAATATTTATTTACTAAAATAAAAATAACATATCAAAACTAGTAAAATATATTTTTAATTAAAATAAAAAATATAAATTTTAGATATATATATATATATATGTTATATTTTTCTTAAATTTTAAGTATTAACATCAAAATGTTAATTTAGCATTCTTTTACATTGTACTCTTACTTTAGTACTCTAATAATCTTATTCTTAATATTATTTTAGAATCCAACTATTATAATCTTAATTACTTTATTATTACCTATGATTAATTATTTTATTTAGTTTGTCTTTTTTAAAAAGATCATAATTTATATTATAAAAAATTATACTAAAATATAGTACACGAGAATTACAATTATAAAAGAGAGTACTAAAAATAATAAAATTAAATATTTATCTTAATAGTGATGAAAATAAATTTAAACATTTTTTATGATGTTTTTATAAAAATATTTTTAGTATTTTTAGTACTCTTTTTTAATACGCTATAATTTTACTATTATTATTCCATAAAAAAAATAACAGGTAAAAAATTATATAAACAAAAAATAATAAAAATTTTATAAAGAATAATAATATTTATGAAAGAGTAGTACAAAAAAATATTATTAAAAAAGCAACAAAATTAATTCTATAAATAATAGAAAACAAAATTGGTAAAAAAAATAAATTTTTATTACACAAAAATTATTATTTTTAGCTTTGATTAAACTTAAATTAAAAAACAGAATCATGTTTATATTTAAAAAAAAAATTACCAAACCAAAAAATAAAACTTTAAAAAAAATTAAATATATGTTTAATACTTCAAATGTGAAGCCAAATACACCCTTAAAAATTAGAATCCTACTCGTCGGACAAAGAAAATGTGAGACGTGGGAGAGAACAATAGTGTATTGTCACCATCCAACAGTAACTTTCTCGGAATATGGCGCAATTTATTGAATTGGTTAAAGAAAGGAAGGTCCAGTAGGCTCCAAGCTCCAAGCGACAAAAAAAATAATTAATAATTAAATTAAATAATATAAATATTATTTTCATCAAACAATTAATTTGTGTACGACGTTATGGACAGTGGGTCCGTTTGCTGAGAATAAAATAAAGACTACATAATTCTCATTCGAAGACCATGGTGGGGGATAACGATCAAATTAAGATTTTAGTTAGCAAAAGGCGGTTCTCCGCGACTTTTTCTTCTGTTTTCGATGAGCGCCTCTCAACTAATTTTTGAATTTTTATTTTCGTACTTAGAACATTTTCGTTCATACCATAATGTTTACATTTTACGGTTTACACTATATAAAATTTTGGACCGATCCAAAAGTATTATTATGAGAGGTAATAATATATATAATATTAAAAATTATATAAAAAATTATATAATATAAAATATATTATAAAAATATATTAATAGAAAATATATTTTAAAGTATAAAAAATATGTGTATAATTTTTACCAACGAAGTGATTGATTTTTCGTATCATAAAATTTATCGATAATAGAATTTATGTCAAATTTTTTAATAATTTTTTAAATATAATTAAAAGACAATTACCAAAAAATTTATCTTTCATTTTGGTTGAGTCATTTTTTATAATATTCATAGTTAAAAAAGATTTTTCAGTTGTAGTAGTTAAAAGAGAAAAAATTAATACCAAATAAATGAAAAAGACTGTCACAAAAAAAATCACTTTATGAGATTTGCAAAATTTTATTTAATTAAAAAATATTAATAATAATATATTTTTCAGATTTTTTAATATTGTTACTTACTTTTTAGATATTAGAAATTATTAATATTTACGTTAGACTGAACTTTTATTTGTAATAGACTAAATACTTTTATTTATTACTTTTTAAATACTTTTTTGCCATTTACAAAAAAAACAATCCAAAAATCACTTTGTATAAAATCATTAAGTTTGAAAGGTGCAATTTTTTTTTTTCTAACTATGTTTATAAAATTTCAAATCAAAATATAATATTTAAAGTTTTTTTGAGAATAATAGATAAATAATATTATTTTGAGTCTCAAATAATTTATAAAAATAAATACAAATCCCATTTAAATTTGATTATTGATTTTTAAATTGCACAATTAATAAGTTCTTAAGTTAACTATTAGCTACAAAAAAATTAAGTGGAAAAAAAATTCCATACATAAAATTAAACTAATTAGATTAACTTCTCCTTATGAATATACTAAAATAAATGTCTTATATTTAACAAGTTAGATAATGAAATAACTCAACATTTAACTATGTGAAATAATTATTGAACTCTTAAATTTTCTATCCATTATTTCATAGAGTATAGAAATTTGAAAATGATACTATCAAAGTAATTAAAATTAACAAAATAACACGTTTATTTTGGTGAGCTTAATTTAACACAATAGTTTTATATATTATAATGGTAACATCTAATAAAATATATTTTATATTAATGAAACATAGTAGCTGGGGTTAATCTTATAAATAGACTAATGAAGATAAAAAATAATATTATTATATACTATTAACGTTTTTCTAAACTTTAAATGAAACCGCCTCTAAATAGATCCATTTTTTTATATAACACTATCATGCCTATTGAGTCGCTTTTCTATTAAATTTAAAAAATTAATTTTATATTTTTATTTTAAAATTATAAATTTAATAATAATTACAAATAAATTATAAAAAGATAAAATATCTTAAATTATTTAACATATAAAATGTTAAAATAAATAAATTTAAATTAAAAAATAAGATTAAAAAATATTAATTTATTATTATGTGTAACAAAATTAATATAAAAATTTACTAATATTATTTGAAGATTAGTTATTTATAAATATTATTAAATTTATTTATTTTTTCAATCCTATTTAAGTAGAAACAAATTTAAAAATTTATATCCAAAACATTCTTTATCTTCATCCGTAATTCTAATAGATAAAAAAATATATTTCTTCAATCTTATCTTAAATTTCTTTAATTATCTTTAATTTTATTATTTTTTAAGATTATTAATTTTTATTTTAATTATATTATCTCATCATATTATACACTATTCTTCTTCTATTCATCCCAATCACAATTTATCAGATCTTTATTATTTTTTAGACTTACTTGTTAAAATCATATTTTATTGCTTTCAGACAAAATTTAAAATATTAAGTATTCAGATTTTTTGTTAATCAAATTATGAAATTTGTCAATAATTATTAAAAAATAATATCAAATATATTATATCTTCTTAAAAGAGTAATATTATATGGACACTACTATTTTAACTACTATTAACATATACAATTGAATATAAAAATATTACATTGTTGAATATCTCTCGTACTCTTAACACTTATTTGTGATAATTCTTAATCTTTCTCTGTATCTAATATGTCAACTCTTATGTCTCTAACTAACAAAATTTTTAAGATTTTAGTTTTATTTAATTTCAAAACAAAATTGTAATTTTTATATTGTTATTTTTTTCTAATATTTTTAGAAAATTAATTTTTTTGTTTTTTAAATTATAAATTTGAGATAAAAAATAAAAATTTTAATAAATAATAAATTATTAATAAATAAAAATAAAAATAAAAATTTTATAAGTTATTTATTATTTTTTAATGTATAGAATAATAAAATTTAAATTAATTTAAGTATAATACTAAAATTGTTACTTTGTTATTATATGTAACAATCAAGATAAAAATTTATAAAAATTTATAAATTTATTTATTTTTTCAATCTTATTTAATTTGAAGTAGATATAAAAATTTAAATTTAAAGAACTCTTTTTCTCGCATAATTTTAGTTGCTAAAAATTTTTTCTTTTAATTTTATATTCAATATCTTAAATCATCTTTTGTTCCATTATTTTTAAAAAAATTTTAATTTTTATTTTCATTATTTTTTGCTATTTTTTATACACATATTTATCATTAATTTTTTTAATAAATTGAAATAAAGATAAAAGAAAGTACTACATGTACTTCATAGAATAAAGAAAAAGATAACATGGATAAAAGTTATGGGTAGAATAAAAAGATAACTGCACAAAGAATAAAAAAATTAACTAATAATTACAGTTTGGATCAAATTTTAAGAAGATAATTGTATTAAACACTATTTATTAATATGATTAAGATGAAAAAGCGAATATGAGACAACAAACTCTTTTATTCTCTTTATATATTATTATAGATAACTGTTCAAAAGTAATTTAAGTCTTTTGAATTAAAGAGTTATTTGAACAAAATTATAAAAAATAAATTGAAAATACAAAGTTATCATAATTGTTTAGTTTTAAGTACACGTATTTGAATTAATGTATATGATTAAATTTAGTTTAATTTAGTAAGTGAGAGTAGAATATTTGAGATGTTTGATCATATTTTATGTATGATTTTAAATTTATATAATCAATATTATAATAGTTTTTTTATAATAAAATAATAGAGCAATTAAATTTAGCTAGGTATTATTAAAATGAGTGATACAAAATTATTCTTCTCTTTATAACGTCTTTTTTGACATTCAAAAAAACGTTTTTATTAAATCATTTTTTAGAATTTCTCATACTCTTACAATTTGTTTATGGTTCAGAACAATAACTTTTTTCTTTTTAAATAATCAGGTAGGGTTCTATTAATTTTAATTATAAGTATTTATGCAAGTTTTGGTTTACATTTATATAAATATAATTATGAAAATCTAACTCTTATAATAAATCGCTTCTTTAGTTACTTACATCTCCTCAATTTTGGTGTCCCATTCACATTTGATTTAATCAATTGTTTGTATAGCAAATTATCACTTTATTATTGCTATATTTGTACTTTGTTTAATAATAATGAAATGATGAGTTATAAATGAGTTTATAAACGGTTTAATTACTCTATTGGTTCTATAATTTTACAAAAATTTTAATTAAATTTTTTATATTTTTTTAATTGAGTCTTTGTATTAAATATTTTTTTAATTGGATTCTTTTATTTTTTTATATTTTATTTGGGTTCCTGTACCAATTTTTTTAATTGGATACCTATACAATTAAACCAATTACTGTAAAAAAAATCTAATTAAAAGAAAAAAAATTAGTGCAAAAACCAATTACAAAAAATATAAAAACTTAATTAAAAATTTCGCAAAACTATAAGGTCCAACACAATAATGAAACCTTTATAAACAATGACTTATCATATCACTAATCTAGACATTATAAAACATTACCATTTTTCTTTTTTATTAAAATATACCCGAACAAGAAACTTTTTATGGCTATTCAACCCAACTACATTTAAAAGCTCTCTAAAGAAAAAAAAAAAAGTTGTCGAAGGGAGAAATCCCAGCGAAGATTGAAAACCCCTGTCAAGTGGGGATGTTATTATAGATATTGTCACTAGGAAATTTGGAAACAATTTTTTCAAAAATTAAAAAAGAAAAAAAAGAAAGAAAGAAAGGAAAATGTATTGAATTCCTCTTGATGCAAAAGCAGTAAAGTATAAGGTGTTTCTGAAAACGAATTTATGAATTAGAGGTCAACGTTCCAAACAGCTCCATCTCCTTCCCCACAAGCTTTGTGTATATCTTTCATTCTCTCCACCGATTTACATATTCCACTGCAAGACCAATCAAAAGATGCCACGCACACGTTTCCTGTCCTTGCCTTCCAATCACAATCTGTGCCATACTCAAAAGAAAAAATAAATTGTCATATTTGGAAGTAAAGTTACAAAATATAGTGATACATCAAAGAGTAAAAAATATACGTATAAAATGTAAGAAAAAAAAGAAATAGTGCATTGTGCATATAATAATTATGGGGATTCAAAATATTTACCAGGAGGTGTCCCACAACACATAGAGCGTTCATCGATATGTTCAACTTCTAGGCCCAATAACCATGACCCTAAAGAGACGTCCTCATTTGCATATCTGTGTAATATGGGCCTGTAAATTTATTTGCATTAAATATCCTAATTTCATAATTATAAAAAAAAACATATCCTAATTTCATAACCAAACAAAAGGTCAAAATCTCCAATAGTTAAACGTTTGCTATCTAGTCCAAAAAAAAAAAAAACAGAAAAACCATTTGCCATTAAATAAAATTCTTAAATGGGTGAAATATATGTAAAAAAAAAGGGGGGGGGGGGGGGGGGGGGAAGTCACCTGTTTCTTCAAACATGGTATTGTTTGAACACTAAAGATTTCACAAGAGATATAGCTCCCTCAATATCAATTAATCTATATCTAGGGATCAGAAATTTTTGGAGCCAGTATTTTTTATTATTTTTGTCATTATTTAATTAATATAAATACTAAATTATTTTTAATAAATAAATTTTATTAATTAATATGTGTAAACTCTAAAAAAATATAAGTACAAATTGTATTTATTTATGTGTATAAAACTTTAATAAATATAAATATAAATTAAATATTTTTTATGTGCTGTAAATATAGGGATAAATTATTATTATCAAATACTGACAAAAAAATAATAATATTGGCTAGCTATGTAGCATTATTATTTAGGACTTGAATTATTTAAGGCTAATAGGTAGTTCCTTAATGAATTAAATGGGTGAAGTTTGGGAAAGGACAAAGAAGTAATCACCAGTTGATGGAGATATATGTAGCAAGATCCTTGGAGATGGCATATATTTGGCCAGTGGCATGCCTGAAATACTTGTTCCCTTCTTCTCCAAACTTCCAGTGCTCAGCCTCATGATACTTTACCCCTCTGCACCCACACCATGTTTCATTTAAACCATCTTAATTAATTATTTCACATTAATAATAATATAATATAATGTATAATAATAGGATTAATAATAAAAATGGTTTCTAAAAGATCAAGTGGTTATCAATTTGACCCTAAAAGAAATCAAATGTTTCAAAATACAATAATAAATCTAATTGATTTAATTAAACAATAATGTGTCATAAAATGGTTATGTCACGTGTCATGAATCATGATCTAAAGACATTTGAAGGAATAATTGACCCTTGATATTTAGGATTATTTTGACTATTAACATATTAATAACCTTACTTTTGATATAGAACTGGACCGGATTTCATGCAGCCAATATAAACCCTAGGTCTTGATCTGTACTTAGCAAGGGTACTCACTAGCATGCCTGCATTAACAAATTTGAGAGTTGAATGATGACAATAATAATAGAGTTAATCCTAATTAATTAAGATGCATGGAAACGTACCAAGATTTAAATGGATGTCATCATCAACCTTGACATAGAAATCAGCATCCCACAAAGAAACAACAGTGGAGAAAAAGAGGCGAGTCTTGGTAGAAAGCTCATGGTAGCCCTCAACATGGTCGAGCCTCAAGAAATCATTGTGTTGAGCCTCTTCTGCGTCAATTGCTTTATCGAGAATGCCACCTGCAGTGGTGCTGTGGCCTATCATGAACCTCACAACAATCCCCTTCTCTTTCTCCAGTTCCTTAAGCTCGCTTCCTTTCGGTAACCATGTTTCCCGTATCGACTCTCTTCTCTTTTTGCTGCTGAACGCTGTGTTGATTCCAATCACCACAAATGCTTTCTGTAAACCACCCTCTTGCCTCTTCAACTGCTCCCCACTATTTTCACTTCTCCGAGCTGCTGTCAGCTCCATTTCCAACGTTGAAACTGCTTTGTCCAGCGACCTTTACACGCACCAAAATTATTCCTTCCATTATTAATTAAAACAAGATTCTTCGTGCCAATTAAATAATATATATATATTTATATATAAATATATAATCACTGATTTTAATATACGTATATTATTTTTATAATAATTTTCTGTTATTATATTATATTAACAGAATTATTATAAAAATAAATGATTAATATTAAATGTAATAATGTATAATTATAAGGATTCCGCTTAAACTGATTTTTGAGTTCACCAAAAATCGAATTCTTGACCTTTTAGATTTAGTGTTCTAATACCATGTCATAATACCACTTATTCCAAAAGTTTCAACTGATGGAAAAAGATAACACTAATAGTTATATTTCTAATACTCCATAAACCTCTATTATACCAATTGTACAAATATTTCATTAGCTCCTCATATTTTTGTTAATTATAAATATTAATTTAAATAAATTAATTTTAAATTATTATCCCTCTAATATTACCTTAAAACTCGAGAAAAAAAATATAATGTACATGTTTATGATAACTCATGATTTATATGCATATGTTTTACTCACTTGATAGCTTGATGGGTCTTTGACACTTCCTCCATTACATCACCAGCTCTGCCTTCAATCAACTTCTGCTCGAAAATTGGATGTAAAAGAATTATTGTCATACATTTCAGTAATTTTATAATAAAGATTACTTACTAAAATGATTGAAACATCAATATTTCTAAAACACTTAATAACCTTCGATAAACATGGATTTTTAAAATAGGGCAAGTTATTGAGGTGATACACTTACTCGTTTATGGTCACAGTCACGAGGTTTGGGTAGAGGCACCAAATTATTATTATTATTATTATTACTATTATTGTCAGTGTTAGAGGGGCGAGTCCACATTTGACCTGTGAAGAGTGTTCCAGCAAGGAAGCATGCAATGCATAAAACAAATATGGCCTTTCCTGAAGCTGGTTTCCCCCTCATCTTTCTACTAACAACTTGCCTTGCCCACAACAACACTTCTATGAACTTTTGCAGTAATGTGGGAACCATTTTCATAGGTAAAAAAAAAAAACAGTTATTATTAGTACATAAATAAAATTAAATGACTCTATATATAAGTGAATTAAATAATAAATAAAGATGATGATACTACTGTAGGTCTCAAACAGTTAAGCATGGGCAAATACTTGTTACTGTATGTTAGGTCGCAGGAATAAAGTAAATGAATAAGATCTATAAACGATGTGATTTACCATACACATATATTATAAGCAAAAATTTTATGATCTTTTTTAATATTTCGTGTGTAGATGTATTACTTGTTTGACATAGGTAAATTTTCTGGCTATCACCAAATAATAGAGGGGTTTGAACATATCATGTGATATTGTGTGGGATGTTCATATTAGAAAAGTGAAAAGGTAAAGTGTGCGTGAGGTAGAATGTATGGCTTATCTTGCTTTATAACAGTTCGACAAAAATAAAGGGTGATAATTTTAATGCTATGAATCAGAAGGTATTAAGGGAAAGCTATGGACAGCCACATCTACAAAATTAAAGTACAGTTTCAAATAAAATAGTTGATTTCTTAATTAATTATTGCTGGTAAATGCTTCAATAGATTGAAAATGAATCACTTCTGAGCTTTGAGTCGGTCAGTTTTATGAATATACATTCAACAATTTACATGTAGAGGATTCAATTATGTCAAAAATATAGAAAGCATATGAATGAAATAAATAACAAATATTTGAAAATGGTTAGACTAGATAGGATATCCAATTACCTGAATAGATGTTGCGGTTTTGATGACTGAAAGATGTTAATTATTTTGACTGAAAGTTCTTAAGATACAATAATAATAATAATAATAATAATTAGCAAATTAAGAAATTAATTTCTACCAATGTAGGTAGTAACCTTTTTAGTGTTATATGGCGTGTTTTGATATGTAGGATAGTGGCAGTTTGATCATGTGGTTTCCATGATGCAACAAAAAACAGCTATTAACAAGAAAAGAGCTTCATTCATTCCTCTTTAGTTTGTGATTTTGTGTGGGCAATCTCTCTTGCTTGCACCTATTACGTGTCCACTAGGCTCTAACCGTTGCGTTTGAAAGTGAAGACTATATATGCCACTATATGTAATTCTACCATTCATCATCAATATTAAAGGTATTTTAGGGTTTGATGGCAACATTCTAACCAGAATATAATTCACAATGCTTAGAATCTTGAGTTGACTTTTCATGTTTAAATTCCTAGGTTAAAAAAATTCCTAACCTAAATCATGCCCAACATACTATTTTAAGGGAAAAAAAAAAAACTGTAGCCTTCCCCCTATAAGATGTGATAGCATATTGCTCGTATATATTAAGTTATTAATAAGTGCTAGAGAAGGAAGCAAGCAATTAACTACAATTAATTAATCCAAAATGAATGAATTAGTAACTAATTATTGGTTGGTATAAGGTAACAAGTTGATAGCTCACACGCTAAGAGTGACTGGAATTCTGGAAATGAGTTCCATTTTGTTGTACTCTTAGTTTTACATTGATTCATGTATATATATAGGTATATATTTAAATGATTTTTTAAATTAGTGATATTTTTTCTAATGACAATAATATTGTTCTTGCCTGAGCGAACGGAGGTATAACTCGGCTCTTGACGAAGGTAAGTGATCCTTCCCAGAAAAGTGTGGTATACGTCGGTTGACTGGAGGGGGGAGGTTGAGTACCTGCAAAGGTACTCCAATGCTTAAGTTAGCAGAGTGATATAGGTGTATGAATATTCTTCTTTCATAAAAAGATGATCTTACCTTTGGTTGTTTCCTCGTCCCTTTATACCCGTGTGGACGAGGTTGTAACGCCTGAGGAGAGGATTGATTGCATATCCGACGTTATCAATTAGAGATTAATGCTGTCCTTCAAAAAGGTCGGTTATAATTGAAGATTATGCGTTTCCGAGCTATAACTCGTAACCGATGTTTACTGGTCATATCACAGCCCCCAAGTTTGTCCTGACTTAAAAGAGACAGGTTAAGCTTTTAAATGTTCATTAGCGAGTTATAGCTCGACATATGGAGCTCCCAGCTTAACGTGGTTCATTTAAGTAAAACCGTTTTGTTTTGAAAGGGTTTGGGAGATAGAAGGGTAGTGGAAATTAATTCTTGTGGTTTTTCGTAGCACACTTTATTTATTGTGTTAATAATAGTTGTGCTATTTCCAATGCGTTGCATCTACCGTTGAGAGTGGGTGGACTCGAACGGCTGATATCATCTTACGGAACTGAAAAGTTTTGCTAAATGAAAGGGAAGGGGACTTGGTGTTTTTCTTTCGTTGCAGTACAAGAAATCTTCAGAGGCTTTTAAGGAGAATGAGTACTAGAGGTTAGTGAAATTTCCTTCATTTCTTATTCTCAGAAGTACTTTTCTTTATTTCGTTTACAAAAATGAGTGAGAGAAAGAAAAAGACATTACCCAAGGTTGAAGACAGTGAGACTTATGACTGGGTAGATAGTGATGTTCAGATACGGGCTTCGCTTTTTTCAGACGT
The DNA here is from genome assembly GCF_003086295.3 of Arachis hypogaea. NCBI lineage: Eukaryota > Viridiplantae > Streptophyta > Magnoliopsida > Fabales > Fabaceae > Arachis > Arachis hypogaea. Next base: position 11,324,527 of record NC_092038.1, read on the forward strand.
AGATAGTGTTGGTAGAGTGGTTTTGTCCAGGATAGTGAAACCAGGGTTTCGTCTGGAATTGTTGCCATGCAGTCGGTCTGATCGAGTCTATCATAGGAGGAAAGATTTTGAGAGTTTTTATATGTATAGCCCTGTGTTGGAGGAGTTGCATGTTAAGCTTCCGTTCTCCAGCTTTGAGTGTGATGTTATGACACAGATGAATTGTGCCCCCTCTCAAATCCATCCTAACGGTTGGGCATTTATCAAATGTTTTGAAATTTTGATGGAGTTTCTTGAAGTTGAAACAGATTTAGAGTTATTCTTTTCACTATTTCAAGTCAAGGGTGTTTGGAAGGGGTTGTGGATAAATCTGAATAGCACCCCAGGTTTTTCTGTTTTCAAACTTTATAAATCATCTTTCAAAGATTTTAAAGAAATGTTTCTAAAGGTAAAATCTGTAGATGAGGAGTTCCCGTTTTATCTTGATGAGCACTTGGGAGAGAAATTTCCCATGTATTGGTGTTGCCAACCAAATCATATACTAGGCCCCGAGCTTATTAGTGATCGGAATGAATGCATATTGTCTTTTCTGATTGAAATGGTTGATAAGGGTGGTTTAGTGTCTGTGTCAGAGTTGCTCCCCTGGGAGGATGACAGATCGGCCGTTTTGGATTATCTAGGTGAGGAATTTTGTGGATGAAGGCTTTTTTATGTGAGATATATTTGTTCTGATATTCTTATAATTTTTTTTTAGTGGGGAAGTATCCTGGAGTATCGGCCTCAAGCCTAAGGTCTCGGTTTAAGGCAAAAAATTTTGAAGGTTCCTCTTCAAACCTGGAAAAGGTTGATGGTGGGGCCGAGGTTAACCAACCTCCGAAGAAAAAGGGAATTGTGTTTAAGAAAAGGAAAACAGATTTGGTGGAGTTGGATGGTGGAGGAAGTAAGCAAGAGATGTTATCATTGGAAGATTTGTCGAGTTTTACCTTGAAACAAGAAAAATTGCACACTTTTGATAATGAAGGGGAGAGTTCTTCTGTTTGGTGTCCGAAGTTTTCGTTTAATGTTGTTGCTGATGAGGTTGTTCAATCATCTACCGACGTTTCTTTGGTGGAGGAGGTCGGGGACATAGGAGTCGACCAATTTCTGCAGGTTAGTTTTCTTTTCCAGTCTTGCTGACTTATACAGAAAATAATATAGTTACTTACTTATTGTCGTTTTGAATGGCAGGTTCTGGGGTTTCGTCTTGCTAGTATTGGTCGCAGTCAAGAGAAGAAACACAAAAAATTGTCAAATGATGCTTCTGCAGCTGTTGCTTTAAAAGAGGAGCTTCTGTTGAAAGACAAGTCCTTATCTGATCTGAAAGAAAAATTTGCTGAAGTTGAAAGTGAATTAAAGGGTGAGAAGGAAGGTCGGGAAAAGACAGTGAAGTTATTGGCGAAGAAGGAAGAGGATCTCATCAGTCTAGGCAACCAAGTTATTGAATTGACCTCTAAAATGAAAGAAATGGAGAGTGCCAAAGAGGGTGACATTCTGGATGCATTTGCAGAGGGGTTTGAGCGAGCTGTGACCCAGGCAAAATTTCTTGTACCTGAGGCAGACTTCTCTGCTATGGACCCTGGGAAAATAATTCGTGAAGGCGAGCTTGTTGATGACGAGGAAGCTGCCGAGGAAGGCGATGATAACTTAGCTGATTAGGGCTTTTATTAGCATTTTGGGCTGTATTTTTATGGAACCTTGCCTCTTACTTTTTGGAATAGGATCTGTTATTTATGTATGTGCTGAAAACTTTGTTTTGTCTTTTCTGAATGCTTGTTAAGATTCTGACTTATCCTTATGAAGATATTTTGACTGTGTTGTTATTTAAGCGTTTAGTATTTGCTTAAATGTTGCGCATTCGTTACTGAATAATGCGACTTGGTTTGGTAACCTTTTCGTGAAAGGTCGTCGAAGTCTGATAGTTTGGTAACAGTTTTAACTGAAAAAATGCATGAAAATATGCTACAAAATGTTGAGTTTTATTATGAATAGTACCTTGACATGTTATATGTCGGTAAGCTAGCCTCGTTAAAACCTTCTTGAGCAAAACCTCTTTTGGGAAAAATCTCAAGGTAGGAAAAAGAGTACTAGCATGCTGTTGTCCTTAACTGTAGTATCGCTTTAAGGAGTGTACATTCCATGTGCTGGAGATTTTGTCTCCATCTAAATGTTCTAACTTGTAGGCGCCTTTTCCTAAAACTTCACATACTCGGTATGGACCGTCCCAAGTTGCTGCGAGCTTTCCGTGGGTGGAAGGTCGGCGAGCCTGTTCTGTTTTTCTTAGTACTAAGTCGCCGATGTGGAATCCTCTGGGAATTACTTTCTTTGAATATCGTCGGGCAAGTTGCTGTTGTAATGCTCGGTGCCGAACAGCTGCTATATCTCGGATTTCTTCGACTAGGTCAAGCTCGGCCAACCGAGCTTGGTCATGATTTATAGCTTGCGTTCTCAGCGAGCTTTGTGAGACTTTGATGGGGATCATCGCCTCCGAGCCGTATACTAGACGAAACGGAGTTTCCTTAGTTGTTGAGTGTGTTGTAGTGTTATATGCCCATAGCACCTCAGGAATAAGCTCGGCCCACGCCCCTTTCGCGTTATCGAGCTTTTTCCTTAAGGCTTGTAAGAGGACCTTGTTCGCTGCCTCCGCCAACCTGTTTGATTGTGGGTGTTCTACAGATGAGAAGTGTTGCCTGATTCTTAAATTCTGCAAAAATTCTTTGAAATTATGGTCGGTAAATTGTCGACCATTGTCAGTAATAATATGCTATGGTATGCCGAATCTACAGATAATATACTTCCACACGAAATTAACCATTTGTGACGATGTTATTTTTGCTAAAGGCTGTGCCTCGATCCACTTAGAAAAGTAATCGATGGCAACTACCAGATATTTTACCTGTCACGAGGCCGTGGGGAAAGGGCCGAGGATATCGATGCCCCATCTGTTGAAAGGCCAGCTTACCACGGAATGATGAAGTTCCTCGGCAGGTAGGTTAATGATCGGTGCGTGCTTCTGGCACTTGTCACAGGTCTTGACTTTTTTGCCGCTGTCTTCCCACAATGTGGGCCAATAAAATCCGGCTCGTAAAACCTTTTGTGCTAAGCTTCTAGCTCCGGTGTGTATTCCACATATGCCTTCGTGGGCTTCGGATAAAATAAGGTCGGCTTCAGCCCTGTCCAAACATTTTAAGAGAGGTCGAGAGTAACCTCGCCTATATAAAATGTTATTTAACAATGTAAAGAAAGATGCTTGTCTCTTAAACTTTTTCTTATCTTGAATTTCATCAGGAATAAAACCATGGCGGAGGTACTGGATATAAGAATTTTGCCAACTGTCCTTATTCAGGGTGGTCAGAATCCTTATTGTATCAATGCTTGGTTTATCTAGAGTTGATTGCAACAGTTTGGCAGTGTGTGCTTGTGTTGTTGCTAATTTTGACAAAACATCTGCTCTATGATTTTGTTCTCTAGGTATGTGGTATATTTTAACGTCCAGAAAGTTTGCTAATAGTTGTTGAACAACATCTAAATATTTTAGTAAAATCTGATCTTTTGCTTGGAAACTTCTGTTTACTTGTTGAATAACTAATAAAGAGTCACAAAGTATTGTTAAATTTGTAATATTTAAATCGGCTGCTAACCTGAGCCCGGCTATGAGGGCCTCGTATTCTGCTTTGTTATTGCTGGCTTTGAAGGAGAAACAGAGAGAGTGCTCCAGAACTATGCCGTCTGAGCTTTCCAGTAGTATGCCGGCTCCAGACCCTTGAGGGTTTGAGGCACCATCAACAAACAAGGTCCACGTCTGGTTTACCTGTTCTGGGTGTGAGCTTGTCAATTCTGCAACAAAATCGGCTAACCATTGTGGTTTGACAGCACCTCGTGGCTGGTATAAGATGTCAAACTTGGAAAGTTCGATAGACCACTTAATTAGTCGGCCTGCTAATTCAGGCTTACTGAGTATTTGACGAAGTGGGTGATCGGTTCTGACGATGATTGTGTGGCTTTGAAAATAAGGTCGGAGTCATCTTGCGGAGAAGACCAGGGCCAAGGCGAGCTTCTCGAGTCTTGGATAACGAAGTTCCACATTCTGTAATGACTTGCTCACAAAATAGACTGGTCGCTGTTGCTTATCTTCTTCTGCAGTGAGAACAGAACTAATCGCCACGTCAGTGATAGATAAATACAAATATAGTGGTTTTCCGAGCTTGGGCTTCTGTAAAATTGTTGGTTTTGAAAGGAGTTGTTTTAAATCGGTGAACGCTTTTTCGCACTCTTCAGTCCAAGTAAAGAATTTTTTGTCTTTTTTCAGGCATTGAAAAAAGCTGTGTGACTTAGATGCCAAGCATGGGAGGAATTTGGATAAAGCTGCTAATCTGCCTGTTAAACGTTGCACTTCTTTTATAGTTGTCGGACTTTGCATGTTAAGTATTGCTTGACACTTTTCTGGGTTTGCTTCAATACCTCGGCTTGTCAGGATAAATCCAAGGAATTTGCCGCCTTGGACGCCGAAAGCACACTTCTCGGGGTTCAGCCTCATGTTATATTTTCTGATTTGTGCAAATATCTCCTCAAGGTCTTGTATGTGAGGGTGGCCGATCTTTGTTTTGACGACCATGTCATCGACATATACCTCGATGTTTCGGCCGATTTGTTCCTCAAAGACCTTGTTCATGAGTCGTTGGGTAAGTTGCACCTGCATTCTTTAATCCAAAAGGCATAACATTATAACAATAGTTACCATATTCAGTTATAAATGCTGTTTTTTCTTGGTCGGATGGATGCATAAGGATCTGGTTGTAACCAGAGTATGCATCCATGAAACTCAAGGTACCATAGCCACAGGAATTGTCAATCAGGGTGTCAATACTTGGCAAAGGATAAGCATCCTTGGGGCAGGCCTTATTTAAATCAGTAAAGTCGACGCACATGCGCCATTTACCGTTATGCTTTTTTACCATGACGATGTTGGCCAACCATGTTGTGAAGCGGAGTTCTCTAATAAACTCGGTGTCAATGAGCTTCTTGACCTCGGCCACGGACGCTAATCGTTTCTCGGTCCCGAGGTTCCTTTTCTTTTGGGAGATCGGCCGAGCTATTGGATTGATTTGTAATTTATGTGTGATCACTGCTGGGTCTATCCCCGGCATATCTCCTGAAGTCCAAGCAAATAGGTCAGCGTTCTGGCGTAAGCAGTTGATCAGCTTTTGCTTTTCCTCTTTGGTAATAGATGTTCCGATGAATGCAAACTTGGTTGGATCCTCCTTGAGGATGACCTTTTCCAGATCTTCGTTTGGTGTAGGGCGATCTTCAAAGTCAGCCCTTGGGTCGAGCTCGTTTAGCAATGGTCGTCCAGATTGTATGGAATTGACACGTGCCTGAGTGCTTTTTTTAATCGGCTTGAGGCTGGTATTGTAGCATTGCCGTGCTTCATGTAGGTCACCATGTACAGTTGCAACTATGTTATCATGCACAGGAAACTTGATACAAAGATGAAAAGTGGAAACAATAGCAGCAAATCTATTTAAAAAAGGTCTTCCTAATATGAGATTATAAGGACTAAAGCAATCGACCACGAGATATTGTATATCCTGTGTCTTAGTTAGGGGTTGCTCACCGAGTGTGGTTTGTAACCACACAGATCCCAGCACAGGGACTCGTTCTCCTGAAAATCCGATTAGATCTCCCGAGTAAGCTTGCAGGATATGAGTGCTGAGCTTCATTTTCTGGAATGTGGCGAAGAATAGTACGTCGGCGCTACTCCCAGGATCAAGCAGCACTTTCCGAACAATAAGGTCTCCCAACTGAATCGAGATCACCACGGGATCGTCATAGTTCATGTGGTTGGATTTAAAATCAGAACAGCCAAAAGTCATCTCAGGAACGTCTGGGGTTGGTTGAGAATGGCTAGAAGAGTGTTCAACCGCCAACATAGCCCTGTATGTGCGTTTTCTTGCCGAGTTTGTTTCTCCTCCACCGGCATATCCCCCTGAAATACAGTTAATCACCCCTCTGGGCTGAGCCGGGGCTTTGTCCTTTTCTTTGGATGATGAAGTTGTTGCAGGTTGGTCGGAGCTTGGAATTTGACGTTTCTGCATGTGTCCTGCAATGAATTTATCAAGGTGTCCTTGCCATGCTAAGCGCTCTAGGAGATCCTTGGCAATCACGCACTCATCTGTGGTATGACCATGCTTTTGGTGAAAGGTGCAGTATTTCGATTTATCTACGTTCTTTGGCTCCGGGTAGCTGCCGGCCTTACGGGGTGGCGATGAGCTTGGAGTTTAATATTTCCTTGATAATGTCGTCCCTTTTTGTGTTGAACTGAGTGTAAGACTCGTAACGTGGCACAGGCTTGAAATTTTTCTTGCTCTCCCGAGGTTTGTCATCGTCTTTCATGAACCCTGACTTTTCTGCTCGTCGCGCTTGTCGAAGCTCTTCGATGTCTATTTGCCCCTTGGCTTTCTCCCTAAACTTGGCCAGAGTCTTTGGCTTGGCTACTGCAATAGTTTCCTGAAATTTTCCAGGTCGGAGGCCGCTTTTAATTGCATGCAAGTGGACCTCTGGATGTAAATCAGGAATTTGCATGGCGATTTTTGTGAAACGGGTAATATAATCCTTCAGACTCTCTTGGGGACCCTGCTTGATTGTATTCAGATAGTCAGAATCGTGCAGATAAATTGCTGATGCTGCAAAATGGTCTTCAAACTGCTTTGCTAGCTCCTGGAAGCGGGAAATAGAATCTGCAGGCAAAGAGCAAAACCAGTCAAGTGCGGGTCCATCTAAAAAGGAAGGAAAACAACGACATAAAATGGGGTCGGATGCCCCATTGACAATCATAATTGATCGGAATTTTTTAATGTGCTGCTTAGGATCCCCTAGCCCATCGTAGGGAGTTAGCGTTGTCGGCAGCGTGAATTGTCTGGGCAGTTGAAAATTCATAATGTCAGCCGTAAAAGGTCATGCCGAGTTGTCGGGCTGGTCATTCTCGTCCTCGGGTATTGCCTCCTCGTTCTGATGATCAGCGTCATCGTCTTGAGGTGTCTCCGAGACATGAGTCGGTTCGGACCGTTGGTCATCATTTTCCTGCCGCTCACGACGATCATTGTTATGTTCCAGTCGAGCATTAGCCAATTGTTGAATCTGTTGTTGCATTCTTTGGTTTTCTTCTGTCATGCGCTGGTTTGCTTCAGCCATACGTTGATTCGCCTGTTGGAGCTCAGTTACCATCCGGAGAAGCTTGGACGGGGTGGGGGGAGGGGCATCGGCCATCGTCAAATGTTAGGGTTTCAAGAGCTCGTGAAAGGAAATTTCACACGAGGCCCTTCTTCTAGCGCCAATCTGTTCTTGCCTGAGCGAACGGAGGTATAACTCGGCTCTTGACGAAGGTCGGTGATCCTTCCCAGAAAAGTGTGGTATACGTCGGTTGACTGGAGCGGGGAGGTTGAGTACCTGCAAAGGTACTCCGATGCTTAAGTTAGCAGAGTGATATAGGTGTATGAATATTTTTCTTTCATAAAAAGATGATCTTACCTTTGGTTGTTTCCTCGTCCCTTTATACCCGTGTGGACGAGGTTGTAACGCCTGAGGAGAGGATTGATTGCATATCCGACGTTATCAATTAGAGATTAATACTGTCCTTCAAAAAGGTCGGTTATAATTGAAGATTATGGGTTTTCGAGCTATAACTCGTAACCGATGTTTACTGGTCATATCAAATATACTATTGAATGGCTAAATAAAATCCATTTTTTACACATTTGTCTTACATAAACTCTTTATATTATGCAAAAAAAGTGGTTGTTTTCATAAATGATAGAAATAGTTATAAATAATCTGTCAAAAAAATATTTATCAACCAATAAAATTGAAGTAAACATAAAATAATTAAAAATTAACATCAATTTAACTAATTATTTTTTAATTAACGAAAAATTCAAACACAATGTTTGTTCAGATAATAATAAAAGATAAGGAAGAGAAAGAAAGTAGAAAAGAAAAAATGATAATTATAAAATAAACTTATTAATATTAGTTGAACAAGATTATTCTATATTTTTATTTTTATTTTTTAAATAACTCAATATAATAAGATAGAGCGATCAAGAGCTAAAATAAATAAAAATAAAACAGAAAAAAACAAAGACAACTAAAATACTACTTAACACTATATATATGCTTCACTTGTACCATGCATGTACTCTACTTGAATAAATTGCAATATCACTGTAGGCATGGGAAGGCTGATGAATCATGACGGTTGCATTGGGAAGACAGCGACAATAACAAAGAGGCCATGGATCCAGCTTGACCCAAGACTTATGAATTGGAGACAAATGTATTGCATATATCATAAATAGCAAGAGCTATGTATAACAAACAGCACCTTGTTGATAACTAACTAAGCTTGAGTGTTGTTTTTTTTTTTTCTCCTTATACAGCACCTTAATTAAAAAGGTCAATGGTGTGTTGGGTAATAGTTTTCTCTTTTTCCATCCAGCCACCATTCCTATTCCACAATTTTAAGATTCTATTCTTTTTCCTTCTTATAATAGTCTTAGTGTGGTAATACTTCCTATTATGATAGCCTTAACTTGTACCACTTATCTTTCTCTTTACTTCTGTAACCACATAAATTCTTGACTTTTATTTTTGGTAATTACTCTTTTTTTTTTATATTGAGTATTGCTAGAGAACCAAAAGTACATGAGCCAAAATCTAACTAAATGTGTCAAGATTGGGACCTAATAATTTAATGCACATCAGCACCATCCAAAAATGATTCAAAGTAAACCATATTCACCCTCCCCAAAAATCCTACCTTCTTTTACGTTTTACCACACAGGATTTAAAAAACATCTACACCCGCATCACGCCTCTGGAACCATCGCGCAACTCTCTTCCCTCTCTTCTCCGGACACCGCGACGGCGCTCCTAGCGGTTCTGGCCTTCGCGACTCCAATGAAGCTGCCTGAGCGCAACCCTCTTCCCTAACTTCTCCAGACGCTTTGACGCTGCGCCTAGCATCCCCGACCATCACGCCTCTAAAATCGGAACAAGAGCGACGCCGCTCTGCTGTTGCATGTGGGTTTTTCCGGTGCCGCCGAAGCTACGTGTTGCAGCTGCGCCACCCGCCGGTGGACCTCCACTTCTCCATCTTGGAAACTCCCTGTTCTTCTTACTAATTGGTAAGTATGGTAGATGTTCCCTCTGACTTTCTTTGCATGTTTTGAAAGGAGAATTGGACAGTGTTTTGTTGTAGTGGTTCGTGTGAGTTCTAATTCGATGGATGTTCTTTTTCAGATTGTACAGCTCAGGTTACACAATTTTGGGGCATCACTGGTCCTTGGCAAATATAGCAGCTGCATGTTTTTCATGTTTTTTGAGTGTTGCAAAATCTTGATCACAAGTAAATATGTTTATTGATTCCTAATTGAATTTGGGTGGATTCTAGTTAATCTCTCAAAAAGAGAAGATAGGAAAATACAAAAGTAAAGAGACAAGGGTCATGGATGTTGCAATTGGTACAGATTGGATGTTGCTTTTATCTGGGTTGAATATTGTAATTGTAGTTGTTAGAGGCTAGATGTTTCTGTTCTGCTCTATGGTTTAGAGACTAGGAATGGTGTTCATATGAGATGTTCTTTGATATTGCTAAATTAGGGGACGTTTTTGTTGAATAATTTTAGATATTTGAATGTATGATTTGTTAATGTTTATTTGAGTGTATAATTTTGGATATTTGTGTGAATGATTTTTTACTAAAAGAATACACTGCTTCTTTGGAAGAAAGAAAAAATAAAGAGGAAGAAATAACATTAATTTGATCTTTTTGACTTTTCACAAACTATCTATGCAATGTAATTTCCTGGTTCTCATCCTTTTACGGTGTCATAATTTGACCTAAGTCTTCTTTGGGGGAAAAATAAAAAGAAGCTTCCAGCGGATTCATTATGTATATGCCATCCATCTCTACGCGTGAACAGAAATAAGTCACTACAATGCGACTTCCTTGTTGCAAATGGAATATTGATTTAAAAGGTTTGCATGCTGAAAATATAGTGTGAATTTAAATGTGGGGTTGGTTGTTAAAATAGAATAAAATGATCTTAAATTTGATTTTACATTAGAGATAATTAATGAGATAAGATCAATTTTATTATAAATAGAATGTTTCTTCTTTAATTCAGATGTTGACAAGTTCTTGAAAGTATGAAAATTTTATTATGTTTTCTTTTGATTTGTCATAAGATGGTGATGTTATGTTGCATCATGTTTCGATTATCAAAGGGATGGAAAAAAGAGTTCCTTTCTCAGTATCTCTATATGTTTATGCTTTGATTAGGGGTTGCAGATGGATTGGGTTTTGAAATTGGCACTACTGTTTTCTTTTTTTTTTTCCTCTTAGATAAACCATTGCAGCATTGGGACCAGGTAAATTTAAATATGTTATAACAATTAAGTTGAACCCTTTTGTAGTCAATTTCTTTCTCATTTTTAAAATTACCCTCCAACACGTAATTGCCATGCAGGACGTTGTACAGGAGTTTAAGAAGGAGATCATATTAGACATAGTGATGGGTCCTCATAATTCAGAAATTGGCAAGGCACTGCAGGTATTGAACAGCAATCATGTGCGCCGAAACCAGCCTAGAAAAAAGTCTATGGCTATGAGATCACCTTTCACAACACCGAGCACGAAGAGCATACTGCAGCGTGCGGGGTTACCCACTAGAAAGCTAAGAAAGGGGGAAAGACAACGGAAGTAAAATTTTTGACTAGGTAGAAAAACATCAATATAGATACCTGCGTTACTACTATGTTTTTCTTGTGGTAGAGTTATATAGCTTAATATGGTATTTTCCGGCTTAAACTAGTTTCGTGTGAGCCTGATAACTCGTGTTTTTGCTTACGGGTTTATCAACTCATGTTGCTGATTTTCTCAAGTTGATGGTGACAATCAATCGTAAACCTCTGAGTGGATGGTGCTTAATTGAGCTAGGAATTAGGATGTTTCTCTTACTTTGTAAATTGGATGATTCTGGATCTGTTTTATGTTTTGGCATGTTTAAAGCATTTGAACTTGTTAGTACTTCATTGATGAGTGACTGGCTCATATTTTATTAGATACTCATCAGCAAGTTTCATATATTAGTTATTTCAGGATTCTCAAACAATTTTTTTCCAAGTTAGTGATGTCAGTGGTTGATTAAGCAATTCATTGCATATTGATAATATTGAGGTGTATATAACCCTTTTGGTCATGTCTATGCTTAAGTGGCACTTCTGTCCATTAACTCGCGTGTGTTAACTAAATGGAGGTGTTCTTTATTTTTTTATTATTGTTTTCTAATGCTGGAATTGTGACGTTGCTGGAAATTAACGCATTGTACGGACTCGGTTGTGATCAGGCTACAGTAGGTAGGATTTTAAGTGGATGGTGTCTTTGGTATGGACTTGGATGTTTCTTCTCATTGTAAAATGGATGGTTTTGTATATGATTTCTTTGTTTCATGTGTAACGCATTAGCGACTGCGTGCACTTCATTTAGATATCAATGCGTTTTGTTCCTTTTTTTTAAAATTCTCTTGGTCTATTTTACGGCGAATTTAAAACATCTAATTAGCATGAATAACAATGCTTCAAATACCATATTGTTACAAAATTTCTAACAACCAAGGAGAAGCTTATGCAACATACCTTCCACCCTTCTTGCTCTTGAATGTCTAATTCACCCACACTGAATTGTTTATCGCCTTGTGTTGGATTGATCAATGTACTAATCGATCCTCCTTCAGGGGGTGAAAACGCCATGGAAGTTGCTCTCTTCCGAAAGTGTTGCAACATAGCCTTGTCTTTGATTGTTTGACCGAATGAGATTGGTGTCGCTGAATGGTCCGACGGAGAAGGTCGGCGTCGTCAATAATATCTAGAGAGAACCATGTATTGCACCACCAAATGAAAGAGGAAGTTTGAGTCGGGCTTGACCAAAGGGAAGAGGAAGTTTGAATATTCGTTGATTTTGTGCTCCGTGATCACAGGAGTGGTTTTTGGGTTTTTGAAACATATTAGTTAAGGGGTGATTTCATTTAGAGAAAGTATAGGGAGCCAATGGCTTAAACGTACAATGTGCACAATAGAGGTTTAGGAAGTATTAGAGATATGACCATTAATGTTACATTGTCCTATCAGGTTACGCTTTTGGGATGAGTGAGTTCATGACATGGTATTAGAGTTCTAGATCTGAAAGGTCAAGAGTTCAATCCTTGGTGAACCTCAAAATCAGCTTTAAGTTTTTGGGATGAGTGATTTTATGACATGAGATGTTTATTATCCCTGGTATTCAAATGGTTATTCTGGATAGTATGGGTGATGTTCATTTTATTCATAAACCAAAGATTTAGCCTATTGTACACATTGTACGTTTAAGCCATTAACTTCTTAACACTACTCTTTTATTTAGTACGGCAATTAATAACAAATTTTAAAAATTAAATAAAATTAAATTAATTAAAATTAATTTGATTTTGTTTATTCTTTGACTGCTTCTTTTGGTTCCATATACTTTTCTTTTTATATTTGGTCTCTTTTTTGGACGAATTTTGTTTCTGGGTCTTCTTAAAGAAGTTTTGTTTTGGCCCATAAAAGAGATAAAATTTCACGTAGTTGATTCATTCAGTTACGACCTACCCAAATCAAAACTACCTCAAGCCTATCTTTCGTCCTTTACCTTTTCTTTATTCTTTTAATATTTTTTTTTATTTAAAAGGAGGATTGTTAATGTAGTATACTCTGAATAGAATTACCGATTCAGACAGAAATTTATAATTAATAAGTTGTAGAATAATGCAGTTTGTATACCAAAAAAGTGTGTTTTTTAAGATATACTTTAAATTTAAGCGTGAAGAGATGAATAAATAAAATAACGTGAAGACTAAAACTTCATTAAATAACGAAAAGGTAAATAATGTTAAAAAGAAAAATTAAAACAGTAAGGTTACAGAACTTCCAAACATTATTATTTTAAGCTAATACTTAGCGAATAATAATTTATTATACTCACATTTATAGAATTTTACACATATAAAATATATAATTTATATTTATATTTATCAAAATTTATAGATATGACTCAACATAACTTATATCTGTATTTGTCATAATTTGCACACATGAATCAATATTAAAGATAGTTTGTGCTGACAAAAATTAATAAAAAATGTTGACCCTAAAATTTTCTGAAATTAGAAAACTTCTCTAAATTATATTCTTAACTATACTCTTTATAAGAAATAAAAAAGTTATTCTATATACATATCAATATATCATTAGGATCGGAGCTCCTATCAGAATTGATTAAATGGGACACTCATTGTACATTACTAAGTTTTAGTGCCAAATTTTAGGTAGTTGTCCATACTGTTTTAACTTTTAACTTGAAATGCTAGGCTGTTTACGAACGAGTTTTTTAACATTAAAAAAAATAGGTGTGTATACTAATAAATCCATTCTCTCCAAGCGACTACATGAGCCTGTTTGTTAAGGGGAACGAATCATTTAAGGGAGGGACTAACCGTCTGGCATAAAACCATAAGATGCGGCATACTTATTTGTAGAAATTGACAAACCATTTTTTATGATTAGACGCTCTCCACAATGGAAATGGACAGGACCAAATTAGGTATTTATCAGAGAAATAAAAATAAACACATTTGCAACTTACAATTAGGGATAAAAATTACTAGTGGATATGACTATGAGCCTTTACATTTCATTCCTATTAACTATTAAGGCTCACGATCAAAACGTGTGCACAGAAGAGGTATCCTTATAACACGTTTCGTTCCTTTTTCAACTGACGTGAAACTTTAGATTTACCATCATGATTGTCTCCTTTCCAAAAAAAAAAAAAAACAACAACAACACACTTTACATACACTAGGTGCCTAAGAAGTAAGTGCAAGAAACTACATTTTAAAATTTACTTACAGTGTTTGTAGGACTAACTGCGGAGCTACCCTTACGTTAATAAAACAAAACGAAGATGGTAGTAGAATTAAGATTTGATATTTAGGAGAATAACAGAACGTCGTCGTTGAAATTGAAGACTTCGTTCCATGTCAATTCTCCAACGGAACCTGCAGGACTGAGATTCATAGGACCACATTCCTTCACATCCTCAAACCATGTCGTTCTCCAAACCGACTCTGACTCTTCCTCTTCTCCCAACAAACCTTCCCACCACTCCACGGAATCCGCCTTCCCGGGCGACCGGGTCGGGTCATGCCCGCTCAGTGCATCCGCCACCTCCACGGCCGCTTTGGCCGCCGCCGACTGTATGTCACGCCTGGACGACGAGAGAGGGCGAGGCAGCGAGTGAACAAGGTCGGGGAAATTGAGGGTGGCGGAGTTTCCTTTGAGGAAGAAAGCGGCGGAGTCGTATGCACGAGCCGCCATCTCAGGCGAGCCGAATGAGCCGAGCCATACACGGGTTTTCTGACCGGGCATTCTGATCTCGGAGACGTAGCGTCCCCAGCTGCGTTTTCGAACCCCGCGGAAAGCGGTATCGCGCTGGCGGGAACGTTTCTGGGTGCCCCGTTTAGCGGACGGGTCGGGTCTGTCACTTTCCTCGGTTATGGACATATTTGTGATTTATTCTTTCGATTCTGAGTTATGAGTGTTGAGTAATGATGTTTTGCGGGCTTCTTGGTAGTCAGATTTTGGGTGGGGGGTTTTAATTTGTAGCCACTGGATTTTCAAGTGTACTGTCGAGCGAAAGAATTGTATTAGCTAGCTGGCATTTCCTGTGCTTCACTGCTCTTCATTTTTTATTATTATTAAATTTTTATTTTCTTTTTCCTCTTCGGCCTTCAAAATTATATCGTACAAACAACTTATTTTAATTACCAACTTAACTTAAAAAAGCAAGACAGGTGTTTATTTTCAATACATATAAGAGGAAGCATATTCATTAGTCTAATTTAGAGTGAAGGTGCAATGAAAAAGTTTCTAAAATTTTAATTGTACTATAAAAATGATCAAATTTGAAAAAATTACACTATTTTGATCTTTACCTTTTTTTTTGGTCGAATTATTTTTTACACTGTGAGTGACTTCACATATTCGTTTAACGTTGGATTAGACGGATCAGAGCAAAATATTTGATAAAACAATAATATTTAACTTTAATAATCATATATATTTTTGGGATAAGACGTTTTGTAATTTATTAAGGTTAAATAACGTTATTTCATCATGTATTTTAACATCAAAATTAAAACAAAGTTATTTTATCTAGTCTAATATAAAAGAATATGTATTAAGTCACTTAGAATATAACTAATAACTTGACGGAAAGAGAATGTAAATTAACGTGGTGCTCAATTTCAAAAATGTTTATGATGCAGTTTAAATCTCAAAAATCTTTTCGATACAAACAATGAATTTCAGAACCACTTTAAAATTTTACTCATATATATATTAACAGGGTTATATAGTTCTCTTTATGGTAGTAACTTTTTTTAGCATGATTTTTTTTAAATTCTTTTTAATTCTACTAGTGTATAATATTAACAAAAGTAATATTTTTTTGTGACTAACAAAAGTAATACTTAATCAAATGATAATCTTTTTAAAAATTCAATTAAAAATTATTAAGTTTGAATATTTTTAGTATATACTAATGCATTAATATGTAATAACCTTTATAAATTAAATGTGTATAATAATAATAATAAATGTGAAATTAGTCAAAATGAAACGTATATCATATTTTAATTTCTCAATTTAATTAACTCTTATAAATAACATTTTTGATAAATTATATATAATAAATGTTATTTTAGAGAAAAAATAGTACACCAAACTTCTCTCACATATTATCATTATTTTATAGTTGTAACAAATATAAGATTAATTAATGTAAGTACTTTGCACTCTAACAAAAAGATCATGAGTTTGAGTATGGAAAATTATATTTTAGGAACAAAAATTCGTACTTCAAATAAACATTCTTTTCCGTCTCCATTATTATTATACTAGTGTATTGATATAGACATTACCAATTTACTCTTTTATTATTTATTATATCTGTATAAACATAATAAAAGTAAAAAATTCTCTCAAAAAAAAATAGAAGTAAAAATAAACAAGGTGATAATAATTCTTTATACTATAATTAAATTCAAATTTTAGAAATCACAAAAATACAATATTTTTTAAATTTTAGAAATCACAAAAATACAATATTTTTTTATAAATATATATGACAAAAAACATTTTAAAACAAAAATTTGTTCCCAAAACTTTCTGTTTCTCTCTCTCTCTCTCTCTCTCTCTATATATATATATATATATATATATATATATATATATATATATATATGAAGCTAAGTAGATAATAATGATTCATATGACGGTTAATTTTTTTATATTGATTAAATATATGTGTAATATATTGTTATTGGAAGATTAGGTATTTTTTATATGGTGTTTTATACAAATTGGACGGTCTGATTTATTTGAAGAAAAAAATAAACTACAAATCGGAGGATCTAATCTATTTGAAAAAAATAAATTATAAATCGTAGGGTCCGATTTATATTTAATATTTTTTATTTTTTAAAAGAAAAATCAGATAGTCCGATTTTAGCATTAAATTTTTTTTTCGAAATTACAAATCGAACGGTCTGATTTGTGATTGTTTGTTTAAAAAATAAAACAAATCAAAGACATCAATTTATTGTTCCCATAATAATATCAAACACTTCTCTTCTCACATTATCCTGAGATACACGGTTCTCTCTCACACACAAAAAAGAAAAAGCATCATATAACACTGCACAGACTCTTCTCTTTAAAATTATATGTGGAAATAAGCACAAAATTGTAAAAGGATCCGTGTCCGGATTTAGGTAAGTAAAACCATGCATATCTGATCGGAATTCACCCATCTTTTAAATATCAATGATGCTAGATGTAGTTAAAAATTAATTAATAGTATAAAATATACTAAAATATAAAATATATTAAAAATAATTTAAATAATATAACATATGTATTTATTTTTCTCTTTCTATATATATATAACAACTAATTTTAGTATACTATATTTTTGCCTTTAACATATATTATTATTGTTTTTGTTTTTTTGCTCTCTAATAATTGAAAGTCGATAGTAAATAATCGCTGAATGCGAATTGGATAAGTCTTAACAGGCAAACATACATAATTAGCAACTAGATTATTCATTAATTACCAAATGACAGCCTATTAATTACTTCAATAATATATCATTTTTGACTTGCGTCTTGTAGTGAAAAAAATAATGATGGTGTTTTTTAATCATGTTGCTATGTGTAGATCAACGATCATAATTTCATATAATATTTAATTGTACTACTTGAGAAGTTAATCTATCAAGTTTGTTTTTAAGCTTGAACAATGTTATATGGCATCAATTGGCGTGTCCTAATTGATCACTCAATCTAGGTCGATATAGGGTCTTGCCAACCTTGAAGGTGTATACGTGCTTATCAACTAGGCTAATTAATAGGATTTTCTTCCCCATAGCCATCAACTTACTTTTCTTTATTAATTGTAATTTGCAGCATAGAAGGTGCTACGAGCCATCCTTTATCATCGAGTTAATTGAATTATATCATGTTGATTTGGCAACTTCACTAACTGATACATTATAATTGCTGTTAAATATTTGTCCGTATGGGCTTTCAGCCTTTTCTTAGCAACTACTTTGACAATGTATAACTCTAACAACTTACTGTTATATGTCTAACTTTACCGAGAAAGGTTAAATTGATTAGGTTTTGAACAAATTAATAGCAACATATATATATTATTTAATTTTATGCTAATAACAAAAGTTTTTTGATAAGATGATGTATAGTCGAAAATGTACTTATATTGTATCTAGCACTTACCACGCAATGCTAAACATATACGACAAACACTTCTAAGCCCAGTAGAGATTCACTTGATATCATCACATGGATCAATTATAAATACTCATTACATAGCTTCTTTAATATATTAAGTGGAATTAAACATATCACTAGTTTAGGTAGGAAGCATCTTGAACTATTAATAAGTAGTTTAATTACAAGATCAAATTCAATAAACGTTTTTTTTTTTTTGAGAGACTTCTACTCTTTTTATATATGACTTCAATTAAAAATAAATAAATTAGATTTGTCAAATTTTTTAAAATAAAATTTGAGGATACTAGTGATACAAAAGATTCGGATTTTAATTTTTTTTCATTAACAATAATTTTTTATATTTTAAAAAATAATTATTAATAAAAAAGTTTTAGACAGTGGCAGTGCCACGTTTGTGGGAAAGGGGGCAATGCCCCTCCCAAACCTCTAATTTTTCAGTTTAGTTTCCTTTTAATTTTTAATTTTTCTCTCTTCTTAACTTATATTTTTTATATTAGCTTCTCCCAAAAAAATTTTTAACTCCGCCCCTGATTTTCTCATTTAAAGTAAAGTAATGTGTTTTGGACACTCCTCTTAAATCCAATAAATCATTTAATCATGGCCAAAATCAAACACGGTTTTAGACACATTGAATAATGCTTTTTATAATTCAAATCATATATATAGAATTATATTTTCTTTCAGAAAAAATATAGATAGACAATGAAAATACTAAATAATGTAAATAATGAATATATCGGATGTTCAATTTACTAAATGTGAAGATGGTTATTCTAATATTAAGATTTAGGTAGATAATTTAAAATATAATATGTTTTTATATTGTTTATAAAAATCATTATCTATTTAACAAAGTTCTTTATTTTATTGAAACTTTTCTAAAAACATGGAAAACGGTTGATCAAATTTATCATATTTTCTAAGAGACAGTTATTAGCTCTCACAACTATGGTATTCAGACCCAGCACATTATATTACCCATTTTTCATCTTAAAGACTCTTAATTTGAGTATTAAAGACTTTTTATAGGTACCTTTATCTTTTTGGAGATACGAACTCAAAGAAATTCGTCGCAGTCTCGTATCCGATCCTACAAATTTATGTTCTACTACTAAAAGAGATACTCCTAGTCTCATTTTTGGAACACAATACAATCATGCAACTAATCATAGCATGCATACACTAGTTAAGAATCGAAAACACAGTTAGAAAGTAAATCGATTATATATATTTTAGAAGAATTTAACGATTTTTGAACTGAAAGTTGATTAGTTATTTTATATATTGATAAATATAACAAATCATTTTAAATATTATTGTAATTACAAGATAAAGAAATAAATTTATTTTTAAAGATTTTAATTATTGATATTAAAAAATGAGAGTCCATACAAGTCTTTAAAGTAAAAAATTTAGCTAATATGTATTTTAAAGAAGGACACATGATAAATTTATTATTAGTAAAAAATTTTAAATATTTTTAATAAATTTTTCTTAATTTTATTATAATCTTAAATAAACCCCAAAGTAAAAACTAAAAGGTGGAAGTTGCCAAACATGAACAATTCAACATTTGGTGGTCATTGATGCATCAGCATGACATAATAATTAGTATGAGATGAATTTATTTTCTGTTGTTAGAAAAGTTTCGAATTAGTAGATTCGTCAGTTAATAAATTTATGAGTAGTCATTAGAAGATTGCATTGCAGTACTATAGAGATCAGAGCAGAGGATCGGATAAGAGACGAAGAAGCATATCATTGATTATCATCATTGATCAAAGCGGTGGAAAGAGGACGAGTGAGTAATAAGAAAACACGTCATCATCATATATGGATGAAAAACGCGTGTAGCCAGCTGGGTGTGACTGTGAAGTGAAATAGTGAAGGGGTTAAAAATGGCAAAGCATTGTTTGAGCCACCAAACGAAGATTACATTACCAATTTATGATAATGAATGAAATCAATGAATAGATGCATGTCTGTGCAGTGCATGAATATAGGCATGCACCGTGTTGACTTCAACGCGTGTTTAATTATATATGTGAAGACCGTGCTGTACCCTATAGTACTTATTATTGTCCTTCACTTCCTCAGGGTCTTGTCTTATTCATTCTTGCTCTTGCAAGATACAATGCAACAACCGTGTTACAGCTGGTGCAATAATACACACTCTTTCTAGTTTCTACTTGCTAGTTACTACTTTCTCCCTCCCTCCATCTTGCTTCTTTTCTTTCAAAATTGAATTCATTATTCATATTTGAGTAGTTAGGTTATTTTTGGCTCACTACTTCTCGTTATTGTTGTTTCAATCAGTGTATATGCAGCCTCTATTTTAAGTATACATATATACTTACTAGGCAAAGTATTTGATGAGGTTTTCAACAAGGGTCTCATTGATGAGATTGACAATTTAATTGCTTAAATGCTCCCTACTTTTTTTTGCCAAATTGCAATGAGGTAGCCGGTTATTTGGTACGATTGATAATTAACCTTTTGATGATTCAAATCTAAATTATAATTAAAAAGCTAATTCTTTTCTTTCCAAACGACGTTCTCTTCTCCTATTTTTTTCAAAGGTCAATTCTACAGTATTTTTTTTATTATAGTACTTAAATTGTATAAATTAATTTTTAAAATAAAAAATTAAAATTTTAAAATTTATTAAATATTAACTAATTATCTATTTTAAAAAATTAGGCACCATTTGTAAAGCACGGTAGCAATCAACTTCTCTCAGTGCCAGAGGCTCTTCACAACTTCTTCAATGGTATTGATATTTTCACCTTCGCATCTCATTGTGCAGTGCCATCTTCGATACTGTGGCACTGTATTCTATCATTCAACTAAAGCTTTTTATGAAAATATTATTAGAGTCATTAGTAGTTAAGAGTTAAATTATTAATGACTAATAGTTAGTACGTAGATGGATATTTATAAAATGAAAAAGTATAGGTAGAAAATAAAAATACTAAATAATGTGAATAATAAATATATCGGATGTTCATTTCACTAAGTGTACTAATGGTTATTTTAATATTAAAATTTAGGTAAATAATTTAGAAGTGTAGTGCATTTTTATTTGATTGGTAATTGTTCATGTTGTTAAAGATGGTCATTGTTTACTTAGCATTCCCCGAAATGAGATTAGTTGGTAATATCCCTGTAAATATGATAATTTTTGTATCATGTAACAACAACTTCAACACAACAATTTCATATATAATATTATCTTCTTATTCTGCTATTTTTCAAAAAATTTAACAAAGTATCAAAACTATGATATCCTACTAGAAGAAAATAAATCATTAGTTTTTCGGTGAAAAATCACCATATTTCTTCTTTAAACCCGAATAATCAGTCTCTCTTGTCTTCTTCCTTTCTAATGGCAAAAATTATCTTTTAATCCTACTAATCCTTTCTATATTCATTCTAATAAAAATTTAAACTATGTCCTTATCACTCATATCTTTACTGGCATTAACTATCACCTTAGTATCGATCCTTCTTTATTGTCATCATCTCAAAAAATAAATATGACTTTCTCACTAGCTCTATTCTTTCTCTTCTAAACAGATGATCCTCTATTTTCAATACGAGAGCGTTGCAATAACCTGGTGTTTTCTTAGCTATTTTATTCCCTCTCTCCTCTCTATTACCTAAAATTATGGTTGTTGACAGTTGAAACGAGCCTTCATGCGTTTCTCAAAGTTTGTTGTCATTGTTGTTTTTTCTTCTTTTTCTCTTCTTCTTCTTTTCTCATCTCTTCTTCTTTGTCTCTTTTTTCTTCTTCCTCGGTCAAGAAACAACTCTTATCCGCACATTTTTTCCTCTCTTTATCTATCTATTCATCCCGCTGCCGGCCATTCTGCACTGTCGCGGTGTACTCGATGTCCCCTTTTTTCTCTTTTCTTTTTCTTCCTACTCCTTCTAGCTAGGCTATCTCACTATCAAACACAGAACTAGAGCAATAGTAACTTTGTTCCTCCTTTTCGTCATGACTAGAATCGCCGGTCCGCAACACGCGTCTTCCTTCTTTTTCTTCTTCTGTGTCTCGCGCTACACGTCTACTGCGCTGCACGCCTCTTCTTCAACCATCTTATCGAAACTTATCCAAGTCGGAGATTATTAATATCTTTCATTCACCACCTTGTGAAAACATATTAAAATATTATTAGAGTTGTTAGTAATTGAGAGTTAAATTAAAATGACTAATACTTAATAAATGGATATTTATGAGATTAGCTGGTAATATCCCTATAAATATGATGATTTTTGTATCATGTAACAACAATTTTAACATAATAACTTTACATATAATATTATCTTCTTATTCTGCTCTTTCTAAAGAAATTTAACACTCTTTCATACTAAAAAAAATTATCCTCTATCTCTGTTACTTAAATTATCAATATATTAATTGTTTAACTTACGTATTGATAATTTAAGGAGAGAAAAAATAATAACTTTTTGTTATTTATTATTTGTTAGAATTAATTCATAATTTATTTACAAAATATTATAAAAATCATTTTTTATGTCTTTGTTATTTACTGTTTGTTAAAATATATTAGAACCAATTAATATTATTAGAATTATTTAACATATTTAGATATTTGTTATAAAATATTATATATTTTTATTATTTTCATTTTTTCAATACTTATAAATATTCTTTATACAATATATACAAAAATCTTTTTTTTTTGTTATTTTCTTAAATCTTTTTTCTGTTATTCTTTTTTATCTTTCTAACACCGTTTAGTATGAGATCACAATTTGAAATATAATGCATAATGTTAATTGACTATACGAAATGAAATCAGTTAAGAGGCCCTTCATGCTGGTGTTAATTGACGCTAAGAACTGTTTTTATTGAAATGAAATGATAAGATACCTGATTAACAATGATGAATATTGAAAGAAATTATTTGAGTTTTTTGAATAAATGCAATGAAGTGATTTCACTTGTTTCAGGTGAAAATGTGAAGTATCAATATATGATCACTGAGTTGAATTAACTTGTGCTGGTTCTAGTCATAGTTCTACAATAAATTGGAAGTTAGAAAGTTTAAAAGTTGAAAAAGATGATAAATTAAATTAGATTTAGTATTCCCTAAGACAGTTGCCTAAGTTATGGATTATTAGTGAAAATTTAGGGTGGACAATTGATGAAAGGAAGATTAGGATGCTTAGTGAGTTCTTATTATAGTGCATTGTATTTATTTAGTATTTTTATCGTACTGAGAACCCATGAGTTGGGGGTTGCCATTCCGTATACATTCTCTGTTTTTTAGATGCAGGTCCAGGTGTTCAGCAGTGAGCTGTGTTTTTTTAAAAAATGGCGAAGATCATTGAACTTTGTTTTACTTTTGTTTAGATCTCTTCGAACTCATTTTAAAAACCTTTTATTATGTATTTATTTCCTTTTGAAAACTTGCCTATAGAGATATTGATGTATATTTTGGGAGAGATAAGAAAATTATTATTGTCAATTGATTTTATTTTTGTACCCTAATCAGCCAAAACTTCGCAGGTCGGGACTAGTGGCTATTATACTCATATCTATATACATATATGTACCTCATCTTTATTCTATTCTTCCTTATTGTTATACCTTATCTTGATTCGCTATCTGAATACGTTTTATTTTCTTTTTTTCGATACGAGAGTATTCCGATCGTGATTTTATTTTTCTCTTTTTCTGATTTTTTGTTAAATAACTCTTTTTAATTATATAGATATATATGTATTATAATTCACCTTGAAAGTTGTACTAATTTATTATTATTGACTTAGGACTCGAGTATAAGAATTTGAATATTAGGATATTACATTACGAGAATACATGAGCAATAATAAAATGTCATGAGACCTAAATTGTCAACCTCATTGAAATTTGGCATGAAATTTGGCAAAATAGAATATGGATATATGAGCAAATAAATTGTCAACCTCATCAATGAGATCTCTTTTTGAAACCTCATTGAATAATTTGCTTATTAATAATTCAGGTCTGCTACACATACAAGCCTTTTTGGCTTATAAGTTCTACAAGTTGGCCCAAACCCAACAAAAAGCACATGCACTACACTCTTCTATAATCGAGCATAAACATATGTGCCTTACTCAACCGTTTCGTTTTTCCAAAGTGCGCTCATTATGAAAGACTCTTCCTCTTCTTCCTCAATCAATACCCAAACCGTCGAGATTCAAGCCACATTCGAAACCAACTGCAATTCTGAAGAAACCATCTAACTTCTTGCAAAAAGTAGAAGAAATCAAGAAGAAAACATACAAATCTCCTTCAAAAACCACTAAAAAGAACGAACAAACATTATTCAAGGTACTGTTTTATTGTTCTTCTAGGTTTTTCACATTTCTGTTTCTAATTTCGAAATCGAAGCACTATATCGTCCGTATTTCTCTCTCTGTTTCATTGTTCTTGGATTAAATCTCATATTACTGTTCTGATGAAACTGTTCTTTGTTTATGCTATTTTACGTACTTCTAGTAAATGTTTTAACGTGTATTTTGATCTGTTTTGGTACATGTTTTGTGCATGTTTACATATTTTTTAAGTAGGTTTGTATACATATAAACTCTGTATTGAATTTCAGGTTAAATAATTGTTGGGTGTATAATGTATATGTCAGACTTGGAATGCAACTGTTGCTTCTAGTGGCATTTTAAACTTAAATATCTTTCTGAACTCATATAATGTTATGTAATCCCAAAAAATGTAGAGGTGTACAGGACTGATATATATATATATATATATATATATATATATATATATATATATAATATATATATATATATATATATATATATATATATATATATTAGGAGTATTGAAGTTTAACTGGTATTGTTCTAATTGTGCTTGACCTTGTAGTATCATTTTATGCATGTTTGGTTAAGTTGAATATGATTTTGAACTCATTTAATTTCGTTTAATTGAAAAAATAAAATGTGTATAGGAGTGGATTTGAGTGTATCTCTCTAATATTTTGGTGTATTTTTTATCTATTAATAGTATCTCTTTTTTATTATAGTAAAATGGCAACCAAGAACCAAGGTGGAAAAAATATAATGTAAGCAGAACAAGTCAATTTTTCTTAATACAAATATAGGTTATTTAAATGAATCTAATTTTACCTTTTTTTACAGCAAACCAAAGACTTGAAGTGTGCGACTAGACTATTGAGTGAAAAATTTGAAAATATGAGCGAGGCAAAGAAAGCGATTGCTCGGAAATTAGGTTTTGGTGGACTCAAGCACATCCCACCAATGAGAGTGCCTCACAAACTATTAAAGGAGTTAGCCAACTCCTTTAGATTGGGCAAAAACACACACGAAACAAGCTATGGTTTCTTTAAAGTTAAACCTAGCACAATAGGGGCTGCCCTTGGCCTCAATGCATCAGGTAACTGATTATAGAAAACCTCTATACTTCCATTCTTCGTAATATCTTATTCTGATATCATGTAATCAAGAAATAAATTTAGATGTATATGAGTGATATTTGGGTGTGTTTCAAGTGATTTGGAGTGTAAATTCTTTTCTTTTTTATAGGAGATCTATTTCCTGATAAAGTGAGTTATAAGAAACTTTCTAAAGACAACAAACTAATTTTTAGAAAGTTCCAGAGGAAGACTCTAAAGAGTCTGACCGATAACATGATGAGTATTGGTGTTGAAACAAACATGATCGCCTAATGTTCAAGAGGATTTTCATCCTCTATATTCAGATGGCGTTCTTGTTGCCAACAACAATAAATAAAATCTCTCCTGTGTACCTAGCTCCAATTTTTAAGATGGACAAAATAACGGAGGGCAACTGGGGAGTCCATGTGCTGAATTTCATTATCAAAGGCATAACTAATTACCGTCTGAAAAAGAAAAAATCAATTGATGGTTGTCTCTTTGCCTTGATGATAATCTATTTTCATCTGGCAAAAAACAAAGACAAAAAAGGAGAAGAAAACCCTGGACTGCCCTGAGTTAGCAACTGGAATAGAGAGGAGTTGGTTGTAAGGATGAGAGCAGAAATAGATGGACATATGGTAAGTGAACAGAATATCTTCTCTAATTTGGGTGTATTTTATTTATGTAGATACTGTAAACTAACATTTCTACTGTTTCAGAACATTATAAAGAAGGCAGAAACAAAAAGAAATTGAAATAAATAAAGGAAAAAGAAAAGAAAAAAGCAAAAAAATAAGGTAAGTTCATCATCTGAGAGTGATACATCTGAATCTGAAGTTGATTCTTCCTCTGAGTCTGAGGCTGAAGAAGACTCAGAGGAACCAAAAAGGAAACAACCCACCAGAACGGCCAAAAAGTAAGTAATTTTTGGGTGTATTTTTATCACTTTTAGGGTATTTTTTACTAATGATTGTTTGCCTTCCAGAATAGAATCCAGAAAAAGGAAGCAGATTCTAGAGGATTCCAATTCAAAAACTGAATAGAATGATAAGTAAGATTCTAAAATTATCATCGCTTTCTTTTCTGTTTATTTTCAACATTTGATGTATTAACAGAGTGTTTCTCATTAACTTTCAGAAGTGAAGAATCATCACCAATAAAAAAATAAAAAACAAAGAAAAAAATTCAGACTACAACCAAAAAGTAAGCACTGCTTTGGATAGTATTTTATCATCAATTTTATTTTATTTTTCTGATTCATACTTTTTTTATTTCCAGGGCGCAATTCAAAAAGAGAAAGCACGTTGTTGAGGATTCGTCTCCTGAATAAACTCAATCCTATGATGGGTAAGATACTTTGTGAAGCTATATTACCGTTTATCATCAAAATTACATTTGTTAACATGTTTTTATGCATGTACTGTCAGATATGAACTTGGAACTGAAGTATTACATGAATTCTTAAGGGAATCAAAAAAGAAGAAAACCAATGAAAAAGCTGCTGCACAGGGGTTTGTTATATTTGGGTGTATATTACCAATTTTAAGGTGTTTTGGTTGCTGATAATTATTTTTGGTTTCCTAAGAAGGAGGGAGCTGGGCTGCAATCGACAAAAGGTCACTATAACTCATTCAAAACATAAGAATCTTTATTTGATAAAATCTTGTTATCCTGATTTAACTGTATAGTATTTTAACTGAATGATGTTTATTCTATGCATAGAATGCCAGAGGTGACCTTAGGAAGTGAGAATGATCCTTTGTCTCAAGGACAAACAGATCAAAGCAGCATAAACAAACCGGCGGATAGCATGTAATTTCTGTTTCTAATACCAGTTGCTTTTATCTTTTTTTACCTTCTGCTTCTAATTCTGTATATATATATTTGAAAAAAAGCCCTTTAATGTTTTATTCAAGAAAAAAAAAAGTCAGGAAAAAAAAAGCAAAAACTATAACTACATAAGTTCTCAAAAAACAAAGCCTGTGTTTCTTTTCAATGCTTTAGGTGTATTTTGACTTTATTTGGGTGTATTTCAGGTTGAGTCTGGTAGAAGAAACAACCAATGACCCAGATCAACAGAACATGATGGTTGTGCGGATGGAGACACATTCACAACCTGAACTGCTTTCAATGTGAGTTTTACAACTAAATTTCAACCATAAAATCATGAATTTTAACGGGCTTTCTTAACTTTTTATTTTTGTCTTGTTTAGACTTCCGATTCAAGTTTAAGTCCCTCTATCCCATAAAACAGAAACAACCCCTCTGCCAGCAATTGAACCATCCCCCACAAAGTCTCCGAGAGAGAAAATTAGTGAAGAAAGAACAAAAAAGTAAGGAATAATATTCGGGTGTATTCGGTTATTATTTGGGTGTACATTGTCCTTATTTGGGTGTATATTTTTTTTATTTGGGTGTATTTGATTATTATTTGGGTGTATATTTTCTTTATTTGGGTGTATATCTTCAGAATTGATCTGTAACTGATTTTTTTATAATATGATTCGTTTTATCTAACCTTACAGCACTCTACAACCCCCGAAACCTGATGAAAGCACACCCACGGTTCCGCCAGCTCCATCTAAAATGTAAGTTCAGCCCAATATAACTTGGTTTTCGATATCATTCATCTATTCTTATTCTTATAGTACGTTATATGTCAACACGCAGTAATCCAGCCCCAGAAGACGCTACTGCACTGATGATGATGGCCCAGACAGCATCCTACATACCTAAAGAAGTTCTGATGCCATCATTCAGCCTTGGCTTGACTGATTCAAGCCAAGAAGAAGCATTGACGCAAGAGAGGTAGGGGCAACTAGGAGCTCAGAAGGCAAAAAGTCATGAAACACAAGCGCTAATCGAACAATTAGAGGAAGTAGTGAAAAAAATGCAAATAATGGGGTGAAGACAGCATTGGATTATGCAGAGGGTAAAAGTTTGCCGATTGAAAAGTAGTGTGCCGAAATTTTTTTTGAAAATTTTGAAACTCTTGTGAAAAGCAAGGAGATGTCGGCTGAAAAAAAAGAGAAATGCTACGTCTGGGCCACACGTGTGAAGACATACAGAGATGGAAGCACTAATGAGTATGACCTGGTGTGCACCCTCAAAGCACAAGATCGATTCATTTTGACAAAAGTCCACTTTGTATCTCTGAAAGCTGCTACACATATAGAAGCTGAGGTAATATTAGAATAAGATTAATGATTTTATCATGAAATGTAACTGCAATGTTGATTGATGTAAATTGATTTGGATTTTTTTTCTAGATTGTCACTGCCATATGCCCGATCCTGAAGCAACAAAACATTAAAAGATTTTAAGAAGAAATATACTGTCTCCCTCCTGATATTGTGGTAAGGTGTACTTCAATGAAATTTGGGTGTATTTCTGTAATCTTTTGAGTGTATTAAATATTTCATTTGGTGTTTCACAAATGTTGCAGAACATGGCCATTGGAAATCATCCAGATGGGGAATTCTTATAGCCTAAATCCAAAATGCTATTTAAGGTCGAAGACTACCCAATATTTATACCCTTTTTGGACCTCAAAAAATTAGCATCACATCGATATATAAGTTTTCATTTCTAAAACTTCTTATCACAATTTTTTGGTTATGTGCCAATTAAACTAAAACACTGTTCAATGTGAACATGCTTTAGATTTTTGCACCTGTTTGCTATTCAGAGTATTGGTGGATATGGGTGGCTGACGTAAGAAAGAAAAAATTTTATATACTTGACCCGTATCACAAGGAGTGTCCCTCCAAAGCCAGAATAAAGCTAAATACATTTGTTGTAAGTTGTTTATGTGTTTTGTGTTTTAATATTTAGATGTATTTCTATTCAAAATATGGTGTAGTTTATGATCCTTTGGGTGTATTCCTTTATAAAATTTATTCTTATATTTTGATTTATTTTTTGTTTTTAGGGATATGTGATTTCGAGAATGAGGGTATATGCTGGGGGGTCATTTCTCAGGAAAAAGGATCGTGAAATCGAACCACCATACATTAGCATCTCAGGCCAAAAAACAAGGTATAAATCTTTTACTCTGAAAATCAATCTTTCCTATTTTAAATTGCTAATTTATTTTTTATTTTTCAGTTATGATTGTGCTATTTATGTAATCAAATGACTTGAAATAATTCAGCCTGAAAATATTAAAAGGAAAAAGTATGAATGAGATAATTGGACTCAAGTAATTGTGTTTAACACTATATAACTCAGTTCTATTACTTTACTAAATTAACATAGTTGATTAAAAAGAATATTCTTTTAAACTGTAGGAGGAGGTCGACCACTTTAAAGTAGAATTTGCTTCCTGGATTCTATTTCATGAAATGAATCAAGACAGAAATGAAGCCATTAGAGAAAATGAAACAGTAAGATTGTCAAAGCCATCCTCACTGTTGTTGAGTCCATATTGTCAGATAGATTCATATGATATTGAAAGTGATTAATCTAAGTGTTATGTATTCTTGGAATATTTTGAACACTTCTTGTAAAATTTTGTGAATATAACCCAGCTTTATTATAAAATTTTTTCCATAACTAAACTGTCTCTACTATATTCAAAAGCTCTGAATTACATGTTTTAAAAAAATTAAGGAAAACAATACCAAACCTACTAATATGCCCAATTACTGTAATAATACACCCAAATATAACTGGTATACACCCAAAATGGGTCCTCGTATATTTCAATTGAAAAACCAACAAAGATGTATGTGAATTCAGAAATTTGAATTGTTAACCTCTTTAGGATTTGATTGTATATGTATACTAAATATAAAACAAACAAATATAAACAAAATACTAATTTCTAACATAAACAGCAGCATTTGAAAAATATAAAAAAAGTTGAATTTTACACCCAAATATTTTTCACCATACACCCAAAATACTATCCCCTGCTGCTGGATTCCTAAAACCCTAAACCCCTAAACCCTAAACCTCTAACCACTAAACCCCTACATCCTAAACCCTAAAACCTTAAACCCTGAATCCCTAACCACTAAACCCCTAAACCCTTACACCCTAACCACTAAACCCTAAACTCTAAACCCTAAACCCTAAATCCTAAACCTTGAACTATAAAAACTAAACAAAACACTAATTTCTAACATAAACACTAGCATCTGAAAAATATAAAAAAATTAAATTTTACACCTAAATATTTTCACTATACACTCAAAATTCTATCCCGTGCTACTGGATCCCCAAAACCCAAAACCCCTAAACTCTAAACCCTAAATTATAAACCTCTAACCACTAAACCCCTACACCCTAAACCCTAAAATCCTAAATTCTAAACCCTAAAACCCTAAACCCTAAACCCCTAACCACTAAACCCTTAAACTCCTAACCACTAAACCCTAAATCCTAAACCCTAAACTATAAACTCTAAACAAAACACTAATTTCTAACATAAACAGCAGCATCTGAAAAATATAAAAAAAATTAAATCTTACACCCAAATATTTTCACTATACACCCAAAATTCTATCCCCTGCTGTTGGCTTCCTAAATCCCTAAACTCCTAAACCTCTAACCCCCAAAACCCTAAACCCATAAACCTCTAGCCACTAAACCCTAAACCCTAAACCCTAAACCCTTAAACTCTAAACCTTAAACCCTAAATCTTAAACCATAAAAACTAAACAAAATACTAATTTCTAACATAAACAGCAATGCCGTTAGGATTTTTGCTAGTAAAGAATTTTATAAAAATAGTCGCGTTGTAAATATAGATTCTAAACCAACAGAAATCCCTTCGTGCAAATGTTTTGATTGTCACAAGTAACAAACCCCTTTAAAATTGATAACCGAGTATTTAAACCTCGGGTCATCTTCTCAAGAAATTGCAGGGAAGTATGTTCTTATTATTGGTTATGAAAAAGGTAAAATCGGAGATTTTGGAATTAAGGAAGAAGTATGACAAGTAATTTAAATGACAATTAAAATAAATAAACAACTGTAAAGCAAACTTTTGGCAAGGTATGAGAAATTGGAAGTCCAGACTTAGTTATTCTTATCACTAATAATGAAAGTTGAATCTTAATTCCACTTAGTTAACCTTTGCTAAAGCAAAGGAAAGTCAAGGGACTAATTAGTTAGACCTTCGAATCCTATTTATTTCCTAAGAAAAGGTTGGGATTATTGAAGTTCAGTTCAATTAGCAAGATAACAGTTATCAATTATATTGAGCTAAGATAACTCCTGAGTTACTGATTTCTTAACCAAGACCAAAAAGAAAAGAAATTAAATCTATTGGAATAAAATATCTTCAGATTGGGAATAATCAATAGCATAAACAAAAGAAAGCAATATTAAACTAAAATACCTCAAATATCATTAAATAGGGAAATCATCATGAATGTGGCATAAGCTAAATAGGCAACATAACTAATATAAGCATTCAAGTATCTGAAAATAAGAAATAAATGTAAAGTAAAAGAACCTTGAACCTGGGATTGAGAGTCACTCCTAAAACTAAGAGAAGTCCTGAATCCTAAATCCTAATCCTAAAGAGAGAGGAGAGAATCTCTCTCCAACTAACCTAAATCATGGAAAGTAACCAAAAAAATACCAAGACTCCTTGAATAGATGCATTTCCTCACTTCATAACCTCTGGTCTATGCCTTCTGGAGTTGAATTTGGGCCAAAAAGGGCTTCAGAATCTGCTATGAGCATTTTCTGCAATTTCTGGTGCGTGGCCTCTGTCACGCGTCCGCGTGGGTCACGCGGTCGCATCGATTGGGGTTTTCTTTGTCACGCGGTCGCGTCAGTCATGCGGCCGCGTCATAGGTGTTCTTCTTTAGGCGCGTGGTCGCGTCAGTCATGCGGGCGCGTCGCTGCTTCTTCGCTCTTGGCACGCGGTCGCGTCGTCCATGCGATCGCGTGGATGCCAGTTTCTTCAAAACTCCTTTTTACGCTTTCCTTCCATTTTTGTATGCTCCCTTTTCCATCCTTCAAGTCATTCCTGCCTTAGAAGATCTGAAACTACTCAACACACTAATCATGGCATCGAATGGAAATAAAGGTAATTAAAATAATTAATTCTAAAGCATAGGAAACATGTTTTTCATATACATCACATAATAAGGAAGGAAAAGTAAAACCATGTAATTAACATGAATAAGTGGGTGAAGGATTGAATAAATCACTCAGATTAAGCACAAAATATATCATAAAATATGGGTTTATCAACCTCCCCACACTTAAACAATAGCATGTCCTCATGCTATATCCAAGGTAAAAAGTAAGGTTGAAGTGGTTGAATGACATGCAATGCAATTCTAATCTAAATGCAACTAACTAAATGCATGATGCAATTCTAATTGTATTCACTCATATATAAAGCTTACATGTAGTTAAATCAATTCACATTCTCAAGGAATCATATATATATATATATATATATATATATATATATATATATATATATATATATATATATATATATATATATATATATAGCCAACCTTAGATAATGTTAAAGCACTTTTACACTTGAGATGGGAAGAAAAATATTTTATAAACTTGCAAGACAATTAACAAATTAAGCATAGATACATGTTGATGAGTTATTGAACCCTCACTGGATTTTGTGTTTACTCTCTAATCACTCAGTGTATATTGGGTTAATCACTCTATTCTTCTTTTTATCCTTACTTTCTATAACTTTGTTCTTCATCTAATCAATCAACAATTATAAAATATAGACATACCAAAAATCATGAGGTCTTTAATTAAGGTTGTAATGGGGCCAAGGTAAAGGTGAGAGTATATGTATAAGGCTAAGTGAGCTAATAAGTGAATCCTTAATTAGTTTAAGATCTCACCTAACATACATACCTTACAAAGCAAAGCTTCTTTACCTATTTTCTTATATGTTCCCACTTTTGATGTTACATGCTCATGTTTCAATGTTTATTTTTATCCCATGTGCATTGCTTTATTTCACAATTGGGGAATTCTTTTGTGTCCCCTTTATTCAACTATTGAAAAATAATATATATATATATATATATATATATATATATATATATATATATATATATATATATATATATATATATATAATGCACATGGTAGCTCAATTATTTTGATTTCACATGAGCATGCTTTCCAAAATTTTTATTTGAGTTATTTTATTTTTTTCAACTTTTCTACCTTTTTGTTTTTATCATCCATGTTCCCAACAGGTTTCCCCACACTCAAACACTACACAATTTCTATCTTAAGCTAACCAAGGATTCAACTTGGGATTTTTTATTTTATTTTTCTACTTAAGGCTAGTAATGTGGCTGTTAGAATAAAAAGGGATTTAAAGGCTCAAGGGGGCTAACAAGGGTGATGTAAAAAGTATGCTAATTTTGGGATAAGTGGGTTAGAATCAAACCATGGCCTCAATCACTCTCTTGCTATGTATTTCTATTCTATAATTGGACATATAGATTAAAACAAAGTAAAGAACACCAGAATAAAAAAGAAGGATGGAACACACAGGAATAAAATATTATGGTTTAAATGTAACCATACAATTAAGCTCAAAACTCACAGGCTGTATGTTCTCAAACTCAAAAATCATATATCAATCATGTATGTCATGGAGGTTTAGTTAAAAATTCCCATTATTCTCAATGTGAAATATATTGGATGGCTAAAGTTTTAGTGTTCCTCCTTGATGAAATGTTGTTAACTTAACTACATGATGTAATACTTTATATACAAAGTGTATGGATTGTTTTGATCTTGTTTAAATTTCCTAGTCTACTCCTTTTATTTTGATCAAATTAAACTATTATATGCCAACAGGGTAAACTATACTAATTAATCCACCTACTCTATAGCTAATAAGTTAGAACTGCAAACTAAACTAAATGGCTAAAATATGAACTAAAGTGTAAAATGCAGAAATAGAGTAAAAATACATGAAAGTAGCAATGTATAAGTACTCAGAAAATAAAAATAAAAATAAAGAGAAAAATACAGAAAAATAGCCAAAATAAAAAAAAGAAGGGTCTGTAGTGGTTCACCAACATAGTATGCCAGAGATGGCGACCTCCCCACACTTAAAATAAAGCACCGTCCTCGATGCTCACTCAAGCTGGGTGTGAAGGGGTGTCATCACTGATAGGGTGGATAGCTGGAGTCTCTGTAGTGGTGGTCTGAGGATCTGTCTGCTGTAGAGGAGGTGCTGACTGAATGGGAATCTCGGGATCTGTAGCCAGGATCTGATGTGAGACCTCCTGCTGTGGGGCAGCCTGCTCCGTGCCTGCTTGTGCAGCCTCTCTCGGTGGATGGGTCTCCTCCTCGTGCGCATCCGCCTCCTCCTCAGATGGGTCTGATGGTGTGTCAGGCTCGGAGGGGAACAGCTTCAGGTGCTCATAGCGTCACCGGCTGCGACGCTCAGATCTCTCATACCGGCGCCGGTTGCGGCGCTCCATCCTGTCTAGCTGCTGAAACAAGCGGTGCACGAGGTGATAAACTGGCTCTGAGGCAGGTGGAGGTGCAGTAGTGGTAGCAGGGGTAGCTGTGGAGGAAGAAGGACCAGCGGAAGGTGTGGCTGTCTCATCAGTAGCAGTGAAGGGTGGGGGTCTGTAGCCCAAAGCCAGAAAGTTCCTACTGTGAGGAATAATCTTCCTGCACTCAGCAGCAGGTGGCCTCTCATCAGCATCCTCCCAAGGCACGTCAGTTTGACGGCCCAGCTGTGTAACCAAATAGGGATGGGAAGAGTGCCTCGGACGTGGACCCTGGCCATGTAGGACCGAATAAAGCGTGGCAGGTATAGGTCCTTACCCTCCATCACACACCAAAGGAGGGTGACCATAGCGGCTGGTATCTCTGTCTCATGGGTACTCGGACTAACATAGTTGCTCAAGATCTGATGCCATAGCCAAGCCTCATCATTTAAGTAAGCCCGCTTGATTCACTTAGGCATGGTGGTGTCCTGACCCATTTTCCACGGAACAGTCAGGTCAAGGGCTATCCTGGCCTTGACAGCATCCCAATCAAACTTCATGAAACGCATGTCCTCCTCAGCCTGTTTGTACCCATCAGGCTGATCAGACTTGGGTGGGAGCTGCAGAATGTTCTCAATGGCCTCTTCAGTGACCAGTATCTACTTTCCTCTTAGGTTCACTACATCCAGGGAAGTGATGAAGTAATTGCAATAAAATTCCCTTACCCAAGATGCATTAACCTCTGCCAAGTTTCTCTCCAGGAAGAACCAGCCTCTTTCTTTGATATGATCAGAGGTATATTGCTGGAGTTCTCCTGAGATCTTCAGAGTTCTCTCCAGGTATAGGTTCCTGGAGGTTGCAAACACCGGATACTTCAGCTCACAGTATCGGTTTGCAAACTTTATGGGATCAGTAGCAGGGAGCAGCTGGTCAGCCTTCTCCTGGGCGGTAAAGTGTTTTTCCCGTAAGAAGGCATCATGCAGAAGATCTATGACAGACATAGAAGAATCTCCTCTCTTACGTTTGCCAGTGGTAGCCTTTCCTTTTCCCTTTCTCTGGGAATCTGACATCCTGAAAAACAGAAAACCAGGATATAATAAAAATAGGAAAACAAATAGGTAAATAGTCAAAAGAAACACAAAGTGGCAAAGGAGAATTAGAATGAGAAAAATGAGTTAAGTAAAAGGGTATTTGATGAGCGGATAATTTATACGCTTTTTGGCATTGTTTTCAGTATGTTTTTAGTATATTTTAGTTAGTTTTTAGTATACTTTTATTAGTTTTTAGCTAAAATTCACTTTTCTGGACTTTGCTATGAGTTTGTGTGTTTTTCTGCGATTTCAGGTATTTTCTGGCTGAAATTGAGGGTCCTGAGCAAAAATCTGAGTCAGAGGCTGAAAAGGACTGCAGATGCTGTTGGATTCTGACCTCCCTGCACTCGAAGTAGATTTTCTGGAGCTACAGAAGCCCAATTGGCGCGCTCTCAACGGCGTTGGAAAGTAGACATTCTGGGCTTTCCAGCAATGTATAATAGTCCATACTTTGCCTGAGATTTGATGGCCCAAACCGGCGTTGTAAATCAGCCTCAGAATTTCCAGCGTTTAACGCTGGAACTGGCATAAAAATTGGAGTTAAACGCCCAAACTGGCATGAAAGCTGGCGTTTAACTCCAGAAAAAGTCTCTACACGAAAATGCTTCAATGCTCAGCCCAAGCACACACCAAGTGGACCCAGAAGTGGATTTTTACGTCATTTACTCATTTCTGTATACCCTAGGTTACTAGTTCACTATTAATAGGATCTTTTGACATTGTATCGGTACCTCATGACACTTTACACGTTTCTTTGTGTACCTTCCACGGCATGAGTCTCTAAACCTCATGGTTGGGGGTGAGGAGCTCTGCTGTGTCTTGATGGATTAATGCAATTACTACTGTTTCTTATTCAATCATGCTTGCTTCCGTTCTAAGATATCACTTGTTCTTAACCCGGATGAATGTGATGATCTGTGACACTCATCATATTCTCAACTATGAACGCGTGCCTAACAACCACCTCCGTTCTATTTTAGATTGAGTAGATATCTCTTGGATTCCTTAACCAGAATCTTCGTGGTATAAGCTAGAACTGATGGCGGCATTCAAGAGAATCCGGAAGGTCTAAACCTTGTCTATGGTATTCTGAGTAGGATTCAATGATTGAATGACTGTGACGAGCTTCAAACTCCTGAGGGCGGGGCGTTGAACATTTCCACTGAGAGGATGGGAGGTAGCCACTGACAACGGTGAAACCCTTGCATACAGCTTGCCATGGAAGGAGCCTTGCATGCTTGAAGAAGAAGACAGTAGGAAAGCAGAGATTCAGAAGATGGAGCATCTCCAAAACCTCAACCTGTTCCCCATTACTGCAAAACAAGTACTTATTTCATGTTCTTTTACTTTTCACAATCAACCCTGATAATTATTGATATCCTGACTAAGATTTACAAGATAACCATAGCTTGCTTCAAGCCGACAATCTCCGTGGGATCGACCCTTACTCACGTAAGGTATTACTTGGACGACCCAGTGCACTTGCTGGTTAGTTGTGCGGGGTTGAAAAAGTGTGATTGCAATTTCGTGCACCAAGTTTTTGGCGCCGTTGCCGGGGATTGTTCGAGTTTGGACAACTGACGGCTTATCTTGTTGCTTAGATTAGGACTGTTTTATTTTTGTTGGTTTATAGTCTAGCTTCATATTTTAAGTTTGGTGTCAATTGCATGCTTTTGTTTTTCTCTTAATTTTCGAATTTGCATGTCTTTAGTCCCTTTTGATCCGTAAAAATTCTAAGTTTGGTGTCCTCTTTGTGTTTTTCCCTTAAAATTTTTGAAAATTAGTGTTTGATTTTCTAAAAATTTTAAGTTTGGTGTCATTTTGTTGTTTTTCTCTTTCCTCATTTCAAAAAATCAAATCTTTTTCATAAAATTTTTCAATCATATCTTTTTAATTGCTAATCTCAAAATCTTTTTAATTAACTAATTGATTCAGTTTTCAATTTGCTTTGATCTTATTTTTCTTTTAATTTTCGAATTTTTATTTTATTTTCCTTTTGTTTTATTTTATTTTTTTCGGTTAATTCAAAAAAAAACAAAATTTATCTACTTGCAATCCATATCATTTCCCTTTATCCATCATGGACCTAAGTGGGATTAAACAGTCCAGAAGGACTCTGGGGTCATATGCTAACCCCATTACAGCTGCATATGGGAGTAGCATCTGTACACCTCCCATCAAAGCAAGCAGCTTTGAGCTAAATCCTCAACTCATTATCATAGTGCAGCAAAATTGCCAGTATTCCGGTCTTCCTCAGGAAGAGCCTACTGAGTTTCTGGCACAGTTCTTACAAATTGCTGACACAGTACGTGATAAAGAGGTGGATCAGGATGTCTACAAACTATTACTGTTTCCATTTGCTGTAAAAGATCAAGCTAAGAGGTGGTTGAATAACCAACCTACAGCAAGCATAAAGACATGAAAACAGTTATCAGACAAATTCCTGAATCACTTTTACCCTCCAAAGAGGATGACACAGCTAAGGCTGGACATCCAAGGCTTTAAACAAGAGGATAATGAATCCCTTTATAATGCTTGGGAGAGGTATAGAGGTATGCTAAGAAAATGCCCCTCTGAAATGTTTTCAGAGTGGGTACAGTTAGACATCTTCTACTATGGGCTTACAGAAAAAGCTCAGATGTCTTTAGACCACTCAGCTGGTGGATCTATACACATGAGGAAGACAATTGAAGAGGCTCAAGAGCTTATAGACACTGTTGCTAGAAATCAATATTTGTACTCTAGCAATGAGTTCTCCCCAAAAGAGGAAGTCATGGCAGTAGCCACTGATCCTAATCCTCAAAAACAGATGATTGAGCTTAATCAACAATTGCTCCTGATGACAAAACAGTTAGCAAAATTTAAAGAGATGCTCCATGAAACTAAAGTTGCTAACAAGAACATAGAACTGCAGTTGAATCAAGCAAAACAACAGATATCTAAACAGATAACAGAAGAATGTCAAGCAGTTCAACTGAGGAGTGGGAAGACATTGAATAACACTGCTCAAAGTAGCAAAAATCCAAATAAGGAACAATTGACAGAGGATAACCAAACCACTGTCCAAAATCCCTCTGAGGACAGTAAGAGCCCAGAGAGGATTACTTTTGGCGTTCAAACGCCAGAAAGGGGAGGAAAGCTGGCGTTAAACGCCCATTCCCTGCCCAGTTCTGGCGTTCAAACGCCAGAGAAGGGAGAGAAGTTGGCGTTAAACGCCCAATCTTCACCCAATCCTGGCGTTCAGACGCTAAGGGAGGATCAGACACATGAGAGTGCTGACAGTAATCCCTCTAAAAAGGCTTCTTCAACCACTTCTGTAAGGAATAAACCTGCAGCAACTAAGGTTGAAGAATATAAAGCCAAGATGCCTTATCCTCAGAAACTCCGCCAAGCGGAACAGGATAAGCAATTTGCTCGCTTTGCAGACTATCTAAGGACTCTTGAAATAAAGATTCCGTTTGCAGAGGCACTTGAGCAAATACCTTCTTATGCTAAGTTCATGAAAGAGATCTTAATTCATAAGAAAGATTGGAGAGAAACTGAAAAAGTATTTCTCACTGAAGAATACAGTGCAGTCATTCTAAAAAGTTTACCAGAAAAGCTTCAAGATCCAGAAAGCTTTATGATACCATGCACATTAGAAGGAGCTTGCACCAAGACAGCCCTGTGTGATATTGGAGCAAGTATCAATCTAATACCTGCATCCACTATCAGAAAGCTTGGGTTGACTGAAGAAGTCAAACCAACCCGGATATGTCTCCAACTTGCTGATGGCTCCATTAAATACCCATCAGGCATAATTGAAGACATGATTGTCAAGGTTGGGCCATTTGTCTTTCCCACTGACTTTGTAGTGCTGGAAATGGAGGAGCACAAGAGTGCAACTCTCATTCTAGGAAGACCTTTCCTAGCAACTGGACGGACCCTCATTGACGTCCAAAAAGGGGAATTAACCCTGAGAGTCAATGAGGATGAGTTCAAGTTGAATGTTGTCAAAGCTATGCAGCATCCAGACACATCAAATGACTGCATGAGCACTGATATTATTGACTCTTTGGTGGAGGAGGTCAATATGACTGAAAGTCTTGAATCAGAGCTGGATGACATCTTTAAAGATGTTCAGCCTAATCTGGAGGAACTAAAGGAAATAAAAGAAATTCTGAAAATTTCTCAAGAAGAAGATAAGCCTCCTAAACCCGAGCTCAAACCACTACCACCATCCCTGAAGTATGCATTTCTGGGAGAGAGTGACACTTTTCCAGTGATTATAAGCTCTGCTTTAAATCCACAGGAAGAGGAAGCACTAATTCAAGTGCTAAGGACACACAAGACAGCTCTTGGGTGGTCCATAAGTGATCTTAAGGGCATTAGCCCAGCAAGATGCATGCATAAGATCCTATTGGAGGATGATGCTAAGCCAGTGGTTCAACCACAAAGGCGGCTAAATCCAGCCATGAAGGAGGTAGTGCAGAAAGAGGTCACTAAGTTACTAGAGGCTGGGATTATTTATCCTATTTCTGATAGCCCCTGGGTGAGCCCTGTCCACGTTGTCCCTAAGAAGGGAGGCATGACAGTGGTTCATAATGAAAAGAATGAACTTGTTCCTACAAGAACAGTTACAGGGTGGCGCATGTGTATTGACTACAGAAGGCTCAATACAGTCACCAGAAAGGATCATTTTCCTTTACCATTCATAGACCAGATGCTAGAGAGACTAGCAGGTCATGAATACTACTGCTTTTTGGACGGCTACTCAGGTTACAACCAAATTACAGTAGATCCTCAGGACCAAGAGAAAACAGCATTTACATGTCCTTCTGGAGTATTTGCCTACAGAAGGATGCCTTTTGGTCTGTGCAATGCACCTGCAACCTTTCAGAGGTGCATGCTCTCTATCTTCTCAGATATGGTAGAGAAATTTCTGGAAGTCTTCATGGATGACTTTTCGGTATTTGGAGACTCATTCAGCTCCTGCCTTAACCATCTAGCACTTGTTCTGAAAAGATGCCAAGAGACCAACCTAGTTTTAAACTGGGAAAAATGTCACTTTATGGTGACTGAAGGAATTGTCCTTGGGCATAAAATTTCAAACAAAGGAATAGAGGTGGATCAAGCTAAAGTTGAAGTAATTGAAAAATTACCACCACCTACCAATGTTAAGGCAATCAGAAGCTTTCTGGGGCATGCAGGATTCTACAGAAGGTTTATAAAGGATTTTTCAAAAATTGCCAAACCTCTGAGTAATCTGCTAGCTGCTGACACTCCATTTATTTTTGATAATGAGTGTCTGCAGGCGTTTGAGACCCTGAAAGCTAAGCTGGTCACAGCACCAGTCATCTCTGCACCAGACTGGACATTACCATTTGAACTAATGTGTGATGCCAGTGACCATGCCATTGGTGCAGTACTGGGACAAAGGCATGGGAAGCTTCTGCACGTCATTTATTATGGCAGCCGTATTCTAAATGATGCACAGAAGAACTACACAACCACAGAAAAGGAGCTACTTGCAGTGGTTTATGCCATTGACAATTTCAGATCTTATTTAGTAGGATCAAAAGTGATTGTGTACACTGACCATGCTGCTCTTAAATATCTACTCACAAAGCAGGATTTAAAACCCAGGCTCATAAGATGGGTGTTGCTTCTACAAGAGTTTGATATAGAAATAAGAGACAAAAAAGGGATAGAGAATCAAGTAGCTGATCACCTGTCCCGGATAGAACCAGTAGCAGGAGCATCCCTCCCTCCTATTGAGATCTCTGAAACCTTCCCGGATGAGCAGTTGTTTGCTATTCAGGAAGCTCCGTGGCTTGCAGACAGTGCAAACTATAAGACTCAAGGTTCTCCTTCTGTAACCATGGAGAGGAAACATGAAGAGCTTCTCTCAAAACAGAGTCAAACAGAGCCCCCACAGTCAAACTCTAAGTTTGGTGTTGGGAGGTCACAACCAAACTCTAAGTTTGGTGTTGGGAGGTTCCAACATCGCTCTGAGCATCCGTGAGGCTCCATGAGGGCCCACTGTCAAGCTACTGACATTAAAGAAGCGCTTGTTGGGAGGCAACCCAATGTTATATTTTATCTATTTTCCTTTGTTATTTTATGTTTTCTATAGGTTGATGATCATGAGAAGTCACAAAAATCAATTGAAAAAGCAAAAACAGAAAGAAAAATAGAAAGAAAAACAGCACACCCTGGTGGAGAACTTGCTGGCGTTTAAACGCCAGTGAGGCTAGCAGATGGGCGTTTAACGCCCAGTCTGGCACCATTCTGGGCGTTTAACGCCAGAAAGGGGCACCAGACTGGCGTTAAACGCCAGGAATGGGCACTAAGCTGGCGTTAAACGCCAGAAATGGGCACCAGCCCGGCGTTTAACGCCAGAATTGGCATAAGGAGCATTTTTGCTCGCCACTTGGTGCAGGGATGAATTATCCTTGACACCTCAGGAGCTGTGGACCCCACAGGATCCCCACCTATCCCACCACTCTCTCTCTTCTTTATTCTTTTGCTCGAGGACGAGCATTCTAAGTTTGGTGTGGTAAAAGCGTTGCTTTTTGTTTCTCCATAACCATTTATGGCACCTAAGACCGGAGAAACCTCTAGAAAAAGGAAAGGAAGGCAAAAGCTTCCACCTCCGAGCCATGGGAGATGGAGAGATTCATCTCAAGGGATGCACTTTTCTCCACAAAGCTATTGGGAGCAAATCAATACCTCCCTAGGAGAATTGAGTTCCAACATGGGACAACTAAGGGTGGAGCACCAAGAACATTCCATCCTCCTCCATGAAATTAAAAGAAGAACATAGAATCATGGGAGAGGAGCAACAAAGGCAAGGAAGAGACATTGAGGAGCTCAAGCATTCCATAAGATCTTCAAGAGGAAGAACAAGCCGCCATCACTAAGGTGGACCCGTTCTTTAATCTCCTTGTTCTTTATTTTCTAGTTTTAGAATTTTTATGCTTATGTTTATCTATGTTTGTGTCTTATTACATGATCATTAGTATCTTAGTGTCTATGCCTTAAAGCTATGAATGTCCTATGAATCCATCACCTCTCTTAAATGAAAAATGCTTTAATCACAAAAGAACAAGAAGTACAGGATTTTGAATTCATCTTTGAAACTAGTTGAATTAGTTTGATGTGGTGACAATACTTTTTGTTTTCTGAATGAATGCTTGAACAGTGCATATGTCTATTTGTTGTTTTAAGAATGTTAAAATTGTTGGCTCTTGAAAGAATGATGGAAAAGGAGAACT
This sequence comes from Arachis hypogaea, assembly GCF_003086295.3. Taxonomy (NCBI): domain Eukaryota; kingdom Viridiplantae; phylum Streptophyta; class Magnoliopsida; order Fabales; family Fabaceae; genus Arachis; species Arachis hypogaea. The sequence goes on from NC_092038.1 coordinate 11,367,740, forward strand.
GTTATTGAGGATCTGAAAAATCATCAAATTGATTCTTGAAGCAAGAAAAAGTAGTGAATCAAAAAAAAAAGAAGAAAAGAAAGAGAAAAAGAAAAATAAAGAAATAAAGTTGTGATCCAAGGCAAAAAGAGTGTGCTTAAGAACCCTGGACACCTCTAATTGGGGACTCTAGCAAAGCTGAGTCACAATCTGAAAAGGTTCACCCAATTATGTGTCTGTGGCATGTATGTATCCGGTGGTAATACTGGAAGACATAGTGCTTTGGGCCACAGCCAAGACTCATAAAGTGGCTATGTTCAAGAATCATAATTCTTAACTAGGGGAATCAATAACACTATCTGAGTTCTGAGTTCCTATGGATGCCAATCATTCTAAAACTTCAAAGGATAAAGTGAGATGCCAAAACTATCCAGAAGCAAAAAGCTACTAGTCCCGCTCATCTAATTGGAGCTAAGTTTCTTTGATATTTTGGAGTCTATAGTATATTCTCTTCTTTTTATTCTACTTTGATTTTCAGTTGCTTGGGGACAAGCAACAATTTAAGTTTGGTGTTGTGATGAGCGGATAATTTATACGCTTTTTGGCATTGTTTTCAGTATGTTTTTAGTATATTTTAGTTAGTTTTTAGTATACTTTTATTAGTTTTTAGCTAAAATTCACTTTTCTGGACTTTGCTATGAGTTTGTGTGTTTTTCTGCGATTTCAGGTATTTTCTGGCTGAAATTGAGGGTCCTGAGCAAAAATCTGAGTCAGAGGCTGAAAAGGACTGCAGATGCTGTTGGATTCTGACCTCCCTGCACTCGAAGTGGATTTTCTGGAGCTACAGAAGCCCAATTGGCGCGCTCTCAATGGCGTTGGAAAGTAGACATCCTGGGCTTTCTAGCAATGTATAATAGTCCATACGTTGCCCGAGATTTGTTGGCCCAAACCGGCGTTGTAAATCAGCCTCAGAATTTCCAACGTTTAACGCTGGAACTGGCATAAAAATTGGAGTTAAACGCCCAAACTGGCATGAAAGCTGGCGTTTAACTCCAGAAAAAGTCTCTACACGAAAATGCTTCAATGCTCAGCCCAAGCACACACCAAGTGGACCCAGAAGTGGATTTTTACGTCATTTACTCATTTCTGTATACCCTAGTTTACTAGTTCACTATTAATAGGATCTTTTGACATTGTATCGGTACCTCATGACACTTTACACGTTTCTTTGTGTACCTTCCACGGCATGAGTCTCTAAACCCCATGATTGGGGGTGAGGAGCTCTGCTGTGTCTTGATGGATTAATGCAATTACTACTGTTTCTTATTCAATCATGCTTGCTTCCGTTCTAAGATATCACTTGTTCTTAACCCGGATGAATGTGATGATTCGTGACACTCATCATATTCTCAACTATGAACGCGTGCCTGACAACCACCTCTGTTCTATCTTAGATTGAGTAGATATCTCTTGGATTCCTTAACCAGAATCTTCGTGGTATAAGCTAGAACTGATGGCGGCATTCAAGAGAATCCGGAAGGTCTAAACCTTGTCTATGGTATTCTGAGTAGGATTCAATGATTGAATGACTGTGACGAGCTTCAAACTCCTGAGGGTGGGGCGTTAGTGACAGACGCAAAAGAATCATTGGATTCTATTCCGGCCTGATTGAGAACTGACAGATGGATAGCCGTGCCGTGACAGGGTGCGTTGAACATTTCCACTGAGAGGATGGGAGGTAGCCACTGACAACGGTGAAACCCTTGCATACAGCTTGCCATGGAAGGAGCCTTGCATGCTTGAAGAAGAAGACAGTAGGAAAGCAAAGATTCAGAAGATGGAGCATCTCCAAAACCTCAACCTGTTCCCCATTACTGCAAAACAAGTACTTATTTCATGTTCTTTTACTTTTCACAATCAACCCTGATAATTATTGATATCCTGACTAAGATTTACAAGATAATCATAGCTTTCTTCAAGCCGACAATCTCCGTGGGATCGACCCTTACTCACGTAAGGTATTACTTGGACGACCCAGTGCACTTGCTGGTTAGTTGTGCGGGGTTGCAAAAGTGTGATTGCAATTTCGTGCACCAGTATTAAAATATAGGTTTATCAAGCAACATCTGAAAAATATAAAAGTAAAATGTCAAACACAAGAAAATTTAGAAATATACCCAAAAAATTGAGCGTTACACCAATATCCTGTAACTATACACCCAAAAAACTATCCCTTGCTGTTGGTTTCTTGAACTGATAATTTATAACATGTCCATGATATTGGCTGGAATTTGGTTGCACCATTTATACAGCATCAAAAAGGTTTAACTGGAAATAATAAACTCACATATTAGCAAAACTATTAACAAGAAAATTAAACTCAATCACCACCTATTTAAAGAACACCACTTTTGCCTCACTTAGAACTTTTGTTTTCTTCTTGTTTGAGGCATTTGCAATCTGTTTATCCAACTTTGAACCTAGCCTATTCTTTGGACGTCCTCTTATTCGAACCCTTGGAGGGCTTTTGAAGCTCGTTAACGGATTCTAAGTTGGCATCTTCGTGAGATAACGAACATGTCCCCTTCCTTTTGGCTTTCAGTTCTTTCATCTCAACCATGACGTTATCGTAGGTACGGTGCAGAATGGTAGTCAGCTCCACGGATTCTGATGCAAATTCGCATATATTTTGTGAATGAAACACCAATTCATCAAACCTCTTGCTTTTTGGCTCCAACAGTGGCTTGTTGTGGCTGCTCTTGATGTGTGTGTATCGCCTCTTTATCTTCTTGCTCCATTGTTCCAATATATATCTCGGTGACACTTGGGTTACTCGTTCAAAGCTTAACACGCTTAGGGCGTGACGACACAATATCCCGCTTGACTCGAATAATAAGCACTGGCATTTCACTTGGGTTGCTACTGAGTTGTAAGTAACCGCAAACTTGTTGAATATTGAGCTGGAAACTTGTTCTCCAACTTCGTATACTGAATAGCCTAGAGAGGAGTTCGTTAATCTTGTGATGCAATTCGCATTCCCTCTGAATTGTGCTTGGACTTTCCTAAACTTTTGGTGAGTGTACAAATGTTGAAACTGAGCTTCTATGGAGGATTTTATTGCATACGGTATGATGGTGTGAAAATCTGCAGCATCGGATTCTCTCTCTCTTTGCTCCATGTTTCCGAGGCAATTATTGCATTGTTTGACAAATTGGATAAGTGAGTTGTTCTGGGTAATGAACTTGTTAAAAAATGAATACATGCTCTCGCTCTTTTGTGTGCTTCTCATCCCGACGCAGAAGTGGTGATCCAGATAAATTAAAACCCATATATGACAGTCTTCGTAAAGATCTGCAAAATACACCCAAATCAGACTATATTACACCCAAAACATGCAATTTACACCTTTGCTGCAGATTTTAAATATCATTACCTGAAAGCCACTTATTGTCCACAAGACCATACTTTAGTAGAAAATCATTCCAATTCCTATCAAAAGATTCTTTGGTATGAGAGTTCCAAACAACATGGCTCATTTTTTGTTCGATTTCTATGTGTCCCTTGTAGCCATTTAATTTGCTTGGAATCTTCTTTGTGATGTGCCAAATACACCAACGGTGAATTATTGTAGGCACACAAGCCTCTATAGTCCTTTTCGTTGACACGCATTGATAGGTGAGAATCCCTTTCGGAGCATTTTCTCCCATGCAACGAAGCCAATATTAAAATAATCATTTGAATGATTCAATATCTTCATTTTTCATCAAACTGCATCCAAGAGGTGTTGACTGACCGTGGTGATTCACCCCGACAAAAGAACCACAAACCAAATTATACCTAAAACAAATTACGAGAAAACAGAATTAAAATATTACATACACCCAAATAATAATTTTATACACCCAAAAACATCCAATATACACCTCTACAACAGATTCATAAAACAACACACAAAACAGAATTCAAATCATTAAATACACCCAAATAATGATTTAATACACCCAAAAATATCCAATATACACCTCTGCAGCAGATTCATAAAACAACACACAAATCAGAATTCAAATCATTAAATACACCCAAATAATAATTTTATACACCCAAAAATATTCAATATATACCTCTGCAGTAGATTCATAAAACAATATTAATTTAGCATCATAAACAAGAACAACATATTACCTGTTTGTATTGTAGGTGGTGTGCAGGAAATAACATCTCCGAAATACTCAAAGGTAGCCCTGCTCCTTGCGTCGGCCCAAAAAGCAAGCTTAATCGACTAATCGTCCTCGAGTTCGAACTCAAAAAAGAAATTTTGATTCTTCTCTTTCATTCTTAATAAGTATTTTCCGAATTCTTTTGCATCTTCTTATTCCGAAACATTCCGCACTTTTCTCATGAAGTAATTTCTCACGTCTTTTTCGATAAAATTTAACTCGCGATGACCCCCAGTTGCCGCAACAAATGATTGGTAAGTTTTCTTGGTCTGATACCGGCTTTTTCGTTATTCTATATTGTACGACAGACGGACATGCTTAGTTCCCTGTGCTGTTTGAGAATCTTTGCTTGAGTTGGACAGCAAGGATGTGAATTATGCAACACGACCTTCGAAATGATCCAACCACCAACATCCTTCAACGTGTGTATATAAATTCTTGCAGGATAATTTAAACCAGCGGTGGAATTCATTTTTTCAGTCGGAGATATTTTAGATTTTCATTTTCCCTCTCTGCTACATGTAATCAATTGATTCTTAATTTCGTTTTCGCATAGTCCTTATAAAATTTTGCAGCATCTTCAAGGGTATTAAAAGTCATTCTAACCTTGGGAACAAACTGGTCATCAACAACATAGAGGGGCTGCAAAATACACCAAAAAATACACCATGTTAAAAATAATGATATACTATAGAGTTTCTGCACATCATAAAAATACACCCAAATATTCCTGATCTACACCCGAACGACAATAATTCAACTAAAATAATAAGAAAAGTCATAAATTGTAAATACACCCAAACCTCCCTAAAATACACCCAAATAGTTCTGATTTACACCCGAATGTCTAGTATAAAATACACAAAATTAATCAAAAGTAGTACATTAGATTCAATTCACAGTCAATATTCACGCATTAATTTCACAATCAATGCTCATGCATTATTCAGCTAGACAATGATAAACGACTAACTGCATCAAATTCAGATTCAATAATTAACTGAAACTAAATTATACCTCAAGAACTTCATTCGATTCAAATTCAAAATCTACTTCACTCTGGTTCAGCTGACAATCTGAAGTTGAATAATCCATTATCTTCAAAACGATTTCAAAACTTGATTTCAGAAATCATGAAAATAGAGAAAAACAAAGCAAGAAAATAGAGAGAGAAATGCACGTAAATGACAAAGAAAGAGAAACGCATGTAAATGACGAAGGAGAAACCAGTGAGAAACACACGTAAACGATGAATGAAAAGGCAAAGAGAAACGCACGAACGAGATCGAACAAAGAAGGCAAGAAATTCGAAAAAGGAAATGAAATCCTTTGAAAAAAGGAAGTTATATATTCGTGTGTTAATTGATTTAAAAGTATGTTAAGGAGGCGTGTGAAACACACATGCCATAAGAGGCGCGTTTGAGGATAAAGGACTTGTAACACTTGTAAGTGTTAATCGCTTGTATGCTGAAATTATTCATAATCTATTATATATCTCTAATTTTACAACCAAAATGTGCCACATGTCACTTTCTCATTGTAATTGGAATCAAATTTTTCCTCCAAAATTAAGGAATTCTCCTCTCCCCTTACTAATTTTACAATAAAAATGTGCTACATGTTACTCTTTCATTGTAATTGAAATTAATTTTTTTCCTCCAAAATTAAAAAGTTCTTCCCTCTTCCTTATTAATTTTACAACTAAAATGTGCCACATGTCACTTTCTCATTGCAATTGAAATAAAATCTTTTCTTCCAAAATTAAAGAGTTCTCCCCTCCTCCCTCTTCCTTTCTCTATTTCTCTCATTCTTTCAAGTTTCAACCACTCTATCTATTTTATGTATCATTATCAATATCAATGACTAATTACTAATTTGACAATCAAAATATACATGATATTCTTTAATTGTATTAAAATTAAAATTGAAATATTAAAATTGAAATTGAAAAATACCTATATTATGTATTATATATTACTATCTAATTTAATAATTAAATGTGTCACATGACACTCTCTTATTAAAATTAAGAGAAAATGTTTTTTTTTTCAAAATTAATAAATTTTCTTCCTAAATTCTCTCATCTACCTCTCTTCATTTTTCTATTTCTCTCTACTATTTTTACTCTATATATAATTTATATTTTATATTAGTAATTTGACAAATCAAAATATGTCATCCGATATTTTTTTACAATTAAAATAAAAAATTTTCTTCCAAAATTAACAAAGTCTCACTCTCACTCTCATTCTTCATCTTTATCTTTCTCTCTCTTTTCTCTCATTCTCTATTTTTTCTATCTTTCTCTTCTACAGAAAATAAAATTAACAAAATAATAGAATTTAAATAAAAAATATTATTATTATTATTTTATATACATAATTTTTTAGTTTTTATTTAGTTTTAAATTTTTACCGTTTATCTTTCTAATCTATATTTTCATTTATCTTCTTTCAAATATTTATTACATATAATTTGGAGATAATACTAATGTTATAATTAAAAGTTAGAATCAATATTTAATTTTTTTAAAAAAATTAATTTGGAGTTAATTTTATAACTATCAGTATAATTTTTTTATGCTAATATCTAATTATATTTTTATATACATAGAGAGAAAAAATATTATTTTTAAATAGCAAGTATAAAAATTAATTATTTTTGTTTGTGCAATAAACTTAACAATTAACAGCTAATTAAATGTAAAAATATACATGTTAAATTCTTTTACATTTTAGATAACGAATGTTAAAATTAATTATTAATAAAAATTAAATTTTTTATTTAAAAATAATAACTAAAAATCTTATTATTTGATTTTTTATTTACAAATACCTTGATTTTTTTAGTCATAGACTTTTATCAACTTACAACTTATTTTATAAAAATAATTTAATTTTATAAATCTTTTATACTATGCATAATTTATATTCTCAGAACAAAATAAATTATAATTTTAAAAAATTTATATTCTTATATTATTACAAATAAAAATACTAATTAAGCTAAACTTGTGTGCGTGCTGCACATATACTGACATACCTTGGTCAACTCACCATGTATGGCAGAAGATTACCACATGGATATTGATAACTTAATTAAGTGAATTTGCATTGGTGATTTTCGTGGTCTTTTTGCCCTTAAACAATGGTTATTATATTTTGGATGTAGAGTTATGTACACCAGTGATCATGATAAATATATATATATATATATATATATATATATATAAAACGATAAGATATATATTTAAACTGCAGTGATATCGCATCTACAAATATTTTTATTAATTAAATTTAATCAAATTAAAAACTAAAAAAATACTGAAATTATAATGAAGCACATGAATAATATAAATAAAAAAACACACATAAAAATACATGATTAAATTTGGTGAAAAACATGAATAATTGACTTAGCATTTTTATTTAAATTAACAGTAAAAATATCTAAATAGTATTTGATGTAAAAGTATTCTCAAAAGTACTCCACAGATAAACAAATCTAAATAAAATGATCAATAACTATAATTTTTTATTATATCACATGTTTATTTCTGTTTTTTTTAGAATGTGAATTAACATATATATTTTATTCTGTTAACATTCTATTAAAATATTTCACAGATAAAAAAAATTGGCTAGATATGATTATAGATATAATAAACTAATAGAAGATAATAGCGTGTATATATTACAGCACAGTAGAATAAATTAAAAAAAAATTACACAAATTTTATCTTTTCTATCTTTCTCTTGTTACTATCCAAAATTTAATATATTCCATGACATCACATTCACAAGTCTAAATTTAGTCTACAAATCAAATCATGTATTACTTTTTTTTTTGTGTCTGACTAATCATGTATTACTTTGTTCTATTAGATATACATTAAAAAATTTTAAATTTAAATTTTTTTATCAAAGAATATGTAGTTATTAATGTTAGGAAAGAAAGATTAGAATTATTTCTCATAATCTTAAAACATAGATATGTAAAATCAGGACACAACTATTCTAGGTTAGTGTACATCTCCACAATGCTATAATATTTATAGTAGATAGAAATTTTTTTTGGTGACTATAGTAAATAGAAATTCTGAAACTTAATAAATTGATAATAGTCTAAAAGATAGATAGCAAAATGTGATATGCAACCTTTTATTTATAATGTTTGATGGAGAAATTTTGGATAATATCTCATCAAATTTCATGTTGATCTCATATAAATATGGTTGTGCATTGTGAGCCCATAAAGAGGACATTGTGGTCCAATCTAATGCCCAGTTGAAAAATTAATACATAATAATTGATGTTAATAAATTTAAAAATATCTAAATTAATTAGTAAAAAGAATTTTTTTTCAATAAAATTGAATTTCAACTAACATTTAAAACTATTATGTATCTAAAAGAAGAAAATAAAATTAAATTAAATGAAAAATCTAAAAATTTAAAGATTTTTTAATTAGAATATAAAATATTTATCATCCTAACTAATTTAATGTTTATTATTGTTAAACATATGTAAAAATTAAAATGATAAATTAATAGAAATGCTAGTTTCACGTTTAACCAAAAACCAAAAAAAAAAGAAAAAAAATAATAGTGGCATATCCCAAATTCAATAGCAATGTTAGGGGCCAGCAATTTTTGTGATTGTTAGCAATCAACTAGCATGATTTGATGGTGTGAGATTGGTGTGAGATTTCATCCAAAGCTCACCTTTCTCTACTGGTTACATGCTGATAAAATTGTTGTCCCTAAACTTTTCCCAAATTCATTGCATTAAACTTCCAAACACAAACACGCTTAGTTTGCATCAAACGTACTCTTACATGTGTTGCACCTCTTTTTCCATCACAAAAAAAAACGTACTCTTACATGTGTTTTGTAATTTAGTGCAGATACTCTAATCTGGATCTTACTTTCTGCCCTTTCACACATAGCTTCAGTTACTTACGTTAGATCAAAACTTTTGGCAAGGGGTTAGGCAACATGCATGAAAATTAAGGAACTTACAAGTATACACCAAAACTCAAATGCTGCCGTGATAAGAAGAAGAAAGCGTCAAAAATAAATAAATAAATAAAGACAACTAAAAGCGGGGTAAAGCATACTACTTGCCGCCTTGTATTATTGCTTTAGTTTTTATGAGATGGACCAAGAAAAATGTGAGCCAATGCATATGATTTCATCAACCTTAAATCATATATATAACTGAACCACCTCTATTCTGGGTCTCGTATATGTCAATAATGAGGGAAGTGAGAGGTGGTAGTTGGAAATACAGTGGTGCTAGTGTAAGAAGTTCTGCCGCAGTGGCAGTTGTGGTGCTGTTATGGTGGCATGGAGTGGCACAAGTGAAGTCACAAAGGATTCCAGCTCTGTTTATTTTTGGAGATTCGTTGGTTGAAGTTGGCAACAATAACTTCCTCAGGACTCTTTTAAGGGCTAATTTCTATCCCTACGGCATTGACTATTCCAAGGGTCCCACTGGACGTTTCTCTAATGGCAGATCCTTAATTGACTTCCTTGGTAATAATTAAAATTAGAATGTTAGTAGAGTCAGAAAGTAAGAGCTTAATCATTTTTTAACAAATTGTTTTTGCAGCGAATCTGTTGGGTGTTCCTTCTCCTCCACCCTTTGCAGATCCTACCACAACTGGTCGTGCAATAATTAATGGAGTCAATTTTGCATCAGCTAACGGTGGCATTCTTGAAGAGTCAGGCAGACACTATGTCTGTAATTTAATTATTTACAAAGTTAACTGTTATAACCATTTTGAGCCCTTAATTTTATTTGGTAATGCAGGGTGAGAGGTATAGCCTAAGCCAGCAAGTGCTGAACTTTCAGACCACATTAAATCAGCTTAGAACAATGATGGATGCAGACACATTAAGACGGTATTTAGCGAAGTCTATTGTAATTGTAGTCACTGGAAACAATGACTATATCAATAACTACCTCCTTCCTGGCTTATATGGTTCTAGCTCTAATTACACTACTCAACAGTTTGGTAATCTTCTCGTTAATTCCCATATTCAAAATATGCTGGTAATTATTTCATTATAACATTGTTGTATTAATTAATTAGTTGTGTATTTAAAGAATTATTTCAACTATTGCTTTAATAATGTGTGGACATGTTCTGCATTATAGGCTTTATATAGCTTAGGACTAAGGAAGTTCTTCTTAGCGGGAGTTGGACCACTTGGTTGCACTCCTAACCAACGAGCTCGCGGTTTAGCCCCATCCGGAAGGTGCTTAGACATTGTTAATCAAATGGTTGGAACCTTCAACCAAGGGCTAAGATCAATGGTGGATCAGTTGAATAGAAACCGTCCTGATTCCATGTTTGTGTATGGTAACACTTACGGCATCTTTGGGGACATGTTAAATAACCCTGCAGCTTATTGTAAGCTACACTTTAATATCTTTGTCAAACTATTTCATTGATGGTGATGAAGTCAAACTAATCGGGTGATTGGAATGTTCATTTTTGCAGCATTTAGTGTCATTGACAGAGCTTGTTGTGGACTTGGAATGTATCAAGGCCAAATAACATGTCTCCCTCTTCTAGCTCCATGTGTGTCAAGAAATCAGTATTTGTATTGGGATGCCTTCAATCCATCACAATCTGCAGTGTATGTCTATGCTTGGAGAGTTGTGAATGGTCCTGTTAATGATGCTTATCCTATTAATTTGCAACAAATGGCTCAACTTTAGTTTCTCTGCACAACTACTCCCTAACTTTGTTATTATCTATGAAAAATAAACAAATGTACCGTTATTTAAGTAAATGATATATTTTATAGTACTGATGTTTATAAATTATTCTTAAGCTTTTATTATTTTCCAATTTTATATGGAATATTCTAGGAATAAGAATGAATAAATGAGTATTCTAATAAGAATATTTGATGTCATAGAATAATAATTTTAAAATTAGAAAAATGTTCTACTGGTAAAAATGTTTTAGAACGTAAGACTTAGATAGAGAAATATATTAAAAATATTTCAAAGATTATATTTTAAATTTCTTTGTTATATTATATAAACACTTAGAAAAGTTTTTTTTGTCACCGCACACAGGAGTAATACCATTGTACTCCAACATGAAAGATTAAATCTTTTTAATTTCAGAGCAAATGCCATATGAATTACATGACAGCTCATTGAGATATCTATCCAATTAAATCAAAATACTCAGTATATTACCTTTTGTAATTGAATAAACCTTGATGCAATCTTTGTAATTATTTATGATTTTATATTTCTTGGATTAAACATTTGTTTTTGGCATCATAAAGTGAAAAAGGGCCCAAGTAGGCCCGAATTAGGTAGACAAAATGAGGTAATAAGTTCATGTTCGGACCATATGGTTGACCAAACGAAAAAAAGAGAGAAACCCTCAGAAGAAATGAGAACGGCGAATTTGAAATACCTGTGTAGGAGAGTGTTGCCTGGGTGGACTTGGAAGGTAGAAGGAAGCGGTTATCGGCTTTATTCGAAGGCAAGCTCTGCCTCTTCTGCTACGACAGATGACCGCGGCGAAGGTGAGGATGCTGCCCCCACTTCGGGGATCTGCAGGCCCCTATCGGAGATACTGAAGGAGCTTAATAAGAAAGTCCCTGACTCTCTCGTCAAAACCCGTGTCGAGCACGACGGATTCGCCATCCGATACATTCCCTGGTGCGTCTCTCTGTCTCTCTCTAGCTCTCTCTGTATCTCTCTAGCTCATATGCATAGCTGATATGTATTCTTCTTGTATTTTGCAGGCACACTGTCAACCGCATTTTAAACTTACACGCTCCTGGTACTTACGTATCTATCTATTTTCCTTTTTGCTTTTGAGTTTCTCTAAGATTTTCTAATTTTTCATTTGTGGTAGAGTGGTCCGGTGAAGTTCGGAACATCTCATACTCTGCCAACGCCAAATCTGTCTCTGTTGTCTACCGCGTTACCCTCTATGGCACTGATGCTGAGGTACCAACTTCATCATGCATCCAAGCATATTAGCCGCTATTAGATTATGTTACCATTTGTATGTAATCTTCACTGCTACTCAATTCATCGCTATCACTATGTTACTTTTTTTTTAATGTGCAAGTGCAATTAAAGACTCAATTGGCCTTGGAGTTAACAAACTAGGTTATGAATTAGGAAAACTAATAAATTATCTTAATAATGCCACTCCTTCTACAAATTCATACAAACATACAATGCAAAACATTCATGTGAGAAGTGACATTATAAGAAATGGGAGTACTTATTATTTTCCTATGAATTGCTCTGTGTTTGGACCTAAATTGTGTTATGAAAAGGAGGCGGCCATCTGAAAAGACAATTTTTTTGGTCTTCTGCCGAAATTATTTTCTATTGGGAGTAATGAGAAATTTAGTAATTTTTTATTAAAAAAGTGCTGAAAATTATATTATAAAATTGCTTGTCCCAAAAGATTAAGTTAATATAAGAAGTATATATCTGTGAAAAACTGAGACAAAGCTTGTAAGACCATTTTCAATTACTGAATGAAATCCTCCTTTATTAAATGATATCTGATGAATGCTTCTAAATATTGTCACCACTTCATTCAAGTATAGTTACCATGATTTCTCCGGTTTGTTGTAATCTACTCTTAGAACCTATGGTTATAATGTTATATGCTATGGTGATCTTATTTTGATTTTTTTTTCCTTCTTCAATCTTGGTCTCTATAGATATTTAGAGAATCAACTGGTACTGCTTCAATAGATGACACAAGTTATGGAGATCCTGTACAGAAGGCAGAAGCAATGGCTTTTCGCAGAGCTTGTGCACGCTTTGGCCTAGGGCTCCACCTTTATCACGAAGATGTATCATGATTAACTGCTTCTGCCATTCAGGTTCAGCGTCTTTCTAATTACCATTTTGTTATATTTATATGCGACTGGATATATAAATCGGTTTGTGCTATAAAGAAGCATTTTGTCACTTAATGACCTACTAAGTTGGTCTTCAGGTATGTTAGGGTTTTTCTTTTGATGTATTCTATTTCTCTTTCTCTGCATAGTGCATAGAATCTGCAGCGGGGAGAATTAATATCCTGCTTGAAGTCTGATGTAAAACTTTACAATAGTTTATTAATGGATGACATGCTGTACTATGCCATAGCAAAAAATCACTAAATTCGTCAGGATGTCATATGTTTTCACTATCACAATAACAAAAATAAGACTCAGTAGAGGAAGACAGGTAATTGAGTTAGGCTTTTGTTGATCATGGTAACTCTAATTTACCTAAGAAAAACTGCTTTCTAGATTGTGTTTGGTAGAAAAATGTGGTAACTATTATTATTATTATTATTATTATTATTATTATTATTATTATCCATTTTTCATTTTATACACGAGCGTTCCTATAAAAAATTTAAGAAAAAAAAAATCAAATTAATTTTTAAAGAATTTTAGATTGGATACTTTAATTTTTGACAAATTTTTATTTTTTAGAAGCCTTTGAAAATCATTTCTGTCACGCAAATTGATTTTTTTTAGCGTGTTTTTTAGAATATAATTGTATTATGATAAAATTTGTGGGTAACTTATGCATCTAATATACATATAAAAATTTGATTGGAAATAATAGAGATTAATTTGTCTGACAAAAGTAATTTTCTAAGATTTCTAAAAAATAAAAAATTTGGAAACCAAACATCTAATTTAAAATTCTCTTGATAATTTAAAAAATTTTAAATATATTTAATTTATTTTTTATACTTCCTTTAGTATTTTTTTATATAGTATTTTTAATAGTACTCCATTTTAGTATGTTATAATTTTTTTAATATTATAATAAAAATTAATATTTATTTATGAAATTAAAAATAACATAACAATTGACTACTTTTTAATTATTTTTTAATAAAAATTAATATTTATTTATTAAATTAAAAATAATATATAAAATAATATATTTTAATATTTTTTAAGTACTCTCAGTAATTTTATTTTTATTATTGTTTTAGGTTCTAATTTTTTAATTAATTTTTTATTTAATTTATCATTTCTAATAGAAACAATAATACATATTATAAAAAATTAGAATAATAAACAATGCACAAGAATTACAACGATAAATTTTACAATATCAAATAAAAAAATATTCTATAATTATTTTAATACTCTTAGTATTTTTTGTTAAGTATTATTTTGGATGATAAAATTTGATTATTTATAACTCTATTGTTATATGATCAATTTTTATTTATTTTATCTTTTTTAATAAAATTAATAATTCATATTATAATAAAATTATAATAAAAAAATTAATAAAAAATATAAAATAAAAATATAAAAAATATTAAAGATGATAAAAAAATCATAAAAAATTTATTAAAACTAATAATAATTAACAATAAACCTAAACGCCCCGTTAAGTTTAAGTAAATGCAGAAACTACAAGTCTACAATTTTGGGTGGAGCCAAAATTTAATTGCACAGTAAATTGCCACATGCCCACATTAGTATTGACTATTGAGTTATAAGGAAGCAATAGGTAATTCTTAAGCCTGTGGGCTGTAATTTTTAAGCCAAGCCCATTCTTAGAATATCAATAAAGTATGAGGTAAGGTATTGAAACTACCCAACACCTAAAGCCTAACAATAAGAACAAAAACAAAGAGATCCTACAAAGGACAAACAGGCCATGGGAACTAAAATTTCAGCATGCTTATCGTGAAGCCAATCGGAGCTCTGATTGGATGGCAAAGAAGGAATGTAGAATGACGGTGGGATTCCACTTCATAGAACAACTGCCAGAAGTTATTTTTCCAATCCTTAGTTATGATGTAATGGGGGCTAGTGTACCCCGATTAGTGAAGAGTCCTTAGTTTTTTTCTTTTGGGCCTAGGCGTCGGCAAAAAACCTAAAAAAATAAATAAAATAAAAAAACCCAAATTGATTTGTTTTAATAATTAGTTTATTAGTCTGTTTAAATAAGTGCCGTAAGTTGTAATCTCATTATAATCTCATGTGTATATGCAGTAATTTATTGGTCAACATCAAACTTTTAAATAAAATTCTGATGTATGACGGATTAGTCATTAACAAATTAGAGGTACTGTAAATAATAATAATAATAATAAAGAAGAGGAAGAAAATAAAAAGATTGAAACTGATAACACGTAGAAAGAGCTCTGCAGATGGAATTGGGGGGTTGGTGGTAGTGTTTCTTATAATGCAAGTTTAACCAAGCCGAAGGTGCTTCGAACACAATCCAATTCAAACCAAAATTGGAAGAATTGTGGGATGGAATACCAAAGATGGGTTGGGTTGCAGTGTCCTTAAATGTGGGTCTGAGCCTCGGAGGGGACCAATTGTCCACTATTCCACTATTGGACACTATTTAAATATTTAGCTTATACAACATAACCGTGTGGCATGCAAAGAGCTCAGCTGCTAGATAAATTTCCCCTATCATTCATTGTAACTTGTAAGGCCTTATTGATTCCAACGACTCTCTCTCTCTTAACATAATTTCAAGAAAAATTTGGTAAACAGTAATGAAATCAAAAGATATTTTGTCAAGCAAAATGAGTACAATTATAGTTGTGACGTGAGCTTAAATGGACCTTCATATATCAGAAAAAGTTGTTATTCCATCTGATGAGTGATAACTATCCGACGACCATAAATATGGTTTAATTATTTACAAGTATTTCTTCATTGGAGATTGAATAACGAAGACGATTACAAATTAATGGATTCTTATGATTAAGTATGAAGTATAAAAAATTCATTAATAATTGTACAGAAAAATGTTATACGACTAACAAAATTTATTAATTTTTTTTATCAATATTTATCTAACTCCAAACATTAAAGATTAAATTTTAAAACTTAAACTCTAACCTCTAATAATATGAAAATAAAGTATTATCTGCCTATCTATACTAATAAAAGTATGTGTTTAAATTTGCAATTAGAAACTCCAGGGCTCTATCACCAATTGATAGTTTGATTTGCTCATGCACTTCCAAGAGCACCATGATTCCATGAAGAAGGTGCGGGGAGTTATTGAGGAATATGACTTTGTACCTACTGTATTAGTGCATGTATGTTCTTCTATTTATTTATTTATTTTTCTTTTTATTTATGCTCAAAATCGTAGCCATTAGTTGTTTATCAATTGGATTACTAAATGTTGAGATTAGGTCATGGCTCAAAATGTGGAGTTTTGTTTGTATTCACTATCTTAGTTATTTGAATTGGACAGGACATATTATTACTGGATTACTGAATTGATTGATCTAATTATAATTAAATAAGAAGAATGCTAGAGGTCATTATAATTTATTGTTTTGAGCTATTAATTAGTCATTAATATTTAAAAGTATAAAATAAAGTAATTGTTAGATTATTAGATTAAAAGAACTATACTAAAAATATTGAGTTGATAATTAAGTAATAATTAAAAATAATAAATTCTGATGATTTTTAATATTTTTTATTAAATAATTATATAAAATTTAAAATTTTTATTATCAATAAATTTTTTTAGTTTTTTTGTATCAAATTAACTATTGTTTTCAAATTTTAATAACTTATTAATTAATTTATATTTATTATATTCTTTAAATATTCATGAAAAGAAAATAAAGATCATAATTATAAAAATAGAAATATATTGTAATTGATTTTTTAAATTTATAGATATAATTTAATTTTACTTAGGTAATATATGTAATAAAAAAACTATAAGAAATAAAAAGTTAGGCTAGTAATAACTCAGTTTGAACAGTCCACGAATTTTTACTGAATTTGATTAAATTTGAGCAGATTAATTGTTTACTCGGTTGAAATAATGACTCAATCTAATTTTAAAATCGGATAATCGGATTTTCAGTGATCAAATTAGGGTTTAGGTAATCTTTATTGAATAATATTTCGAATGATTTTATTTAACAAGTCTAATTTTTTATATCGAGTTAGTTCATATATTATGTATTATGTTTAAAAATGGGGGAATGTTTAGAATGTTTATGAAGAGAAAGAGGAGGAATTGGTTGTATCTTTCACTTGGGGAAGAAGGCAGAGTGACTGCGTTGTAGTGAGTGGGAAAAAGAGGTGGGTGTGGAGTGGGACCCTTGACAGTGAGATGTGTGAGAATGATAGACAATAGAAGCAGCATGTGTAGGAAGGAGATAGAGTCCTTTTTTTGTTTTTCATTTTGTAATTATTCTTCTTCTTATTACAAACTACTAACTACTTGCATGTTAGTCACAGCTGCTTTGCAATTTGCAGAAACAAATTAAAGAGAAATGTATAGTTGGTGTGCGCTGTAATTGGTTGGATACACAGTGAGTGAGTGAGTGAGTCGGTCATAGTTTCTTTCTTTCTTTCTTTCTCTCTTTCTCTCTTTCTCGATCAACTCTGAATTCAGTCCCTCAATAACCCAAAGTTGGAGACAGCTGCGCAGACCCCACCTGCCAGATACTCATCCAATACACAATTCCTTATCTTTAATCTTTCTGAAATCTCAATAATACCCTTCATTCTTCACTTTTATCACAACTTCGCCACTCCGTTCATATCATGCCTTTAGTTTGCAACTTGCATGCCACATCATATCTTTGTGCATTTAAATTACTTGGATTGGATGAGTAATGAGTATATGCACTTCAATTCTTCAAACAAAGACTTCTTATCAGGGTTTCAAAGGATTTGAAAGTGGAGATTATGAGTGAATATTATTTACCTACGGGATGGAGATCTCGTTTCCCTTATTTATAATTACGGTTAATTAATGTGCAAAATTTAAGATGAATATTAACATAAAAATAATTTTATATGAAAATAATGAATCATTATATGATTTGGTATAATTTATTTAATATAATAATAGTTTACATTTTATTTATCATTTTTATATTAATTATATTAAGTATACATAAAAAATTAATTATTTATATAAATATATATTAAAATTAAATAATATATATTTATATATAAATATATGATAGTTCATTAATTTTGTAATTGATTTTTATTGTTCACATATATAAAAGTAGACACCGGAAAAAAGAAAAAGAATCAAATTAACGTTTGAGGAAGAAGAAGACGTAGAAGAAGAAGAAAGAAGAAAGAGAAAAAAAAGGAGAAAAAGAAGATGCTGAAAATTGAATACTGTGAATAAAATAAATGCAAAAACATATTTTGAGATATTTACTTAGAATAAACTTGATGATGATATTGACTTGGTCACCCTGTATTTTCATTTTTTTTTTCTAAATTTATAAATTAAATATAGCAAAATTTTAAATTCAACAGAGAAAGCATCCAAATAGCATTTCTCTTGTTATATTTATTGTCATTGCAACCTTAAAATTGTCGAGGATTTATGATTATGATGTCAACCAAAGTGACATATACTCTAACTTCATGTTTATACTTAGCTTGTTGATGTACAGTGAAATCAGTTATCATGTTATTCAATCGTTAACACTCTGTGAAACATAAAGCAAGTTATTCTTATGTAAACTAGTTTCTGGTTGTTTTCAATTTTACATAAATCATTAGTTTAAAACACTTGGAAACATAGTCGGCATATTTCATAAGACGATGGCAGGTACCAAGTATCTAGCTACTTTGAATTGCTGTCCTAAATGGAAAAGAGCGAGGACGACATCTTGGACTAATTAAGAGAGTTTATACAATATATAAAATATAATAATGTTCTTCATTGTGGGTTGGGATGGGGATGGGCATCGCCTTCATTCAATTCGTGACATCTCTACTGGACTCTGATCAATTCGTAAATTGCGACCTTTATTATACCAAAGTCAAGAATTAACAACTCCTTTATGTTTTAGTTTAATTTCCTAAACTTTATTTTCCTTCCTTGCACACATTGGGTTGAATTATAAAGGTTGAGGTATCGGAGTTCTACATTTCTACCAATTTTTCACGTATCTTAGGCTTTATATATTAAAGAATAAAGCATTTTTTTTTCGAAATTTGAGAAAAATTTTAAAAATATTTTTAAATTTAATTGTTTTAAAAAAATTTTATTTATATTAAATATATTTTTTGCGGTTAATTTTTTAAAAAAATTTAAGGCTAATTCAACAATAATTTCATAAGAACAATTCTCAATACAAATAAATTAAGCATTATTTTTATGCATTATTATTAGATTAGTTTTAAATTTTTTTGAAAATTTAGTTGTTGGATGTATATTAACCAGGAATCGTTTTTACATTGTATTTGAAATTGTCCAAAAGCTCATATTTCTTGTCATCCTTTGGATTTGAAGAATTGGTTCTTGTATCATAGCAGAGAGCATCCGTTCAAGTTCTTTTCGGGACTTTGGTAGATATGGTGAGTAAGGAATAATGACATATTTAATCCCCATGAAATTTGGCCTCCGAAAAAAGTGATTTGTCTGACATTAACTTCAGAAAAGGAGTTTAGGAATATTTTTGAATTACAACGTATGTCCCTTCCCTCTATTCTAAATGGTTTTTGGAATCCCTTATCCATTGATACTTTTAAGATTAATTGTGATGCTAGTTATTTTGGTTCGGGTGATAGTGTTGGTTTTACTTGTGTTATTAGAGATTGTAATGGGAGCTGGCAAAGGGAGTGTTTGGGAATGATTGAGAGTAATAGTATTCTTCAAGGAGAATTTTTTGCTATTTGGAGAGGATATCTCTTAGCTTGGGATGTGGGTCAATGAGATGTTATTTGTGAGACGGATTGTGTGGAAGCATTTAATCTTCTTACTCAAGATGGTTTTGGGTTTATTGATCCATTGGTGCTCAAAATAAGAGATATCATGCATTGGAATTGGCGTGTTGACTTTCGTTTGATTATGAGAGATGCAAACAAGGTGGCAAATACTATGGCAAAGATGGCGATGAAGTTACAACTTT
The DNA here is from genome assembly GCF_003086295.3 of Arachis hypogaea. Classification (NCBI taxonomy): domain Eukaryota; kingdom Viridiplantae; phylum Streptophyta; class Magnoliopsida; order Fabales; family Fabaceae; genus Arachis; species Arachis hypogaea. Next base: position 11,387,848 of record NC_092038.1, read on the forward strand.
TGCATGTGGAGCTTCTTTCACCTTGGAAGGAGTTTAAGAGTAATCTTAAACAGGACTGTCCCTCTACTTAAATAGTTCCTTATTTTATTATTTGTTTTGTTTTTCTTTGTTTAATTTATTTTAGTCACAAAAAAATTTTTTTAAAACAAAATTAAAACAAAATAAAATTTAAAAATATTTTTAAAATTTTTGATAAATTTTAAAGACATTATATTTTAGTCTATATGATATTATATACTATATGTATTACTGATGTTACAACTGGGACTACTAGTGTTTCACTGGAACCCTAAGTGTGCCTAGTAATAATTCATTAGAAGGGATGCACTAGTAGCTGCTACCCTACCTTTCTATGATGACCCAAACGTATTTAATTAGAATGCTCTTAATTAATTTAGATTTGCAGAACACCTTGAAAGGTAGTAATTTTTAATAATTTTGGCTAATATTTCATCACAGCACAAATATTAAATTGTTTTTGATAAATAAATTTTACTGATTTAATTTTACAAATTTAAATAAATATAAGTGTAAGTTGTATTAATTTATGTATATAAATTTTAGTAAATATAACTATAAATTATGTTTTATGTATGTAGATTTTTAAAAATATAAGTGTAAATTATTATTGATTATTAAATATTGGTTCATAATAATATTATTTATTGGATATGTAGCATTTTTACGTTAATCTTCAAGTACATTAAAACCTGTGACTAGAATTCTGTAATAGCTATCCAAATAGTAGTTGGCTAGTTATAATACGCAAGTGAAGTATAATTCTTTAATACTTTGTTTTTGAGATAAAAACTCTGGAAAATTATTAATTTCATTGTAAGTCAAGATCAGGCTATCTACAAGCTCAAAAACAATAGTACATAAATTTTCTTAAAAAAAAAATAATAATTAACTTAGAAATGACATACATGATTAAAAACATACTAATTAGGAGTGAGAAAGCAAAAGGACAACGACCACTGATTATCTTCATTATTTTTATTTTTCTTTTTAAAGGTGGAAGAGCAGAAATGTAAAGTCGTTCAGATATTGTTGATGAGATGGGACCGCAGAGTTTTGATTAATAATTGATGATTAGGCCAGGGTTAGATGCAGTTAATGCAAGAGTTAAGATTTTTGTTTTTTCCATGAAAAGAAAAGGGTTTTGGCTTTCAACTTTCAAGATATGTTGGGGCTGGCTAGTGACTAGTGACTACTTTAATTTACAACGAAACTCACCCCTTCAGTACAATGCATGCACCATTTCATACAGAGATGGACCATGCATGGCATGTGACTTATATGAGATTATTATAGATAATGCCCCCAAAATAAAGAAAAATAATGCTTGCACATGATTACTGATCTAAGATGCTGTTGCATGCATCTCCTTGCATCATATAATAGGCACACTCGTATAATAATAAGTATATGGTTTTAGGTTATATATTGAAACTACTAGGATGTAGTGACAGACAAGTTAAAATCAGAGGGTGTTTATGCATGAAAAGTAGGACTAGCTGGTACTTGATTTCCATTCTTTGATTTATCAAATCAATCTGAAGAAATCACAAACAAATTTTGGTCATGCATGCTCTATGTAGTATGTAGTGTTCATACGTTCCATGCACGAAATTGTATTTGGGCAATATAGGGTGAGTTTTGTGTCCAAAGGATTTTTTGTCCCTTCATTCGATCAATGCAAAATTGCATCGAAACTCGTGTTGAGTTAACTGCAAGATTGTTCAAATAACATTTTAATTAAAAGAGCTAATTGAGGAATTAATTAATTCCTTTTCTGTTTTCCTTATTATTTGTAATCTTTTGATGTGTTTACTGTGAATTTGCAGAAATAATTTCATCTTTCTCATCCTCCATGTCCAATTTTTTAATCTTGGGTGTCTGAAGAATGACTATGTGTTGGACTAATATTAACAAGTATCGTGTTTAAAATATATCGAATACACAGACATAATAATCCATCAAATTGTTTGTTCTTTATAGCTATATCGTTTTGTGACTTTTGTTCTATTAATGAGTTAGTTCTCTGCTCTTTTTGGTAGAAATGATTATCCTAATTCTGTTGTAGCTACTTTTTTCATGGAGTTTCTTATATTAATAGTATTGAAAAAAAATCACTTTTTTAATAGTTATTTATTTTATTTTTAATGATAATAAAAATAGTCGTTATTATATTTGTTGACAATTAGATATTATTAATCATTTTATATTTTATTATTAAAAAATTTTAACGACAATTATATAATAATAGTGTAAAAATTTGTTTAATGTATAATTATTATAAAATATAAATTAAATAAAATACACAGTGACCATTATATTATTGTCACTAAAATTTATCATTAAAAATAATTTGTGTTGTATTATAAATATTTTGGTTATTTATGCGAAAATATATCCTTTGCAAAGATGAAGATGTCGCAAAGGAGGGTAATAGAAAATCAGAATCTAGTTGGTCATCGTTTGCATATTTTTACTAGAGTGCTTGAGGCCGGTTTAAACGTTATTTAGAATTTGTTTAGATGAGTTTTAAAAAAAAAAATTGTGTTATCGATTTTTAAAAGATTTTATGAAAAAGTAAAAGAAATTTATATTTTGGTATCTCATGTAAAAAAATATTTTTATTTATCAATTATGTTTGAGTATAATAATATAAAATTATTTTTTTATTTATTTATTACATGAAACTATCTTTTTTTAAGAAAAAATGATCTTTTTTCATGGAAAAATTATTTTTTTGTCAAAATAATAACGATCAAACAAGCACTTAATATTGGTGAAAACTCATATCGTTATATTAGTGTGAAGTTATATTTATGTGAAGTTGTTAGTTGATAATTGTTAAATAATAATTTAATCAAATATGTTAAATATTTAATAATTTTTAACTAACAATTTCACATAAAAATAAATACTTGTTAGTTTTCTCTTTTAATAATTAGAATCATTTAGAATTTTTTTGCATCTTTTGATAGTATTTCTTTTTAAAAAATTCTTAAGATTTGTTTGATTTATGTTTTTATTTTAAGAATTTTATAAAAAATAGAAAATAAAAGTACAAATAAAATTTTATTATGTTTTTCTTTAATTTAATTTAACTAAATTTTAAAATAGAAATTGTTGAGAATAAAAATAAAAAATAAAAATACAAACCAAATAATAAACACTTAAATTATATATTTTCTTTTGTTTTTTTCTCTCAGAATTAAGATGTCCATTATCGGTTGTAATCCAATTTTGTTAAAAAATCTTATTTCTATTATATATTATTGTTAGTATGATATATTGATTTGGACCTGAATATTTTAGAACTAGTTTAGTATGATTTTACTGTATTTAAAATTGGGTAAGAATTTTATTAAAAATAGATTTGGTCATTATTTAATATTAAATTTAAATCAAAGTAAATCTAGCTTTATCTAACCCATATATATGCTAGGAGATTAAAAATATATATTTTTTAAATTAATTCTAATATTATGTTATATTAATTATAAATTTATTATTTTATTTTTAATCACATTTGTTAAATTAAAAAATATAAAATTAAAATTTATAAATAAATTCAAATTCAAGTATGGATATAAATTTTTCGATAATAAGTATATTTTTTTTATAAATAAATGTATCATAAATTTTTGACATAAAATTTATTAATATTTAGATTTTATTTGGTCTAAATTTAATTTTAGCATAGTCTAAAAATAATATAATTTTATTGAATTTAAAATTAAAAAAAAAATCTTAAAAATAGATCTGAATATTATTTAAAATTGCTTGACTTGACTCATATTCCCCTAATTATTGCTATTACTGCAAGAAAAAGATAAAAACAACTGGAACAATGAAAAAAAATATTAACAAATAATTTTGACCAGCGACTAACTCACTAAAAAGTCCGATTACATATGCAGACGTGCATAGTTTCCTGTTAAATTAGGGGGAACTGAAAGGTATAATTAACCAATTTAACAAACCAAAATAAGAGACTTAGCAACGCCCTTTCTTATTTGGAAAATATATTTGGACCACGGTGCCCCTTCTTTAATTAATTAGCGTAAATCTATGGAGCATAATGAGCCAGCTTAAATAATTGGGTTGGGTGAGCTTCTGCCAGCTATCCACTCAGCCTTCCTTAATTTGCTTATTGCATTTAGAATTATTAAAACCTTTTCTACTATTATTATTTAGTTTTAGTACATACCTCCAGCTAGAGCACCACTCCATCTGTTATGGCTGTTAAACATAGATATATAAATAATAGTACATTTAGAAAAAAGCTTAGGAACCAACACTAATAATTCAGCTAATAAATCAACAACTACCAATTGAATATTAAAAAGAAAAATAAAATTAGAAGCAATAAAAACATTTAAAATTTAAGTAAAAAGAATATCTAAAAGTGATCAAACAAAGTGAAACAAATTTAGAGTTTAACATTTAGAATTTAGAATTTAGAATTTAAGGTTTAGAATTTAAGATTTAAAATTTAGATTTTAAGAATTAGAATTTAGAATTTATTACAAAAAAAATGCTAAATACCATCAAATTTATCGTTGGATTTAGTGTCAGACGTTAGCCGCGGATTTACCGATGAATTTGACAATAAATTTGTTAGGTAAAAAAAAGTTACCGTCAGATTTGATTTTTTGACGATAAATCCGCTGGTAATAAATGGAGGGAAAAAAATTGGCACGAGCACTATCGTCGGATTTACTGGCAGATTTATCCGCTGGTAACTTTGATTAGTGCAACGCTGCGTTTTGGTAATTTGCAAAGTATTACCGGCGGATAGATTTATCCGTCAGTAAATTTGACGTTAATATTGCCTTAAATTCAAATTGCAAACCCTCTCCCCCATCATTTTTGCATTACTCTCTCTCACTCCCACTCCCACACACAGAGGCACAACGCCGCCCCCTCTCCCCCAGCCCTCTCACTCTCACCTTGGTTCACCACCATCACACGCTCGTCTCCGTCGCCGCGCCTCTTGCCAGATCCACCACATCGTGAGCTCGCAAATCGGTCTCCTCCGGATACACCACAATGTGTGCTCTCGCCGGATCCACTTCATGCTCGCGTCTCCTCCAAATACACTGCATCGTGTGCTCTCGCCGGATCCAATGCACGCTCGCGTCTCGTCGCGCCTCCTCCGCTCGTCGCCCCTCGCATGCTCGTCGCTAGTTGTCTTGCTCCCTCTATCTCATATTTTTCTCATCCGCCATCACTGCACCCAATGCCTGGTGAGCGTTTGCGTCTCACCGTGCCACACCGCGTCTCCATTCCTCCCTTGCCTCTGTTCTGCGGGTGTTGCTTTCTGCACTGCACTACTCGATTCTATCTGCAGCTACAGCAACAATCAACATGTAAGTTATTTTTAGTTATTCTAATATTCTATATTAATTTTTAACACTATAAGAAAAACGCTGAGTACTGTCTGGTTTACCGTCGGATTAATCAAATAAATCCACCGCGAAAAAGATTAACATCGGATTTACCGTAGTCCTTGGATTGACGGTATAAACCTTATCAAAAACTGCTTACCGGCGGATTTATTTTGTCCGACGCCAAAATTATACATTTAGCTTAGCAAGTATATTTAGGCACACTCAGTTAATGCACAAACAAATAATTCAAATAATATTCATATGATGCATGCCTTTCCTATGCCTTTCCTATGACTGATGAGGCTCATCTGTCAGTTATCAAGTCAACTCGACAAGTCCGGTTTGCTAAACCATGGACTGTCCCCTGATGAGCATCTCCAAGAGTCTATGCATAGTTTTTTCTCAAATATATATAAAATTGCTCAATGGGGGTCAACCTTCCTGAAAATTTAGAGTGTCCGGTCACATCTTACGTCGTAGTGTCAACAGAGTATCGGGTGTCGACCTGGAACACGTGGTGACAGGCCACGGTACTTTACCCAGGAAAACTAGTATCTTAGATCAATTGAGTATATAATGCCCAAATAATGTTCATAATCATTGTCATGCCATAATATCATATATATTCCAATTATACTCATTTTCATATTTACTTCACCAGTTTTTCTGCTTTACTTCATCCCCAAGTTATCTCAATTTCCTAGCTCAACTAACTACTAGGCTTAGTATTATATTTTATAACTAAAAGGATGAGAATAGAGGTTTAGAAGTCTAAAATTTGATTTAAAAACACAAAATCCAATTTTGCAAAAAATAGGGGCTACGCGTACGCGTGGGCGTGCAAAAACTGTTACTCGCGTACGCGAGAATTCCAACCCAAAAGGGTTGGTCGCATCACGAGTGACTGGTTGCGTACGCAAATCCCTGGCCATGCATACGCGTGGGCCACGCGTATGCGTGGCCATGAAAAGTCATCACTCGCGTACGCAAGCTCCCTGCTCGTGTAGGCGAGAATCCAAACCCGAAAGGGTTGGTCGCGTCGCGAGCAACTGAACGCGTACGCAAATGTCGGGTCTCGCGCACGCGTGGGCCATGCGTACATTTTTCCAAAATTTGCATAAGTCTGAAAAGCCGCAGAATTCCAACCTTTTTAATCCCAACTTCTGACGCGCATAACTTTTATGTTTTAAATTATTTTTCCTCTGTTCTTTGAACGGCGGAAACTTTACGGACCCAATTTTTATTTAAAACAAGTTTGAAATCATTTGGGGGTTCTGAAGCCAAGTTATAACTCGTCAAAGTTCGGCAAAAAAACTAATTTTTCACAAAATCTCAAAACCTCAATTTTCATTACACCAAACCGAATTCCCACTACTTACACATATATCCAGCACAAACATACTTCACAACATTCCAATACAATATCACTAACCACTCATGATATCACAAACCCTCATACTTCATTTTTTACACAATTCACACCTTAAACTTCTTACTTCCATCAATAAAATCTCCAACATGTTGTCATATATACATATATTTAATCAATATCACTAAAGAGGCATCATATCCCCATCACAACCATAATCACCAACACATGTTTAACTCCCATCATCAATCAATATCATAATTACTAAACATTCAAAACACATAATCATTACAGTTTATGCTATAGTCCACTTGCCTAAATTTTCACACGACATTATATATTAAATACGCGAAACCTAAATTATACCTTAGCCGATTTTCACGTGTTTATCGAGACACCACCAAGACACCAAAATCAGCCCCAAAAGGTCCAAGCACCCAACATCTGCCAAGCTCCAAAGTTCACAACTCAAACTCCAGCAACATATATATATATATATATATATATATATATATATATATATATATATATATATATACACACACACACACCTAAATTCACATATACCATACTTAAATACTCAAAATTTAGAACTCCGCATACTAATACCAAGAATTGGCTAGGGTTGGAGACCTCACCATACCCATGGATCAAGAGAGCTAAGTCCAACAAGCTCCACAAGCTAGATTGAATCTAGAGAACCAAAATCAACTAATTCTCAACTTGGATTCTCTTTAATTTTCGAAAATTAAGGGATAGAGAGACTTGAGTGATAGAGTGGCTTACCTATGAAATTGTTCCGATAGAATCATAGAGCTCGACGCGGTGGTCGTGTAGCCGCAAACAGTGCGGTGACCAGAGCTTGGAGTGGAAAGTTATGGTGGTTTGATTTGGGAGCAAGGGTTTTTCTTTTCTCACCTTCTTCCTCCCATGGATGGAATGTGAATGAGGAGTGAAGGGAGAAGAGAAGCTGTGTTCTCTTATGTTATTGGGCTAAATTGGGCCTTGGGCTCATTTTGGGTCGGTTCGCTTGGTTCGGCTCGTTTGGTCTAATTTTGGGCCAAATTCTTTGAAATTAGTGTCAAAATTCATGTTTTAATGAGCTCTATTCTAATTTAATATAATATTCACATTTTTAATTTTCTTTATTAAAATTTAATTTATTGACTAATTATTTACTAATTTAGTGGGGTTTACAGTTTGCCTGTCCGGTGGTCATAGATCTTCTTTATCATGACATTGTGTTCTTCATCTCATATGAATTTTAACTGCACAAAGTAATTCACCAAGATTAGTTAGTCGCAATAAAATAGAGTTCAAATGCAGTTAACTAATTCAAACCAAATTGGGTTCTTACCGCCCACTTCTAAGTCCAACTCTCTTTGGTCTCAGCTAGAATCTGCATGTAGGTCAGCCACGGTTGATCGTACATAGATTTAATGACCTCAGGTATCTCATGTGTGCGAGCATTGGAGTTTGGTGCAAACCTATCAGAAAAAAATCTCACATTAACAAACACATAAGATAAACAAAGTTAAAATAAATAAATTTAACATAAACAAACTTAGTATAAACAAACTTAATATTAAAAAATTGAACTCACAGCTGCATGCCATCGGGCCAAATTCTCAGCCAGATGACGGGCGGTGATTGAAGGACATCCTGTTCGGAAGCATTGGAGGAATCACCCACCGCACGCTCTGTCGACGTTGTCACTGCATCTGCAGAGGGCATAGCAGAAGGAGGCACCCAGTTCGGGTTTGGGACCATGATGAATTGCTAGTCCAATGGACCTGCCTGTGACGTCACATAGGTCGACGAGATAGCCAGGGTAGAGTGCAATGACTGGGCAACCCTGAGGGATTCGGTGGAAGCCTGCCCTCTACCCCGACCACATGACCCACTCAACCGACCTCTGCTATATATCGTCATGTCTGTACAGCGAATATATTAATAACATAACAAACACCAATAAATAATAACATAAGAAGAAACTCTAGAAAAAACAAAGAATTCTAAAAGTGTTTTAGTTTAGTAAATTAAAAAAATTACATAATGTTTTGGTTTTAAAATAATTAAATTAGAATGAATAAGTGTTTTGGTTAGTTTAACAAACTAACAAGTGCCTATAGAGCAATAAAACACTAATTACAACGGAGAAAATTTTCTTTCATAGAAACCAAAATGAATATATACATATGTAGTTCTCTTATAAAAATGCCATAAATATTTATCATAACACCAACTTAACAAAATAAAAAACGTAAACTAAGATCAAAATAATTATTCAAATGAACAATTGCACAAAAATACAGCAACCCAACAATTAATTATAACAATTTAAAAAACATAAGTTTAATTTTTTTTATTTTACTGAAAATCTTATAAAAATTTTGACAGACTCACCCTTAAAATTCGGATTTTGCCACCCTTTAAGGGTTCCATCCAAACCAAATACACATCAACCCTTCTCAACCGGTTAATTTTTTCAATCATTGTTAAGGTAACATACAAACAACTCAATCATTATTAATACAGTTAAGCATTTTTCAAACAATTCCAACAGCAGTAATCAGCAAACAACTCAATAATCTAACATTTTTTAGCAATTTCAGAGTCTATTCTAACCTATCACAACCACCTAAATCTACTAAAATAGAAAATTAAACTAACTAAACTCTACTAACTAATTAATTAATTTGATATAATATAATTTAAAATAAACAGAGTTCAAACAAAAAATCTTAATGCAGAACAAAAGAAAACGGAGTAGAGGGGTGGAGGTGCAGTGACAGCAGAAGCAGAAGCAGAAACGGCAGGGGCGTTGCAGTAGCGACGGCAGGGACGTTCAGTAGTGACGGCAACGTCAGAGGCAATGGGAGGCAGAAGAGGTTGACAGAGAGGAGAGATGAGTAGGTTAGAGAGAAAGTGGGAGGATGAAAGGTTAGAGAGAGAGAGAGACAAAGGTGAGAAGTTAGATATATATATATATATATATATATATATATATAGGTGACGTCTCTGGTGAATGTGCTCTTTCGGTGACTAAGGTGGCTACAGTGTAACAACCAATCTTGGAAAGACAGTTGGCACACTTGACTGCAAGAAGGAGAAATGGTTGACCCAATGAAAGACAGTAAAAGCATTAACGAAGAGGGGGTAAAAAAATTTAGGATTAGTTAACTTAACAAAATTAGGAACTTAGTTATAGATGAAAAAAATTGTGAAATAATTAAATTTGTTGGTTAAAATTGATGGAAAAATAGAGAAATCACTGTTTCTCAAGAGTAGCTATTGTAGGCCGCGGAGAAGGTCGTCCAGGAATTAGGGTTCCGACTGCACTTGGAGTGTCATTAGAGCCTGCTCTTTTCGTTGCCCAATTGCTGAAGAATTTCGTTCTTGAAAGAGTGAGTATTTGGTGCCGCCGCCACTGGAGGATTGATTTATTGTGACGAGCAGGCGAGCAGCCCCACCCCCAGATTTCGTTGACGGCACGGAAATAATAGTCATGGGTTGTTGCAAGAAGATGCTTCAGCTTAGCCAAATCAAAATCATCACAATCATCCAACAAGAAGAAGAAGTAAACACTCATCAAACACACCAAAAGAATGCAAATGTTCTTCTACTACTACTCATGAATTTGATGTTGTGGCTGTCGTGCAATCAACACCATTGGAAACCAATAATGATGTTGGGAGGGACGATGTTGAACTTGAAAGTGTCACTATTGATGATGGATTTGAGACTGACGAGCTTTGGTCAGAGCTTTATCAAATTGCTCATTTGGATTTTGGCAGAATTTATTTCTCAGATCAACATAATCAGTGAATTATTGTTATTGTAATTAAGTTGTTAATTATTTCTTTCAATTACAAAGTCATTTGAGAAATTGAATTTTAGTCTTGATGACTCCAAACATTTTGCCCCAATTCAATGGCTTTGGAGCAACAATCACGTCACAAAAATAGTTTTTTTTTTTCAGCAAATTTTCTTTTATTGCCATCCAGTAAACATTTGTCATTTACCACACTTGTCTTTAAGACACTCTCGGTCAACGAACTAGTTAAGACTTCAAGTGATAACCATATATGCTTAGATGTTAGAATCTTATTGACTAGTCAATTCATAGGCTTACTTAGCCACCGTTAACTATGCCACCAGAGAACTCACCATATATATATATATATATATATATATATATAGAGAGAGAGAGAGAGAGAGAGAGAGAGAGAGAATTTGAAATGAGGGAGGAGGGGGTTTGTGGCTCCAATTTAGGGCACAGTTATCGTCGGATTTTCTGGTGGATATTTTTGACGGTAATGCGAGACGGATCACCAAAACGCAGTGTTATATTAAACGTGCCTATCGTTGAATTCTTTCGATGGTAACTCTGATGCTAAAGTTGACGCCTATTTGTTGTGGTTTTCCGCCAAAAGTTACCGGAGGTTTTACCGTCGGAAGCGACTATTCGCCGATAATTATTTGACATGACAAATTTTTCATCAAATCCGTCGCTAAAATCTGATGCTAAGTTTGACTGTAATTGTTGCCGCTAAATCTGATGGTTCTTATCATTTTTCTTGTAGTGTAATAGCTGATTCATTGATTAGAATATGAAAGAGGTTGAACTTAAAATGTTGAAATGGTTGAAATGGTTAAAATGTTGTTGTTATTAATTTTATTATTAAATTAGGTTAGGGATTGAGTTTGCTAACTATGAATATGTTGATTTTGTTAATTTTAAATTGGTTTTGCTGATTATGAATATAAATTGGTTGCTCTGCATCAAGAAATTGAACAAGATAATGGAGTATGTGGTTCAAATGTCGGTCCAAATGCTAGTCGACCTTCTACTTTGTCAAAACATAAGGATAATAAAGTAGTATGTCTTATTTGCTATTCTGACTGTCAGTAAAACTATGAATCTGAATGGTGTAACATACTGTGATATTGTCTTTAAAGCTTAAGCTACTTTACTTTTTCAACTATACTTAACATCCCCTTGGTGAATTGAGATTACATGATCAAGTGCTCATTTCAAGTGATTGAAATTATTCAAATGTAATATTTTTTTATGATCATAATTAACTGCTTTTGATATTTCACTCTTAGGAGTGGGAGATCACTTCTGATCCTTAAGATAAATTTTCTATTGACAGTAAAGTTCAGGTTGTTTGTAGTGAAGATGGAAAATAGTATATTCAGCAATTAATTTCTTTCGATATTTTGTTAGAAGTTGAGCGAGTTACTGAAGTTGCAAAGCAGACTATCAAACAGAAAATTGCACAAGCGGCAACTATTGATGTCCAATCACAAAGTTTACGAGCAAAACTTTGTATAAAATCGGATGACCTTAAAGATGTGGTAAGTTATTCATCAATAAGATTGTCATTTCCTAATGTTTTTCCCTTATCTATAAAATTTAATAGTTTTATACATAAAATGCATGCTACTAGTATTAATGGAGTGTTTGACTAAACTGCTTTTGTTATTTAGATAGTATTGAGTTTGTCTCTTACTCTCTCTACCACTTTTAATAATTATTTTCTAAATGACTACCAGATCATACTTAATTTCTAGCTCCATTTTCTTCTAATTATTATTTTACAAAAATTGAAACAATTTTTTTTATAATTCTGCTATGTTAAACTCAACATTACTTACTACATTCATGGATTGTAAATTGTTTATTATGGTTTTTAAATTTTTCGAGCCTTAGGATTTTTATTTATTGAATTCTGTTTGTAAATTGTGTTTACTTGTTGAAATTTGCAAATTCTTTGTACTAGTTTCTTAGGATTTTTTTTAGTTTTGTTTGTAAATTTTTTTATTTGCTGAAATTTGTTGTTGTATCATTAAATATTTTACCTTCAAATTTCAAAGTCAGTTGTTTAATATGCATGAATTATATATTAATTTTTAAACATTTTTTTATTAAAAAATTTAAATTTAAGTTTACCGTCGATTAAATGTTGGTATTTATTAATTTAATTATTAATATATTATCGTCAGATTTATCGGGAAAAAATTTGATGGTAAAAATTACCAGTAGAAATATTTTGACAGTAATTAGCGACGGATGAAAAAATCCACCGATAAACAATTACCAGCGAGGTTTATACCGTCGGATTTATCCTGACAGTAATTCCAACGATAAACATGTTATTGGAAAATTTTTTTGGTAAATTTATCAATAAATTCGACGGTACTCAACGTTTTTTTGGTAGTGATTTAAAGCATGGTCGACAACAGGTGGCCAGTAGCGGCAAGTGACAGGAGGTAGCCGATGATGGTAGGTAACAAGAGATGGTAGCTGGATATGGGTGGATGAAATTGCAGTGTTAGAAGAAAAAAAAAGAAGTGGTAAAATAGTAATTTCAAAAAATTTATAAGTGATTGGGTTTGTTTATTTATTTATTTGTTGAAGTTGGTTGTTTTTATTTATTTTTTTTAAAGATATGTAATTGTATTGCTTTATACAAAAAGAAATACACTGTCCATTGTAGAGACAAAAAAAAAAGAGAAAATCTTCTACTTTGGTAAACACCAAATACTAGCAAAAGAAAAACAAATAGAAGAGATTAGAGATTCACAAAGAACAGTGTCCTATAACTTGAATCATTTCTTGCTAGAGCTTCTTTGCTGTTTTCACAATTACTGTTGCCGCCAACTTTTCATCTTTAAAAACCTCCAAATTTCTCGCATTCCACAATGCTCAACACAGAGATGTAAGAAAGGCCATAGAAGATTGTTTTTTTCGAGTACCTCTAATTACCGTTTGCTATTAGACTGTAAACTCCATGGTTCTATTTTGTACTATATCATTCACAAAAGGAGAGAAAAACTAAATCCCAGGAGTAGAATCGCATTGCACCAAAACATGAAGAATTATTTCATTGTCGTTTCTACATTTTTGACACATTACTAAAGTATTTAAAAATTTCTAATTGATCAAATTGAGTACAGATAATTTTTTATGAATTGTTCTCCACAAAAATTTTTGTACTTTGGATGATAATTTTTATTGATATTTTCTTAAATAGGTATATTTAATATGTTTTTTATGTGGTTGAGTTTAAAATATGAAAGACGAATGTTAGGAAGAATTATTTTTAGTTAATATCAATAATTTATTTTAAAATTATTTTATTTATCTTAAAATTTATTTTTTAAATAATAAGTTTTAGTTTTAAATCCTAATTAAAATATAAAAATATTTAAATTTTAAAAATATCGAATAATATTATCTAACAATAAAAGTTAATTTTTTATATTTTTTAACGTGATATATATATATATATATATATATATATATATATATATATATATATATATATATTATTCAACTCTACTTTCATCTTACACTAAATTAATACTACATCGTTATTTAAAAGAATGATGAGAATATTCTAGATCATAGATTTACAAAAATTTGATATCATATAATAAAATTATATTTTTTAAATATTTAACACATATAAATAGATAAAATTTTATTGATGATATTAAAAATAGGATAAATTACATAGATAAATTGATTGAGAATTAAAATTAACTTTTAATTTGATTTACACTTTTTTTAATATAAATTGAATCAATTGGATTTAATTTAGTGTGTATATATTATATCAGTATTAAATTAAATTCGATTTACTACTAATACAACATATATATATAAATCGAATCAACTTGATTCGATTTATTATTACTATATAACACATACATACTAAATCGAATCAATTTGCCATGAATTATAGCTCAAATTTATATTTCAACAATTTTTTTTAACCGAAGATAGGGAGACTTGAATCCATGACCTCTTAGATGAGTATGGAGAGACTATGTTATTTGAGTTATAAATCATTGACATTTGTTTTTTTTTTTTACAAATCTTATAAATTCAAAATGGAACAATAAATGATTTCTCAAAATTCGTTAAAAATAATCTTTTGACTCATTAACATGTAAAAAATCATTACTAAATTTTTTATATTAAAAAAATAATATAATGTATAGCTCTCCAAAATGACACGAGAATTAAAACTTACATTTTTTAAAAATAAGAAATAACAGATAATTACAATATAAAAAAATCAACTATATTTACAATATGTAATGTTACGGCCTGGCCCAAACATCACGCGGGCCGACCCGACCCATAGGCCACCCGACTCGAACGGTCGGGTGCAAGGCGCTCAACCACCGACCCAGACACGGGCCCTTCACAGCTCTCTGCTACAGCTGTATTGGGAAGCTTCGAGGAAGGTGGGTCTGCCCTTACAGGACCCACTTCTGACATGGTATATAAGGGGAGGGTCCTACCCTTCCCCCAAGGTACGTCACACATATCACTTTACTCTCATTTCTCGCCAGCATCACGACTGACTAGAGCGTCGAAGTGTCTTTGCAGGTGACACCTCGTTTCCACGCAAAGAACTCGGGACGTCGGCTACTCCATATTCGGCTCCGCAACCCGGAACCAGGCTATACACCTACTTATCAACCCGAAGACCCCTCCGAACCGTCCGGTACCCAACAAACCGAACATTGGCCCGTCTGTTGGGACGCCTAAATGGATGTCGTAGCAAGTGCTGCGGACCCGGGCAACAGGGCCAATCCGAAGGGGGCAGCCTTCGTGGCTTCCTCTCGGGGACGCACGAGGTCCCCTCCTCGACGACCCGAGCCACCTTTACGAGCCCAGGAGAGACACTCCTTCGGGGGAACTGGCAGTGATTGCGCCAGGATAATGCAGGAACTGCGCCATAGGGTGCAAAACCTGAAGCGCCAGCTGGCAGATCATGAGCAATGTCAACAAACTTCTGATTCCAACTATTCCCCGTCTATCGAGAGTCGGGGAAGAACTTCTCACAGAAGTCGCTCCCAACGCACTCCCACCCCAAGATCTGGATCTGAAAGTAGCCGGGAAAACCAGAAACACCCGAGAAGACGGCATGACCCCTTGATCTATACCCGATCTAGACGAACTCGCACCGCTGGGCGAGATCGGGAAGACTACGAAGAAAGAACGAGGAGAACGCGACGACCCATGATCATGGGAGCAACCCCCTTCCACCATTCTATCCTCGAGGTCCGGCTACCAAAGCACTTTGATAAGCCGACGGATATGAGGTATGACAGAACTCAAGACCCACAGGAGCACCTAACGGCCTTCGAGGCCAGAATGAATTTGGAGGGGTAGGTGACGAAGTCAGGTTTCACGCTTTCCTGGTCACCCTCGCGAGACCTGCAATACGGTAGTTTAATAGCCTCCCGCAAGGTTCTATCGCCAGGTTCCCGGACATTAGCCACGCCTTCTTAGCCCAATTACTACCCAAATCGCGAAAGCAAAACACCCGATCAACTTACTTCGGGTGAAACAAAGGCCCGGTGAGCCGACAAGAAAATACTTGGACCGGTTCAACGATGAGTGTTTAGAGATTGACGGTCTAACTGACTTGGTGGCTAGTTTGTGTTTGACGAACGGACTTCTGAATGAGGATTTTAGGAAGCATCTCACCACGAAGCTGGTGTGGACGATGCCGGAGATCCAAAGCGTAGCCAAGGAATGCATCAATGATGAAGAAGTCAGTCAAGTCGTGGCTGCCAACAAGCGCCAGCCCTCCTATCATCAACCTCGGCAGCACGGTGGCAGAAAAAGGCAGAAGGAGCGCGCCAGAGACGGCGGTCCAGGCAAGACATCCGGGCCGTTTACTTGAGTTGGGAAGTTCGCCAATTACACCCCTCTCACCGTCCCCATTGTAGAAGTTTATCAGCAGATAGCTGAGAAGGAAATCTTGTCGAAGCCCCAACCTCTAAAGGACCGAACCGGGGAGGAACAAGAGCCTTTATTGTGATTATCATAAGGGCTATGGGCATAAGACGGATGATTGCTTCGACCTGAAGGAAGCGCTGAAAAAGCAATCCGGGACGGAAAACTATCCAAATTCTCCCACCTCATCAGAGAGTCAAGGAGACGAGACCGTGACCACAAGAGAGAGGACAAGAGCCACGCGGTGAAGCGACATCACAAGCCCGATGATCACGAACACGGTCTCACAATAGTAAATGTAGTTATCGGAAGAGACGCGGCTCCAAAGTCGAAGTCAACGCACAAGAAGGACACCAAAGTCCTGGCGGTCTCATCGTCTAGCTCGGCGCCAAATGCCAAGAGGACTCCACCCATATCATTCGGTCCAGACGACCAATGGTTTGATGAGATAGCGAAAAACCCTCCGATGGTCACCACGGCCAGAGTGGGAATCAGCCTGATTAAGCGGATCCTCATAGACACCGGTGCCGATTCGAATATCATGTTCCGCAACGTGTTCGACGCTCTGGGCCTTCGTGATGCCGATTTAAAGACTCACCAGCACGGGGTGGTAGGCTTGGGTGACCACTTCATCAAGCCCAATGGGACAATCTCCTTTCCGACATCCATAGGACTAGGACAAGGAAGAAGATCGGTAATGGCGGAGTTCGTGGTTCTTCGAGACTCCACAACCTACAATGTCATCCTGGGGAGAAAGACCATCAATGACCTCGGGGCAGTGATCAGTACGAAGATGTTGGTAATGAAGTTCGTCACTGATAACTAGTCTGTGGGATCCATAAGGGGAGACCTAGAAACGGCAGTCGCCTGCGACAATGCCAGTCTCTCCTTAAGAAAAAAGTCCAAAGAGGCATCGGGAGTATTTCTCACCGACCTGGACGTCCGGGTTGACGACAATCCCATACCTGAGCCAGAAGGGGATTTGGAAAAGTTTAGGGTCGGCGACACAGAGGAGAAGTTCACATTCGTGAACAGAAACCTCCCACACGACCTGAAGGAACCCCTAATGGAGATGATCAGGACCAATGGCGACCTATTTGCTTGGATGCCAGCCGACATGCCGGGCATAGACCCCTAGCTCATGTCACATCACCTGGCCGTCAGGGCGGAGGCCAAACCGGTGGCCCAAAGGAGAAGAAAAATGTCACAGGAAAGAGCAGAGGAGGTGGCCAGGCAGACGACCAGCCTCCACGAAGCAGGATTTGTCCGGGAACTTGACTACTCGACTTGGCTGTCGAACGTAGTCCTGGTAAGGAAACACAACGAAAAATGGAGGATGTGTGTAGATTACTCCGACCTTAACAAGTCGTGTCCCAAGGACTGCTACCCCCTGCCCAACATTGACGCACTCGTCGATGCGGCGGCAGGATATCGGTATCTGAGCTTTATGGATGCTTATACTGGCTACAACCAGATATCGATGCACCGGCCTGACGAGAAAAAATGGCTTTCGTAACGCTGGGGGGAATATATTGCTACAAAGTAATATCGTTCGGCCTAAAGAATGCCGGGGCCACATACCAAAGGTTAATGAACAAGATATTCAGCGACCTTATATGCAAAATGGTGGAAGTATACGTGGATGATATCCTTGCAAAAACCACCCGACCAGAGGACCTCTTGAGCAACCTAATAAATGTGTTTGCTTCCCTTCGGCAACACGGCATGATGCTTAACGCGCTTAAGTGTGCCTTTGTCAGGGAAGCAGGGAAGTTCCTAGGGTTTATGATAACCCAGAGAGGGGTGGAGGCCAACCTCAAAAAGTGTCAAGCAAAACTCCAAATGAAGAGCCCAAGCTGCATCAAGGATGTTCAGAGGTTGACAGGAAGGCTCACCGTACTGTCCCGTTTCCTCGGTGCGTCGGCTGCGAAAGTACTACCATTTTTCAACTTGATGAGGAAGGGGATAGCATTCGAGTGGACCCCGGAATGTGAAGAAGCGTTC
Source organism: Arachis hypogaea (assembly GCF_003086295.3). Lineage (NCBI taxonomy): Eukaryota > Viridiplantae > Streptophyta > Magnoliopsida > Fabales > Fabaceae > Arachis > Arachis hypogaea. Next base: position 11,406,395 of record NC_092038.1, read on the forward strand.
AAGCATTTCAAAGAGGTTCTCGCTGCACCACCAGTTCTCGGGAAGCCTAAGGTCGGAGAACCAATATACCTATACTTGGCCATAACGGATGAAGCGATGGCCGTAGTTTTGATGCGAGAGGAAGGGAAGGCCCAACAACCAATATACTTTGTGAGTAAAGCATTCCAAGGAGCCAAACTGAGATACAGCAAACTAGAGAAGTTGGCACTGGCACTCCTAACCTCTTCCCGCAGACTACAACAATACTTCCAAGGTCATCAAGTGGTCGTGAGAACAGACCAGGAAATCCGCCGGGTACTTTAGAAATCCGACTTAGCGGGAAGAATGATGACTTGGGCTATCGAGCTATCTCAGTATGACTTGCGGTATGAGCCCAGGCACGCGATTAAGACACAGGCCATGGCCGACTTCTTGGTAGAGGTAACGGGGGACCCGACCGAGGAATCGAGCATAAGGTGGAGGCTCCACATAGATGGGGCCTCCAACCAGACATCTAGAGGTGCCGGGATCATTCTGAAAAGCCCCGTCGGGGTCGTATATGAACAATCAATCAAGTTTGAGTTCCCGATGTCAAACAACCAAGCGGAGTACGAGAACCTCCTGGGTGGCTTAATCCTAGCTAAGGAAGTCAGAGCCACGAGGTAGGAAGTGTGCAGTGACTCACAGGTCCTTACCTCTCAAGTGAACGGGAGCTACCAAGCCAGGGACGCACTGTTACAGAAGTACCAGGAGAGGGTCAAAGAGTTAAGTAAACAATTCAAGGAGGTCACGATCCAGCACGTTCTAAGGGAAAAGAACACACGGGAAGACCTCCTATCCAAGCTAACAAGCACAAAACCAGGAGCCGGCAACCAGTCTCTCATTCAAGGTATGATAAAAGAACCAGCAGTCACCCTCCACCTGACAAAGATAGACCTTACTTGGATGGACCCGATTGCCAACTTCTTGGAAAACGGCAAACTCTCCGATGACGAGAAGATGGCCAGAGCGTTGAGAAGGGAGGCAGCCAAGTATGTGATCATACAAGGCCAGTTGTTTAAAAAGGGACTTAGCCAACCCTTGCTGAAATGCCTACACCCCGAAAAAACGGATTATGTGCTCAGAGTGGTCCATGAGGGGTGCTACAGTCACCACATCGGGGGCAAAGCCCTTGCAAGAAAGCTCATTAGAGCTGGTTATTACTGGCCATCGATGATGAGAGACTCCCAAGAATTCGTAAGGAAATACGTCAAGTGCCAAGAGAACGCCAATTTCCACAAGGCCCTGGCAACCGAGCTCAGTATATTGACATCTTCCTGACCCTTCTCGCATTGGGGAGTCGACCTCCTGGGACCCTTCCCGGTAGGTCCAGGGCAGGTCAAATACCTCATAGTTGTTGTCGACTAATATACCAAGTGGATAGAGACCCAGCCACTGGCCAGCATATCCTTATCCAATTGTCGGAAGTTTATATGGAAACAAGTGATAACCCGATTCGCCATCCCCGAGGTCGTCATCTCTGATAACGGGACGCAGTTCACTGATAAAAAGTTTGTAGAGTTCCTTGCTGGTTTGAGCATAAAGCAAAAATTCTCATCTGTTGAACATCCCCAAACGAATGGCCAAGTCGAGGCCGCGAATAAGGTCATCTTGCTAGGCCTCAAAAAGTGGCTTGAGAAGAAAAAGGGAGCATGGGCTAATGAACTCGCCTCCGTCCTCTGGTCCTACTGCACAACCGTGCAATCGTCCACAGGTGAGACCCCAGTCCGTTTGACATACGGGGTGGATGCTATGATACCCGTGGAAGTCGGCGAGCCGAGTCCACAGTTGCTTCTGGGAGGAGTTGAGGAAGTGGTGCAGTAATTTACAACCACAAACTAACTGGCAAGTGCACCGGGTCGTACCAAATAATACCTCAGGTGAGTGAGGGTCGATCCCACGAGGATTGATGGATCAAGCAACAATTGTTAAAAGATTTACTTAGTTAGGCAAGCAGAAAAGGATTTTGAGATATTCAAAAGGTTTAAATTTGAAAAGATCAGAAGGCAGGCATGCAAGTAAATAAGTTGAAAATAAAATATTGGAGAAACAGTTAAGGCTTCAGAGTTATCTATTTTTCCGGATTAATTTTTCTTACTAACTATTTTAATCATGTAGGATTTAATTTATGGCAAACTATGTGACTAGACCCTAATTTTTTAGACCTTTCTAGTCTCCTCTAAAATTCATTAACTGCTAATTTCTTGGTCAATTAATTCCAATTAGAAGCTACATGATCAAATTCCAGTTTATATGCCACAAAAACTCTAATTACCCAAAAATAAAAGGATTATATGTCACGTATCTCGTTAAATCCAGATAATTAAAATAGGAAAAAATGTTTTCAAGTTGTTGTTCAAGTAAAGAGCTTTTCCATGTTTTACAAGAACTCAAACAGAAAGAGGGTCATACTTCCGTTCCACCCAAATTCATAAAATAAAGAGCGAAAAAATTCTCAAATTATAAATTCATACATGAATTAAAATAGAAAAAGTAATAAAATCAATCCATACAAATAGACAGAGCTCCTAACCTTAACAATAGAAGTTTAGTTGCTCATGGTTCAAAGAAAAATAGGATTCTCATCAAAATGTACAGAGTTCCAATCTGATGGCATGTAAAGTTAACTAATGGAATCCCTTTTTATAACTAATCCTAATTAATTTAAAATTTAATTATCTAAAATTAAAAATAATATCTTTTACTAAAAATAAGATTTGAATCTAAATTAGAATAATCAGCAGGTCTTTAGTTGATGGGTGGAGACCACATATTTTGTCCATTCAGCAGCTTCTAATTTGTGCTTTCTGGGCTGGAAACTGGGTCAAAACAGCCCAGAAATCGCCCCCAGCGTTTTTCTTCATTTTTTGCACGTGGCGCATGTCACGTGTACGCATCGATGGTCTTTTTCGCAAGTCACGCGGACGCGTCGGTCACGCGCACGCGTCGCTGAGAAAATCTTCAAATCACGCATACGCGTCAGTCACGCGCATGCGTCGCCATGGAAAGCTCCAAATCACGCGCACGCGTCAGTCACACGTACGCGTCGCTCCTCGCTGCCATTCTCCTTTGATTCTTGTGCTGCAGAAACTCCATCAAATCCAGCCGAATGCTACCTAAAATAAACAAAATTGCAAAAGACTCAAAGTAACGTCCATATTGGCTAAAAGATAATTAATTCTTTATTAAACTCAATAAATTAGATGCAAATTCACTAGGAAAAGATAGGAAAGATGCTCACGCATCACAACACCAAACTTGAATTGTTGCTTGTCCTCAAGCAACCAAAACTAATATAAGCTTATGATGTGAATTTGCATGAGAATGAGAATTCGATTAAGCTCATGTCTCTTCTTATAGTGGGGTTTACAACTACAATCCTGAATAGTTTTGGCATCTCACTCTCCTTTGAATCAGAAGAATGTTACTGTCGTCCGGAATTAGAATCTGGATAATATTATGAATTCTCTGATCTTTTGTAACTCAATTTTAATCCTTGAACAGAGCAAAAAAAATTTTCTTTGGTGCTTTGCACCTTGAGCCTAGTCGTGACTTTAAATGTTTTGTCTCAAGCTTTACTTGACACAAAAACACCACAAGCACTTAACTGGGGAACTCTCTTTAAGTTCTAAATATTTTTATTTTATTTTATTTATTTTTTTATCCCCAGACAGTGGTGCTCAAAGCCTTTGGCGTACTTTGTAACTGATCTCGACTCTAAATGTTTTGTCTCAAGGATTACTTGACACAAGAACACCACAAGCATGTGACTAGGAAAACAACTCTTTGAGCTTTTAATCATATCTGACCTCCTTAGTCATTGATGCTCAGAGCGTTGGAGCTTGCTTTTATTTTTCTTTTGCTGTTTCTTTTGCTTCAAGGATTAAACTTTCATTAATTTCAGAGAAATCATAATAATTCTCTAAATTCCTATTCCTTGTACATCAACATTCTTTGATTCAAATTTAAATATGCACTGTTCATGTCATGCATTCAGAATTACAGAAAATACCACCATATTTAAGTAAATAAGACTACTCTTAAAATTAACTCAATTTCTCATGCAATACATCACTTCTGTATTTTGAATTCAAGCTCAGTGAGTAATACATGAGACATCTTTTCAGAATCGAAGCAACTAAGAGAAAGCTAAACTAGCCCTAGGATTCTAACTAATAAAGGAGCATGCAACAAACAAAGCAAAATAGTAGAAAGCCGGAACATAACATAGAAAAAAGAGGGGAGGAATAAAAAATGAAAGGAACTCAACCACCTTAGTTATTCTAGCGGTTGTTTTATTCTTCAGGTTGTGCTCCTCAGTGAAGATGATTCGCCTCCCTTTTGGTGCCAGAGGAATAAACAGAAAACCCTTAAGTGAAGCGTCAACACTAAACTTAAAGGTTTACTTGTCCTCAAGGAAAGAAGAACTGAAAATAGAAAGAGACAAACATTATGATGAAAGAAAAAGAAAAGGATAAAAGAACAAGAGAGGATTAGGATTGGGAGAGGGGGAAAGAAAATTAAAACTGGGCGGTGAACTAGTGTAGTTGTGCGGCGCAGGCAACGTGTACGCGTGCAGCGCGCGTACGCGTGGGGCGCGAAATTTTCTTAATGACGCGTAAGCATCAGGCACGCGTCCGCGTGCCCTGGGTTTTGCGTGATTCGCGTGAAGCCAGCCGCGCGTGAACAAGGTTTGTGCTTCTAGCACACTTCCAGCCCCAAGCCAGCATAACTCTCTGCCCAAACACATATTTACGCCGTTTTTCTAGGTCACGCGTATGCGTCAGTGACGCGTACTCGTGGTGTGCCAAAATCACCAATGACGCGCACGCATGGGGTACGAGTTCGCGTGGGCTTGTTTGTGCGAAAGGCATCATTCCTGCGCCACTCCCGCACAACTCTCTGTTCATTTTTATTTTTCATGCACACCCATCTGACACGTACGTGTCAGCGACGCTAGCGCGTCGGGGCCCTTCTTTCTCTTTTTTTCGGTTCCTATTCTAAAATAGCTGCATGATCAGAAAATTAATAAGAACTCAATAAAAATTAAATAAGTAAGAAAACTACTACTACGAAAATTAACTAAGGATACGAATTTAACGGGTTGCCTCCCGACAAGCGCTTCTTTAACGTCACTAGCTTGACGGTCAGTTCTGCTAGTTCAGCAAATGAGTGGACCTCTGGCGATCAATCTCGCCTCCAAGATAGTGCTTCAACCTCTGTCCATTCACTGTAAATTTTCTATCAGAATTCTCTTCCTGTATTTTCACATGCCCATATGGTGAAGCTCTGGTAACCACAAACAGTCCTGACCATCGGGATTTCAACTTCCCGGGAAAGAATTTGAGCCTTGAATTATATAGAAGCATTCTTTGTCCTGGCTCAAAGACTCTGATGGCAATCTTCTTGTCATGCAATAGATTGGTTCTCTCCTTATAGAGCTTGGCATTCTCATAGGCTAAGTATCTGAATTCATCAAGCTCATTCAACTAAAGCATTCGCTTGATTCTTACAGCTTCTGAATCAAGATTTAGATATCGGATTGCCCAGTAAGCTTTATGCTCCAACTCAAATGGCAAGTGACAGGCTTTGCCATAGACTAACTGATAAGGGGACATGCCAATGGGAGTCTTGTATGCTGTCCGGTATGTCCAGATAGCATCATCAAGCTTCCTAGATCAGTCCTTTCTTGAAATATTGACAGTCTTCTCTAGAATCCTCTTGAGTTCTCTATTGGAAATTTCAACATGTCCACTTGTCTGAGGGTGATAGGGGGTTGCCACTTTATGACGGACTCTATATCTCCAGCTGTCTGTTGCAGAAATGGCTTCCTCTATCACTAATGAGTGTCCTTGGGACACCAAACCGGCTAAAGATATATCTCTGAAGAAAATTCATTACCACTTGGGCATCATTGGTGGGCAAAGCCACAGCTTTCACCCACTTGGACACATAGTCAACTGCCAGTAGAATATAGTTGTTTGAATGTGAGGGTGGAAAAGGTCCCATGAAATCAATACCCCACACATCAAACAACTCAACCTCAAGAATCCCCTGCTGTGGCATTTCATGGTTGGCAGGGAGATTCATGGCTTTTTCACATCTGTCACAGTACTTTACAAATGATGTTGAGTCCCTAAAGAGAGTCGGCCAGTAAAAATCACTTTGAAGGACCTTTGTAGCTGTCCTTTCACCACCAAAGTGGCCTCCATACTCAGAACCATGACAGTGCCAAAGAATCTGTTGTTTTTCTTCATCTGGGATACACCTCCAGATGATTCTATCTGAACACCTTTTAAAAAGGTATGGTTCCTCCCAAATGTAGTACTTTGCATCAGTCAATAGCTTTTTCACTTGTTGCCTACAGTACTCCCTTGGGATAAAATTCATGGCCTTATAATTCGCATTGTCTGCAAACCATAGAGCCTACTGAATGAGGAACAATTGCTCATCCAGAAATGTCTCAGTCACAGCTGTGGGTGGTTGTACTCCTACTTCAGGCTCAATTCTGGAAAGATTGTCAGCTACTTGATTCTTTGACCCTTTCATGTCTTTTATCTCAATGTCAAACTCCTGAAGGAGCAACACCCATCTGATTAATCTTGGTTTAGAATCCCGTTTGGTTAGAAGGTACTTCAAAGCAGCATGATCAATATAAATAATAACTTTAGAACCAAGTAAATAGGACCTAAACTTATCAACAGCATACACAATAGCTAATAATTCCTTTCTGTATTTGTGTAATTCTTTTGGACATCATTTAACACACGACTGGCATAGTAAATGATATGTACAAGCTTACCATGCCTCTGTCCTAAAACAACTCCTATAGCAAAGTCACTAGCATCACACATTAATTCAAATGGTAGATCCCAGTCAGGACGAGCTATAATGGGAGCAGAGGTAAGGTTTGCTTTCAGAGTTTCAAAAGCATGCAAACAATCAGAATCAAAGATAAAAGGAACATCATCAATCAACAGTTTGCTTAGAGGTTTAGCAATTTTAGAAAAATCCTTTATAAATCTTCTATAAAATCATGCATGACCGAAGAAACTCCTGACTGCCTTAGCATTAGTTGGTGGTGGTAATTTTTCAATTACCTCCACCTTTTCTCTATCAACCTCAATTCCCTTACTTAAAATCCGGTGTCCAAGAACAATACCTTATGTAACCATAAAATGACATTTTTCCCAATTTAAAACAAGGTTTGATTCTTAACACCGTTTCAAGACAAGAGATAAATGCTTAAGACAGGAGTTAAAAGAATTACCAAAAACAGAAAAGTCATCCATAAATACCTCAATAAACTTTTCAACCATATCAGAAAAAATTGAGAGAATACACCTCTGAAAAATTGCTGAAGCATTATAAAGTCCAAAAGGCATTCTTCTGTAGGCAAATACTCCAAAGGGGCATGTGAATGCTGTCTTCTCTTGATCTTGAGGGTCCACTGCAATTTGATTATATCCAGAATATCCATCTAGAAAATAATAAAATGCATGACCAGCTAACCTCTCAAGCATCTGATTGAAAGACAGGGGGAAATGATCATTCCTTGTAGCAATGTTGAGCCTCCTGTACTCTATACACATTCTCCATCCTGTGACTGTTCTTGTGGGGATAAGCTCATTCTTTTCATTCTTGATCACTGTCATCCCTCCTTTCTTGGGAACTACCTGCACAGGACTTACCCAAGGACTGTCAGAAATAGGGTAAATAATTCCTGCTTCCCGTAGTTTTATTACCTCTTTTTGGACCACCTCTTTCATGGTTAGATTGAGTCTCCTTTGTGGTTGCACAACTAGTTTAGCATCATCTTCAAGGAGGATCTTGTGCATACACTTGGTTGGACTAATCCCTTTCAAGTCACTAATGGTCCACCCAAGAGCTGTTTCATGGCTCTTGAGCACTGAAATAAGCGTCTCTTCCTCTTTAGGCTTCAGGTAAGAGCTAATAATCACTAGATATGAGTCATTCTCACTTAAGAACACATATTTCAGAGAAGGAGGTAAGGATTTGAGCTCAAGCTTGGGGGCTTCCTCTTCTGCTTTAGGCGTGTGAACCAAGCCTTCTCGGGTGGTGAATTATCAACTTCAACTAATTCATACTCAGAGATAGAATCCAAAATGTCATCAAGCACCTCGGTTTTCAGTACCTCTTGAACAAGTGGTTCAATAACATATATTTTCATACACCCTTCAGAATTATTAGGGTGCTTGAGAGCTTCAAAAACATGAAGGACCACCTATTCTTCATTGATCCTTAGGGTCAATTCACCATTTTGTACATCAATCAGAGCTCTACCTGTAGCTAAAAAGGGTCTACCAAGTATAATAGAGGATTTTACCTCCTCTTCCATGTCTAATATAACAAAATCAACAGGAAAGATGAATGGTCATACTTTAACAAGTAAACCCTCAACAACACCTACAGGTAATTTAATAGAAAGATCAGCAAGTTGAAGAGAAATACGAGTGGGTTTTACCTCCTCAATTTGAAGCTTTTTCATTACTGAAAGTGGCATTAGATTGATGCTAGCTCCAAGATCACATAAAGTTCTCTGAATGGTGACATCTCCAATGGTGCAAGGAATTACAAAGCTCACTGGATCTGGCATCTTCTCAAGAAGGTTATGTTGAATAATGGTACTGCATTCCTTGGTTAACACCACTGTTTCTTGTTTCTTCCAATTCCTCTTGTGGGTCAACAGTTCTTTCATAAATTTAGCATAGAGAGGCATTTGCTCAAGAGCCTCTGCAAAGGGAATGTTGATCTGTAGCTTCTTGAAGATATCTAAAAATTTAGAGAACTGTTTTTCTTTGGAAGCCTTCTGAAGTCTATGAGGATATGGCATTTTTGGCTTGTATTCAGGAGCCTTTGGCAATGTAGGGTATGTGTCTAGAGAGTCAGGGAATGGGTTGTCTGCACACTTTGGAGGGGCGTGCTCCACTTCTTCCTTTTTCTCCTCTAGAGCTTTCTGTTCAACTAGCTCTTCATTGGCCCTTGTCTCAGAGCCAGCTGTTTTACCACTTCTCAATTGAATAACCTTGCAGTCTTCTCTTGGGTTCACCACTGTATCACCTGGAAATGTGCTTGCAGACCTCTCAGGTATTTGCTTGCTCAGCTGGCCCATTTGCACTTCCAAGTTTTTAATGGAGGCTCTGGTTTCCTGCATAAAACTCCTCATCATCTCCCAATTAGAATCTTCCTTGGATTTAGAGTTAGCCTGCTGAGGCTAAGATTGGCAGTTATTGTAATTGTTCTGTTGGAAGCCACCCTGAGAATTATTGTTGAAATTCTGAGGTCTCTGAGGTTGGTCTCTCCACCCAAAATTTGGGTGATTTCTCCATCCTTGATTGTATGTCTGAGAATAGGGGTCATTATTGGGATTTCTAGAACCACTCCCCATGTAATTAACCTGTTCAGAAGAGAATTGAGCATAATCATAATTATCATTTTGCACTAAATTTCCTGCCATGTCATAGGAGACCTCTTGAGGTGGATTCTGGGTGTTGATAGCTGAGACTTGCATGCCACCCATGTGTTGAGTAAGTAGATTTATTTGCTGAGACATAAGCTTGTTCTGAGCAAGAATAGCATTAAGAGCTTCTACTTCCATGACACCCTTCTTTTGAGGAGCCTCAGAGTTCACAGGATTCCTGTTAGATGAATATAAATATTGGTTGCTAGCAACCAATTTAATAAGCTCAATAGTCTCCTCCGGTGTCTTCTTCTTATGCAATGAACCTCCTGCAGAATTGTCTAAGCACATCTTAGACATTTCACCCAAGCCTTCATAAAAGATATCTAGTTGAGTCTATTTGGAGAACATGTCCGGAGAATATTACCTAGTCAGTAGCTTGCATCTCTCCCATACTTCATACAGAGTTTCACCATCCTTCTGTCTGAAGGTCTGAACCTCCACCCTAAGCTTAGTCAGCTTCTTTGGTGGGAAAAATTTAGTGAGAAACTCAGTAACCACCTTGTTCCAAGTATCCAAACTCTCCTTGGGTTGAGAATCTAGCCATAGCTTTGCTCCATCCCTCAGAGCAAACGGGAAGAGCATGAGTTTGTACACTTCTGGGTTCACTCCATTTGTCTTCACAGTATCACAAATCTGCAGAAAATTGGAAATAAATTGATTTGGGTCTTCGTGGGGAAGACCATGATACTGGCAGTTTTGTTGCACCAGGGTGACTAGTTGTGGCTTCAACTCAAAATTGTTTGCAACTATAGGAGGCACCACAATGCTTTTTCCATACAGATCTGATGTAGGAACAGAGAAAGAGCCAAGTAATCTCCTTTATTGTTCATTCCCATTCGAGTTTGTCACATTGGCATTATCAGCATTGTTAGGATCCATAGTGGATTCTGCAGCCTTGTAAAGTCTTACCTGTTGTAAACATCGCCTGAAAGTTCTTTCAGGTTCAAGATCAAAATCTAAGAGATGTTATTTGTTTCTGTTCCTGTGCATAAACAAACAGAAAACAAGAAAGGATGAGAATCTCTACGTCAGAGTGCAGAGAATTTTCAGTGAGGTAACTTGTGTAAAAAAATAAAATAAAAATACTAATTAAAATAAATAAATTAATTTTGAAAATAAGAGTGTAATTAAAGAAAAAAATCGAAAATAATAAGAAAAAATTAAATAGACAAAAAAATTAAAAAACTAGATAACATCAAATTTAAATTCAAAAATTAAGAAAAAATATTAGTGCTATATTTTTATTTATTAAATATTGTATTTATTTATTTATTTATTTTAAAAACTAATTAATAAAAGAAAAGAAAAAGAGAACGAATCAGGGAGGGGTACTAAAGAAAAAACGAAAGAAACGTAAAAGGAAAAAAACTGCGTAAGCGAAAAGCAGGAGAAAAAAATAAAGACAAAAAGAAAATAAATAAAAATAAATAAAAATAAAAGAAAAATAAAAAATAAAAAATAGAAATTAACAATTCTAGGATAAAACTAAAACACTTAATCTAAGCAATCAAACAACTAATAGTTGTTAATCACTATCAATTTCCCGGCAACGACGTCAAAAATTTGGTGCGGTAATTTACAACCACAAACTAACCGGCAAGTGCACCGGGTCGTACCAAGTAATACCTCATGTGAGTGAGGGTTGATTCCACGAGGATTGATGGATCAAGCAACAATTGTTAAAAGATTTACTTAGTTAGGCAAGCAAAAAAGGATTTTGAGATATTCAAAAGGTTTAAATTTAAAAACATCAGAAGGCAAGCACGCAAGTAAATAAGTTGAAAATAAAATATTGGAGAAACGGTTAAGGTTTCAAAGTTATCTATTTTTCCGGATTGATTTTTCTTACTAACTATTTTAATCATGTAGGATTTAATTTATGGCAAACTATATGTGACTAGACCCTAATTTCTTAGACATTTTTAGTCTCCTCTAAAATTCATTAACTGCTAATTTCTTGGTCAATTAATTCCAATTAGAAGCTACATGATCAAATTCCAGTTTATATGCCACAAAAACTCTAATTACCCAAAAATAAAAGGATTATATGTCACATATCCTGTTAAATCTAGATAATTAACATTTAGGAGAATATATTTTAATCTGTCGTTCAAGTAAAGAGCTTTTCCAAGTTTTACAAGAACTCAAATAGAAAGAGGGTCATACTTCCGTTCCACCCAAATTCATAAAATAAAGAGCGAAAACAATTCTTAAATTATAAATCCATACATGAATTAAAATAGAAAAGTAATAAAATCAATATATACAAATAGACAGAGCTCCTAACCTTAACAATGGAGGTTTAGTTGCTCATGGTTCCGAGAAAAATAGGATTCTCATCAAAATGTACAGGGTTCCAATCGATAGCATGTAAAGTTAACTAATGGAATCCCTTTTTATAACTAATCCTAATTAATTTAAAATATAATTATCTAAAATTAAAAATAATATCTTTTTCTTAAAAATAAGATTTGAATTTAAATCAGAATAATCAGCAGGTCTTTAGTTGATGGGTGGGGACCACATGTTTTGTCCATTCTACAGCTTCTAATCTGTGTTTTCTGGGTTGGAAACTGGGTCAAAACAGCCCAGAAATCGCCCCCAACGTTTTTCTGCATTTTCTGCACGTGGCGCATGTCACGCGTACGCGTCAATGGTCTTTTTCGCAAGTCACGCGTACGCGTTGCTCCTCGCTGTCATTCTCCTTTGATTCTTGTGCTGTAGAAACTCCATCAAATCCAGCCGAATGCTACCTAAAATAAACAAAATTGCAAAAGACTCAAAGTAGCGGCCATATTGACTAAAAGATAATTAATTCTTTATTAAACTCAATAAATTAGATGCAAATTCACTAGGAAAAGATAGGAAAGATGCTGGCGCATCAGGAAGCTGTAGAAAAAGACCTAGTAGACGAGGCCAGAGAAATGGCCCACTTGTCGGAAGCAGCACTTAAGCAAAGAATGGCCATGCGCTACAACGCCAAAGTACTCAAAAGAAAATTCGAACAAAATGACCTGGTCTTGCAACGCAACGACATCGGGATGCCGACTCATGGGGAAGGTAAGCTGACGGCGAACTGGGAAGGCCCCTACAGGGTCAAAGAGGCGACTAGTAAGAGCGCCTATAAGTTGGAAAGGCTCGATGACAAGAAAATTTCGAGAACATAGAATGCGGGTAACCTGAGAAGGTTTTACTCCTAGTCCAAACACGCCGAGTAGGCGACTTGGCAAGCTCAGTAAGATTCGAGTCTCACTTTATCACTAGACAATTTACGCGTTAAATACTTATCATTGCCATAGATTTGCCCGATTGCTGATTAATATTCTCTTTTTCAAAGTTAACATTCTCCTGCTCGAATTTATTTTTACCCGTTTATACACCCCCACGACAACAAATTTCTTATATTATATGCTAAACAAAGCGACAACACGGTACCCCAGGACCGATCACCCCAGGAACCAGTTAAGTCAATGCCATAACAAACGGCCGCAATGACAATGAAGCCACGACTTGGCTTCGCCAAATTACCAACGCAATGGTAAACGAACGCAAGCGACAAGCCAATACCAACAAAACGGCAATAAAATAGAACGAAAATGCACTACCAAGTTAGCGGGGGAAAACGGTAACCATAAGCCGACCAGGCGGCTACTAAAGTAGTTCAAAGCCACAGGACCTGGCATGCACAACAACAAGGTTCATTAAACTACACAACGAGACCCACAAATAAAATTACAAAATTCAATACAGATATCACTTCTTTGGCATATCAACAATATTTCTGTCCTTGATGGTTTTAAAGACACCGATTGCCGACGTGTCGAAATCAGAGGCTACGATCTTCACTTGGGCTTTAAGGGCCTCTTCAGTCATCAGAATGGCGCTCTTCCCCTGTTTCACGGTCTCCTTGTGCTTTTTCTTAAGTTCCTCAACTTTAGTTTGAGCAGCCTTAACCGACGAGACGACCTCATTACGTTCCTTCTCCAAGGTAGCCACTCGACCCTGCGCCGCATTAAGTTGCCTCTCAAGGGCTAACTCCCGCTCGGTTAGTCGGGAAACGGCCGCATCAGAAGTCTTCAACTTTTTCTCAGCAGTTTTGGCCTTCTCCTCGGCAGCCTTGAACTTCTCCTCTGCCTTGGACACCTGCTCCCAAAGTGTTTCAACTTGCGCTTTAAATTGATTGTTAACTTTGACAGAGGACTCGAGCTTTCTCTGCACCGACTGCATCCCCGATAGCTCAAACTCATCCTTCCTGGCTATGGCGGCACCGCGAAAGAGAGAGCGGTACATCCACCTCGCCTACCCAGGAAGATCTGAGCCATGGAAATAATCCTCCGTGGAAAGCAGCTGAGAGTCTATAAAGTTCCCGGCCTCAAAATTCCTTTCCATCACAGTGAGAGCACCCTCAAGACTGGAGGACGGCTTCTTCCTTTTGGGGTTGTGGATAACCTTCACATCATCCTCCTCGGCTTGTGGATTGGAAGTCGAGCCCCCAGTACCGACCACTTCCTCGTGAATAGGAGAGACGTGTGCCTCGCCAGCATTGCGGTCCGGTATCTCAGCATCATGGGGAGGAGGCATCGCCTGGTTGTCGTTATTCTCGGGTGGGGCCACCAGCTTCCCGTCAACCATCTCCTCATCGCTGCCGCCGGCCAGAAAGGTAGTACAAATTCTCAAGGCTTGTTAGTTCGGCAGACGTTCCCACTACAACAAACCAGTAAGACAGGTTAGTCGTGAAATCGGCATGACAAATCAAAGCAACAATAATACGAGAAATGCAAGTTAAAGCTACTCACAAACATAATTTCTAGCGACCTCCTGGTCACCCATAAGGAGACGGGTTTCACATGGTTCTTCCCGAAAACAGCCAACAACACATCGGCAATATTTTTGTCCACAGAGGACATTCCTTTGTATGTTACTTTTATAAAAGTATTAGACCCCGCCCCGAAACTCCAATACGTCAGGATGAGGTGTTGTCCCTCCAGCGATAGCCATAAGGGATGACGACCTTTGACTGGGCGCACTTTGAAGTACTTGTCCTTGAACCCCATGGTAAGAGTCCTCAAACAAGCCAAAAATCCTCCGACCCTGGGCAGATCGGAAGGACATAAACCCTTTCCTCGCTTTCCCCTCTTTGGAAGGGTTCGTAAGGTTGAAGAGATAAAGGAAAACGTCGACAGACACCGGCAGATCTAAGTATTCACACACCTTCTCGAAACAGCGGATGGAAGTCCAACTGTTCGGATGCAGCTGCAACAGTGCCACAAAGACTCGGTTAAGAAGCATCATTTAGAAAGCAGAGAAGGGGATGCGAACTCCCAATTGGGTAAACATTGTCTTGTAGAACCAAATTCAGTCGGCAACTCGGGGGGCGTGGAGGCTGAGTTCGTATAACCGTTCGTGGGGGGCAGGAACAAAAACATCATAGTTGGCCTCCTCGTCAGTCCCGCCGCACAAGTACTCGGCTTGACGGAACTCTGTAAACTCCTCCTCACCCATCTGATTCGGGGAGTCCTTCACGTCGGAGCTCACCCAAGCATACCGGTCGTAACTCGCGCTTGAGGAGGAGGCTCGTGAGACGATACGAGGCATACCTACAGTGGGGGCACCACTCGGTTAGTCTACGAGGTCGGGAGTTCGAAAAAGGCCCCAGAAACTACTTCTAGCCTATTCACAACTGAAACCAAGCACGACCGAAGTAAATCCTAAGTAAAACCTAAATTTAACGCCCTAGAATGGTAACCCCCTTAATGCACCTATCTAACGCTAACTACAGCCATCATGCAAGTCAAATCAGGAGAGCATCATGCATACAGGAGCATAGATAATGAAGATAAAATGAACATAAAATAGAAGATGAGGGATGAATGCTTACTAGGATTGTTTGTGATGACTCAAAAGGGAGTGAGAAGGAGTGAATGCACAAGGACGCAGGAACCGCAACGGGAAATTCGAGAGGAAAAGATGAAAGTAGGAAAGAGCTAGGCACTGAGGAGAGAATAGAATGCGAAACTGGGGATGAGGGAGTGCGAAACTGGGGATGAAAGTAGGAAAGAGTCTTTACTCGCGGGGTTTGAAACAACCCATTATGAGCATTAAATGTCCAACGCGAGGAACAAGGCGACGAACGGTTATTCCCAGCAACGAATAGACACGCGCGCAAGAGGCACGTCCTTTCCACGAGCGGCCGACCTAGCGACAACACACGAGAGAGGATATAGCACGCCACCAAAGGCCCTCACGATCATTGCTGACGCATTGGGGGCACTGTTACGGCCTGGCCCAAACATCACGCGGGCCGACCCAACCCATAGGCCACCCGACCCGAATGGTCGGGTGCGAGGCGCTCAACCACCGACCCAGACACGCGTCCTTCACAGCTCTCTGCTACAGCTGTATAGAGAAGCTTTGAAGAAGGTGGGTTTGTCCTTGCGGGACCCACTTCTGACACGGTATATAACGGGAGGGTCCTACCCCTCCCCCAAGGTACGTCATACATATCACTTTACCCTCATTTCTCGCCTGCATCACGACTGACTAGAGCGTCAGAGTGTCTTTGCAGGTGACGCCCCCTCTCCACGCGAAGAACTCGGGACATCGGTTACTCCATATTCAGCCCTGCAATCCAGAACCAGGCCATACCCCTACTCATCAACACAAAGACTCCTCCAAACCGTCCGGTACTCGACAAACCGAACATGTAATTTGTAAAATAATTAAAATATTATACTAATTAAATTAGTCTCAATAATGTCCGACGGTATTATTCATATTGTATAAATATATATAAAATAATAATTTAATTATTATAATATTTTAATTATCTCATAAATTACATATTTATGAAATATGTAATTAATTAAAATAATTAAAATATTATATTAATTAAATTATTATTTGATTTGTGAAATTAAATGTAAAATTTATGATATGATGATATTATGTTCTGAAAAAATTACGTTTGAGTTAAAAGTAACTTTAAAAATTTGTTTTACACTTAATTTCACAAATTAAATGATAATTTAATTAATATAACTTTTTAATTATCTCACAAATTATATATAACTATCTGTTTTCACTTTGGAGTAGGACCGACAATATATATCCTACCTACGAGTATTTAATCTGACCCATTCTATTTGGATATGGTTGTTTACCCGATACGTTATGGGTAAGGTATAGGTTCAAAGTATATCTATCCTACCCGCATTCTTAATATTAGATAATATATATGTGAAAATGATGTGTATAGTGAAGAAAGTGAATGTTAAACCTACAACCTCTCTTTTATGAATACTTAGAGTAACCATTAA
The DNA here is from genome assembly GCF_003086295.3 of Arachis hypogaea. Classification (NCBI taxonomy): domain Eukaryota; kingdom Viridiplantae; phylum Streptophyta; class Magnoliopsida; order Fabales; family Fabaceae; genus Arachis; species Arachis hypogaea. The sequence goes on from NC_092038.1 coordinate 11,423,213, forward strand.
ACTAATTATTTAAATTATTAATTTAGTACATTTAATTTTTTTTATAATAAGTATGACAAAATATTTATCTTTATTTGTGTTATTTTAAATTTATTAAAAACTTGATGAACATGCTATTTGTAATTTTATGTTAGATTTCTTTAAGATTGTATTGTTTTTAATTTTAATTTGAATTTAATTTTTTATTTTTTATTTTATTAGTATATGTAAAATTTGGAATGGTTGAACTTTATATTTTAAAAAAAATTGATTTTTTTACGAGTATGTAGAGTAGGGTTTAGAACTTTAGAGTGCGATAAGATTAAGGTTGAGAGCATTCTCAACCTACGGATAGGTTAGAATTAAATTTTAAGAAAGTTTTCAATCCTCGGATATGGTTAGAGTAGAGTCCAAATTATACCATATCCTACCCATTGCCAGTCTTATCTTGGAGTGCTATACTTTATATAAATTATTTCAACATCAAAAGTCTTGATAATGATTTTTTAGATGTTAATGAGTCAAAAGATGATTTTTAACGAAATTTAAGAAATTATTTTCTTTTTTGTTTTGAATTTATAAATTTGTAAAAATATAAATTTTTTGGAATTTGAACTAAAACGTAAAATTTAAATTTTTATTATTATTCATTTTGATTTTTTTAATATTTTATTTAAATCTAAATGAGTGTATTTTTTTATTGATATTTATATTTTAAAATTAATAAAATTAACTTATTAAAAAAATAAAAAATATCAATAATCTGTATTAATCTGTATTAATAGTAAATTGAATCAATATGCATATGCTGAAAAGTAGTAGTAAATCGAATCAAGTTAATCTAAATTATATATATTGTATTAGTAGTAAATTGAATTAAGTAAATTTGATTTATTACTAATACAGCATATATATACAAAATCAAATTTAATTATTTCAATTTATATTAAAAAATGTAAATTAAATTAAATTAATTTAATTTATATAAAAAATTAAATAAAACATATAATCAAATTCAATTTAATAATTCTCAATTAATTTATTTATATAATTTACCCTTAAAATTATGAGTTTAAATTGATCAACAACTTCATAACTTGTATATGTCTCTGGAGAGATCGTGTGGCATTTTATAAAACCTACTCCTTCCAGCTCATGCTGGATGCAACGAACCCGTCATAATCATCAAATATGCTTTCTGATCAAACTCTATTTAAAGAATTTCATCGTCCGTCGTCAGCGCTAATTAATCCGGTAGCTGTCGTAAGTTAAAAATTCTTAATCAGATACACCCATAATATATATATATATATATATATATATATATATATATATATATATATATATATATATATATAATGATGATGAAATTGTATATTTGATTTTACATCCGGCAATTTATTTATATCCAAACATTTTTTTCTCTAAATATTCTTTTTGTCCAGTATTATAATGCATATATTCCTTGCAAGGTTCAGAATTCCAATATTTTTTATGGCATTAATCTGAGAGATATATTAAATACTGCGTCAGATGCAACTTATTATGTGGATTATTCTCACAATCCGATGCATGCATGCTAGGTGACAAGTTTTTTAACCAAATTTTTAATTAAGTGATCATTAAAACATTGAGACTCATTAATATGTAAAATATTTTATATAATTATTCAATCACATTTATTTTTTGTTTACATAATTAATATAAAAAAATAATTATTTTTATGATATAATAATATATAATTAAATATATATATAATTATTTTATACTAACAGTATATTAAAATTAAATTTTTAAAATAATAAAAAATATTAAAATAACATTTTGTGCTTTTCTTTTGTATTAGTTTAAAAAAAAAATTGTATTGATTTTATAGAATTCCGTATGTGTTTGTTTTAAAAGATGCAAAATACTTTTTCATCCAACATTTTTTATTATTTATATATACAATTAAAAAGTAACTGTTATCTTAAGAATCAATTTAATTTAAAAGCTAAAACAATATAGTAAACGTATATATACGCCTTTATTGTTATATTTTATTTATCTTCATAATAAAATATAATTCATTTCATTTTCTTCTTTTTTTTATGTTAGAGAAAATTTATTTAACATAGAGTTAAAATTATCTTATTAAATTTGATCTCGTATTAAAACTAGCAATAGATAAATGAGAATAGTTTTGATTTGTATTTTGATTTTTTTTACGCTCTTTTTGGCCTCCTTCATATTTATCTCTCCCACAATTTTATAACATTAATTTTAAAATAATTATTGTGGGAAGTCAAATTTGGTTTCTTGGAAGTTATAATCCTTACTTTTTTTAACTACTAAACTATAATTCTATCTATGATTATTATGTTATATAAAAAAAATAAAAAGCAACCCAAAAGCATAGTTGTAGTGATAATGAACTTTGTAACACTAGCAAACTAATTAACCGAAGTTTAGTTTTCTAAATATAAATAAATTATTAATATTTTTCCAAAAAAAATGAGTGAGATAAGAAAATACATTCTTTATTTTAATTAATTAAGGATTAAATAGTTTCTCCTGTAGCAATTGTTTTGTTTACTAATATTTTTTATATCATGAATATTGTAAAAAATAAACGTCACAATTGAGTAAAAGACAATGATTATTTAAATAGTTATTTAAGAGCATATATTAAAAAAAACTGACATTTAATCACATTCATAAAACAATGAGAGGAGAATAATTATAAATTTACTTTTCATTATTTTAGATTTGTATATTTTTTTAATGAGGCAATCAATTCATTAAAAAATTAATTGGGATATGAAACAGTAATTTCAAATTATAATATTTCGATCTGTAGTTGAATTTTATTTCTGTATATTTTTACTTTTAATATTTAAATTTTTTAAATTCGTCATTAGATTTAAGGATTAGAATAAAGATATGAAAGTGAAAAAATAATAAACGAAGTATTGATACCATTTATAAAAATGATTTTGAGAAACATTTTTCTCATAGTTCGTTTTTTAAAATTGGGTTGTTTCTTTTATGGTGGAGGATAGATGATAGCTGGTCCTATCAAGTACTAAAATGTCCCCCTTTTTTATGTTCAATTTTCATTTTTTTTTTCAACCACTAAATCAAATTTAAGAAAACACTCTCCATTCTTCCATGCCCTTTCAAACCACAACGAAGAAAAGGTTATTTGGTCTCTCCAGCCAGTCATTTGGACCTCACTCATCATATAAAATTACTAAATTTTCATCTTATTTTTAATTCCTTCATCAACTATTATGCTTTAATTTCTTCTCCATCACCTAACTCATCATGCAGCCACAACCATAGACACTAGCATCACTGCCACCTTTTACCGACATCATCGCTATTGTTGCTTCATAGTCCTTAATTATTACTGACCCAGCAGTACCACCAACGACCCATTTGTCTTTTGGCCTCCTCTCATGTCACTTAAGAACTTCAATTAGTTTTTCACCCGGATATAATTCAAGTTGTTGCAACAGTCATTCTATTAGAATCTAAGCTAAATTATGATAGTTTAATTACTAAATATGCTGGTGTAATTAGTCTATTAGTTTGTTATGGTTTAGTTGCAGTCATAACCATTTCTCAAAATCCTTTAATGAATTTAGAATAAATATATATTCGTATTAAGTTTAATATTTTTGTTTTATTTTATTTTAAAATTTAAAAATACTTAATATTTTCTTTATTTTTTACTTTTTAAATATTAACAAAGAATCTATATCTTTCCGAATTCTAATTTTTTCTGTGGTAATTTGATAAAAAAAAGTACATAATTTTATATAAATATAAGAATTTGATAATGATGCAAAGTAGAAAAATTATAAATTATAATTTTTTATAAATTACTTTTTGAATTGTGTTTTATAATTTTATTATTTTTAACTAGTTTTTAATTCATTAACAACAATAATATCATAAAATTTGTTGCACGAAATATTTATTATATATCCCATTAAATTTTATTAATAACTTTTACTGAATTCATAATAAAATAATATTAAATTAATTTTAAAGTATTTAAAATATAAATAAAATTTAAAAATTATAAAAATAAAAATTTCATTTAATATATTATAAATTATAAAAAAATTATACGTATATTTAATTATATAATAATATATTAATAAAAATAATTATTTTTTATAGGATTCTACAAAATATTTTAAAACAATTGGTACTTTCTTTTAAAACGTCTGCACAAAAATATAGTTTAATAAAAAACCGTAGACGCATGGGATCACTCATCAGTGTGGTCAGTATGAATGACAGTATATGCTTTAGACAACCGCCATTGGACGTTTGACCGTTGACTTCCCGCCACTGCAGAACAGAATACCGAACACTGTTGGCGCCATTTGAAGTACACTCCGTTCCGTTTGTCGGGCCAAAAAGGTAATTAACAAAAGAAGTGAGGGTAATTATGCACCCCACACCACATGTCTCCTCAAAATAATAGAAAGTGCAAAGACGAAGGAACATAATAATATCACTGCATCATCCACTCCCACGCCCCCATCATTGCGCGTGGACCTCCCACTCTTCACCCCTCATTCCTCATGCGCCTTTTCTTCCGGTCTAAACCGCTCTACCCCCATTATTGGATTCGACCGCCTCCAACTGCTCACTGCTGACCGTTAATAATCATCATCTTGTTCGTTAGGGTTCAGTTTTCACTTTGCATTTTTCTCTCTCTTTCGTTAATGCGTAAATACGTAGGATATACCTACAAGTACGTAGAGATACGACATCACTTATATGACATGAATTGGATAATATGTGCATGTTTCTACATTTATATAATTAATTCTATATGGTTACAATTACAATATAAATGTTATTTGGGATGTCGTTAAAAAGTTCATCTTTTTTTTATTTGATAATTGTTTTGAATATTTTATTAGTATGTATTTTATGCTAATTAAAGGTATTTAAAAATTAATAAAATTAATTATTATGATCTATAGTAAATAGAAAATCATCTAAAAGTATATATTCTTTTATAAACATCACCTGACTTTATATTATTACGTACATCCATTATTGTAATGAACTCTCTCGTTTGCTATTTGTATGGTTATATATAAGTAGAAAGTTTTGACTACACAACTAACCGTGTATAATTATTAATCTCAATTCATGAAATCACTGTATTTTTCCTTTGTGTAAATCAGTTCTTCAAAATTATGTAGATGTATCTTTTTACTCCATTGTTTTATTTTCCTTAAGCTTTTAGCAAAAATATTTCATAGATACTAAAAATTAAATCAGTTATCAAATAAATTATTATTATTATATATATAAATATATATTTATATATTCACATAATTTTTCTAATAAAATAATTAACTTTTAAAATAATCAAATCAGTCATAATAGAATAATCAAATTTGTATAATTAAACTTGGTTAGTAGCATGATAAAAAAAATTTGAGATACCAAATATATATTTCTATCCGTGATGACTAATTTTTTATGTATATATATTATGATATAATTGCTTTTAATTATATATAAATTATCCTTGAATTTTCTTAAATATACCACTTTGTCACACACACATATTAACTCAATTGATGAAAAAGGTGAGTTTATATAATCAATTGAAACATGTCAAAAAATTTAGGGTAGGTGTAGTTTGCATTTTCATTTTTTTTTAGAAAATACTAGAAATAAAAATAAATAAAATAAAATTACACCGGTCACAATTATGGGAAAATATTGTGAAAGTTTGGGGCTAAAATATATATTGTAATAATTTAGAGGTGAAAAGTGGAATAAATGATATTTATGATTTATTTGATAAGATACGGTAGATCCGGTTGAAGTAGAACTATATGTGGATATGAGATCCCGAGTGAGGGTTGGTTTATTGGGGTTTGGTTTGATTTGGTTTGATTTAAAAATTGAATAATGGAAGGCAGGTGGGGGATGGTGTGTATATAATTCATGTCCTTATTATGTGACCCCCTTTCCTCTTTCTTTTTTTTCCTCTTCCTTCCTTCCTTCTCTAACTTTTGCTTTCTCTCTTTTTGATCTCTGACCTAATTGTCTCTCTTCTCTCTTCTCTCCTCTCCTCTCCTCTCTTTCTCCTCAATATCTCCCTCTCCCTCCATCACCACCCACAAACCTAGCTAGCTGCTTCTCTCTCTCTCTCTCTCTCTCTCTCTCATCATCTTCTCTTCTTAGATCTCTCTGTCCATAGACTCATATTATTCTTGACACAAATAATAATATAGCTGCTGACTACTATAGCTACAAGGAAGCTCAAGATAAGGATAATAATAAGAAGCAAGAAGATTGGAGAAGTTTGAATTTGATCATATCATATCATAGAATCGGTGGATCAGCTTAATCAAGAGTGAATATAATAATAATATATTGAAGCAAGGAAGATGACTCCAGTGAATTTGGCAGGGCAGTTCGGAGACACCACATACACCAAGGTTTTTGTTGGAGGCTTGGCTTGGGAGACTCAGAAAGAGACCATGAAGAAATACTTTGAGCAATTCGGTGAGATCTTGGAAGCTGTTGTCATCACTGACAAAGCCACCGGAAGATCCAAAGGCTACGGTTTTGTATGTTCATTATTTCTCTTCCACTTAGATCTCAAATTAATCCACATGAACGAACCAATTTCATAACCGCTACTTTCTTATTTTATTAGGTCACGTTTCGCGAACCAGAAGCTGCCATGAGAGCTTGTGTGGATGCTGCTCCAGTAATTGATGGAAGAAGAGCTAACTGCAACCTTGCTTCTTTGGGTGTCCAGAGATCTAAGCCTTCAACACCAAAGCATGGTCCGTTTTATTCTTAATTTCTTCTTCTTTCATTGTTATTAATTATATATGTATTTTATCTCAATTTAGCAAGGTTGTGATTGATATGATATATAAGATCTTGGGAAAGTTCCATAACATCTTTTCCATTTTGATCAGTTTGTCACTGTTCAAAGATGCTCTCATCATATCAATTCTCAACCCCGTTCATATTATTCCACTACTACTCACTCATAAAATCTTCATGTTAACTAATTAATGGATATTCCTCTCTTGCAAGTTGTCATTGATTGTGTGTTATATATATATTCTTTGATGAGAATGGAAGACACACACACACACAGCTAATACATACATGGCAACTTAGCTTGAATATTCTTCCAGAGTGGAAAGTTCCATTTTTTTTGGTTATCCAAACTGAGGGTTTTCATGTATAATTTTTGGGAAACAACTACATGAAATGTCCCTTACAAGCCATGGAACCCAAACAATGCAAATTTACTTCATTATACTTTATTCCAATTCCTTTACTACTCACCTTTTTCTTTTTCATCACTACTTATTCACACATATATATATTTATTTTACTCGCTATAAAAGAAACTATTAAAACAAACAACATATCATTTGTTTTTATGTAAAAATGGTTAAAAATTATTGAATTTTAGATGAAAATAACTTTGTATGAGTATCTACATACAGTAAAACAAACTTATTATTCTGATTATACAAGTGAATAAGCAAAGAACAAAACATGTACATTATATATTTCTTTAGTTACTATACAATATATAAAGATTGGTATTATTATTATTATTATTATTATTATTATTATTATTAGTTTTGGTATGATGATTTATATTTTTTGTTTTTCAGGAGGAAGTGGAAGGAACTTTAGGGTAATGGGGTCTTTCCAGACCGGGTTTGGAGGGGGAGTGGGATCAGCTTTTCCATCGGCAGCAACCTTCCCTCATTATGCTATCCAGCAAGGGATACCATATAACGTTTATGGGTATGAATATGAATATCAATATATATACTTATATATTATTAATTATAACTAACTCTTTATTGCATGCTACTCTTTCTCTCTCTATAACTGTACTGCTTCTACAAATAACAAAGGTGGCAATGGCACGTGCAATGCCAACTCATGCACAACAAATAAAACCATCCAATTTCGTTTTTTATTAATCTCTTTTTCTTTTTTTAACTAAGCTTATCACTCAATAGTATGAAGCACGCTTTGCCACTTCATATCTCTATTCTTTTACACAGAATCAACCTCCACATGATCCTTAAATACGCCTTTTTCCATCTCTCTCTCTCTGTCATGTGCGCGGTAACAAATCAAAGAGAAAATGAAAGACATACACAAACATGTGAAAGTAGTCTTCCACATTGTTTGACCAAACATCTGTTAACTAACTAACCAACCAACCAAGATACCTAAATTTACGTGCTTCATGGAAACTCTAGCATATATATACCAAAATGAAGGATCTTGTAGTTGATTCCATATATATACTTCAATCGAGTGTTGCATTTTATTATTACATAGATGATTTCGTTAAACTAGTGTCTTTATTAGCTTGATTAACTTTTAAGTTCTCACTTTAATCTTGTCTTTGTTTATTCTTTGATGATCACTATTTGCAGGTACTCTCCTTACTCACCGGATTACACTTACCCCACGGTTTGTACACATTTTTTTGTTTTTACTTTTACTATTTTTCTTTTGTCTGCTCTATGCATATCTTTTTAACCTAGGATCCGTTTTGAACCCTTACTTTTAGGTCACGCACCATGGCTTTTGAACTTTCTTTCACCAAATCAAACTATTTCCACCACCTTCTCACTTTTTTTTTTCTCATGATGATGATGATTTCACTTAAAATATCTAATTTGAAATAGTCTTCAATCACATCTTATAAGAGAAAAAAACTGAGTTTATTTTATTATATTGTTCATTCAAATTTCATCAGTGAAACTGTTTTAATACTTATTTTTTAGGGTTGGAGAAATTTTATATATGTTATTCGAAAATTTTCTGTTTGGAAAAATATAGGCCTTGGTTTCTTTAATTGACTTTTAATCATGTTTCTAATAGTACAATCATCATGTATGTTAAATCATGACGTGGAAATTCGAGTCAATATATATAATTAATGTATCCTCACAATCAAAATCAAGCGAAGGAACAGTTAAAAATACAGCAAATCTCCTGACTCACAACTACTTCAAAGGTTGATTTATATATCTATCGTAATAAATGTGATGAACATTGATTTTAGCAGGCCTACTAGAATAGTAATAATAGAAAAGGCTCAATTATATATGATGATCACTGTATTATGATAATGTAAACATAAAGTATAACACTGTGTCTGGCCGGCTAAACAAAAGAAGATAACTTATGATTAAAGCAAGATAAAAAAAAAACAATTGAATGAAAAGGGTTGGTAATTATCTGGTATTAAAGAGAATCCTCTTTATCTCCTTTTGGGGACGGGGTTAAAACGGTAATTGTGGTGGAGGGTTGCACCACTATGGTGTTGGCACCAACCTGTTTTTACTAGAATCAAAAACCATTCATGATTGTACCATACAGAATGTGGAGAAGAACGTGGTAAGTCGGTGGGCATGGCCACTATTTGCACAATATAATAATAATATTTAATATATAATAATAATGATTCCCGAAGAACCAATGAATGAATGAGTACTGGTCAAAGTGTTCCTTGTCCTGTCTTTCCAACTTTCTTTCTTTATTCAGTTTATTGTGTGTGTAACATGTCAAAGTGGTCCATATTCTAGGTCACACTTTCACAGTCTTCTAAATTCATGGGGAGCCAAATAATTTCTAATTTAATTCTCTAAATCATCATAGCGGTCCACCCTTTAAATGAACATAGAGAAGAAATAAAGAAACTATTCCAATAGTATATGTAAAGTTAATAATTCAATATCGTTATATGATTTAACATCTTTTATAAAATTTGTTAGTGTTTTGATAACACAAGATTAATAATAATAATAATGTAATTAAAATAGTTTAAATGGGTTTTTATTTTTGTAAAATGTGGAGAATGCAGAGCTACTACAGTGTGTATGGAGGTGCAGCAACAGCACAGTACCCAGTGTATGGAACGGGACATGCTGGAGGGATGATGACGGGTGCCGGGGCAGCAGCGGCGGCGGCAGCAGCCACCGCGTTTTATCCGTATATGCAGTACGGAGGAGAAGGGAGTGGCGGAGGTGGATCAAGCGGCGGGAGCTATACTACTTCAGGGCAGGGTTATGGTGTGAATTATCCGCCTCATCAACTGTTTCAGTATTCTCCGATTGCTTCAACCGGTGGCTATGCTCAGCACTATGCAACTCCCATGTCCCTTGCTCCTTCCCCTGCCTTGCAATCAGGTTTGTACTCCATTTTCCACTTAATTCTTTTTCTTTCCTCCTTCAACCCAAGATTTTGGATTCAACGATCATGATGTTGGTATCTAACAAAATTTGAAATCACAAACTTTAGGTTTAAGTATTATTAGACATGCATTCTCTTTCTTTATATATATCAAGTACTACCCATTTTGCTTCTTGTAAGTAGTTAATTAATATACATAACATTTCACACAAATACAGTTATTGTAAAATTGATAAATAAAAATAATTAGATAATATGTAACTCTATATGAAAACAAAAATAAATATTAATGAGCTAGCAAAATTTAATATAAATAACAACATATTTCACACTCCGTACGTATGCATGTGGCCTGTGCATGAATAATGCTCATCGTCAGAATTATTTGGAATTGGACTATATATTATGACGTATATACAAGTGCATTTTAATATGTCTATACTATGATGATTATAGTGGTTATAATATTTTAAAAAATATTAATAAAATTAAAATAATAGTTTTTATTATTTAACGTTTTAAAAAAGATAATACCAAAAAAATATTATTATAATTTATATTTTTGGTTAATGTATTTTATATAGAGTAAAAACACATAGTCAATAAATATTATCATTTTTTATCAGCACTTAATCAATAATAATTTGTATTTATATTTATAAACGTTTTATTTACACATAAAAATTATATAATTTACACTTATATTTATTAGAATTTTATACATATAAATCAATACAGTTTGTATTCATAAATTAATATAATTTATATCTATATTTTTTAAAATTTATATACATAAATTAATAAAATGACAATTTAATATTTATATTGACAAAATAATGACAAAAAATACTAAAAGTTGTTACCCAAGAGTTTTTCTTTTATATATACATAGATTGAATTAATAATTGATGATATTTTCCGATCCGAATGAAGAAAGAGGCATAATACTAACATCTTTGACAGTGTGTTTTGCTGTGCCGCAGGCGTGACAATGGCTCTTCAAGCTCCAATTCCTCATCGCTAGAGACTTATAAAATGAAACACTAAGCTATGTCATCCCATCATCATCACTTATTGCATGCATGCTTCTTCAAGTCTCTCATCATCATCATCATCATCAATCAACCTTTTGGCCTAACCATGGTGCTCTCTTTCACACACACGCACTCTTCCACACTAACACAAAACAAAAGTCCATCAATGGCATTTGGGCTTTTGCATAAGATGCCCCCCGTAGGGGCTCAAAAAGTTACTCCATGCATATGAAAAGAAAAAAACAAACAAGGTTGCATCTTTCAATGGAAGGTTCCATGGAGTGAACCAAAAATAAAGATGCAATCTTTCACCAACACAAGCTATACGGAGATGGCTTGGGAAGTTGGAAAAAGAATGAGAAAAAAAAAAACACTTAGCCCCCGGAAAAGGCTAAGTCAAAAGAACCATCTTGTTTAACTTGAGTCCAAGGAGGACTAAGTCAAAGTCTAGAATGGTTTCAAAAACTGTAAATTTTGAAGATCAAACATAGATAGATGATCATCAAGTAGAAGTTAGTTATGCAAAAATAGGTAATCCCTCCAATCACCTCTCTGCATGAAAGAGGAACTTTTTTTTTTTTGGGCAATCATGGACATTTGGATGTCCCAGTTTTTTTGTATGGCAACATCTAGCTACTAGTCTTAGCTTTTAGTATTAGGACCAAGTCGTGTATTCACAAAATGTTTTTTTTTTTAAATCAACTTCTTCATTTCAATTTTCACTAAGAAAAAGGGTTTAACCAACCAATTAACCATGTTCTTCCCTTTGGGTAAGGGAAGGCAAAAAATGCAATGATTAACTACTGTTTTTGTTTTTAATTTCCTTGTAAAAATTCAATTGCGGCTTAAACTATGGGAGTTTAAGCCCAATACTAATGTTTTAGGAGGGGTAGATTAGGATCATGTTGAGAACTGCATCAATGGAATGTGGAACTCAAAAGCACTTATTAATTTGCATGTAACCCTGGGAGATATTTTGGAATTCCCTTGGGTACACTTCACTTACTCACCAACCATGGTTAGGGCATAGGTGAATGAATGATCTCTCTCTTCATCACTCTCACTCTTCGTTCTTCTGTCACTCTCTCTTCCTCTATATTACATCGAGATTATGGACCTTGATACTCGGTTATTATTAATTATATGGTTTGTATTGCATTGTAATTAGGATGCTAAAATAGGAGAAGAATTAATTCCTTCTCTCTATCCATGCCGGATATGGATGTGAGAATGGAACTACTCTATCTATATGCGTTTAATCAATCTCATGTTATGCTTGCTTGATTGCTTTTGTTGTTCAACATATGTCAACATGAGCAAATCAAGTTAATGCTTCAAACTATGTTACATTCATCATTTTGTTATATATCAATCCACCCACCTTATTAAGTAAATCTGGTTATATATATGATATATCACGTGGATATAATCATAATCCACCACGTCCCATGCATGCAGATCAGAAATTCCTGATTCAATTATGTTATACATTTATGTATATACACTTGTGACGTTGTTTTAGTTTCTTTCTTTCGTCCAAGTTTTATTTAGAAATAAAATTGAACTATGGAAATAATCAAATAATATCATTTAATTTAATTTAAATAAGAGCATGCTGGTTTACCTTCAAGATATCGACAAGTAGTTTTTGTGAAGTTAAACAAAGCGCAGAACAAATGAGAATCAGTGCCAGACAAAATCTAGGACATCACGTAATGCTAGAAGGACCTTCTACAGCCTATCATATGGTCCCCACTCCAAAATAGATAAGAATAAGTATAAATGTGTAATAGAAAATTAATCTTTAATTAATTAATATTAATCAATTTTTGCATTATAAATTTATTTTTTAATTATAATTTTTTTTTAAAAATTAGAATTTAAAACTAAATTTTAGAATTTAAAATTTAAAATAAAAATAATTTAAAAAATTAACTAATATTAAATTAAAATTAATTCATTATTTGAATTCAATAAATAAATAAAGATAGAATAATGCTTTATAATTAAGTTAATTATCCAATTAAATCCAACTAAAATGATATAACTTAATTGACATTCTCGCACCACTAAACATGTCATTATATGTAACCACCTTTTAACGATTTTTTTTCTGTGGATTTCGTTTTTTTTTTTCTGCGTTCTTCTTCTTCTTTTCACCCTTAATGATATTTTTCTTCTCTTCTTCCTTTTTTTTATTTTTTTAATTATTGTCGTTGTCACCACCACGTCCATTTCCTCCTCCTCTTCCTCTTTTTTTTCTCATTTGAATTTCTTCGATTTGCTCCTTCCTTTTTCTCCTCCTCCTCCATCATCATTATTATCATCATTGTTATCATTATCGTTATTGTCATCATCGTCGTCTTCTTCTTATGTGTATAACAGTTCAAATTTATAATACACCGAAATTTTTTAATGATGACGATATACAAATAAATTCCGTTCAAAACAAGTTCGGACCATAATGCATCGAAAGTAAATTCAGAATACACTGAAATTAAATCCAAAATGTACTGCAATTACTAAATGATCATAACTCAAAACTCCTCCTCCTCCTCCATTATCATCATTATTATCATCATCGTTATCATTACCGTTATTATTATTGTCTTCCTTTTATATGTATAACAGTACAAATTCAACATACGCCAAAAATTTCTTAATGATAATGACGCATAAACAAACTCAGTTTAAAACAAGTTAAGACCATAATTCATCAAAATTAAATCCAAATTGCACTGAAATTCAAATCCATAATGCACTGAACTAAAAACTCTTCATCTTCCTTCTTCTTCTTCGTCATTATCATCTTTTTTTTCTTTTTTATTCATCTTTTCCTTTTTGTTTTATCTTCTCGTGATTTTTTTTTGTTTTACTCTCTTAACAAGAATAAAATTAAAACAAAAAATCAAACAAAAAAATACATAATGTTGCAAAATTAATAGAAAGAGAAAAAAAGAAAAAAAATACAACAACAGCAACAATAAAAGAATGGCGGTGAGGATGAAACACGCGAAGAATAAAAAAAAAACATGAATAAGGAGGAGAAACGCGATGAAGAAGGAGAAGAAGGAAGAGGAGGAGGAACGTGAGATACGAACGTTGGAGGAGGAACGCGAAGAACGCAAAGAAAAAGAAGAAGGAGAACGTGAAGAAGAAGAACGACGTGATTTTATGCTCCCGTTGTGTAAGTAGATTTTGCTAGATTAGGGTTAATTTAGTTGGACTTGGTTGATAAAAAGATTGAATGTGTAATGAGACTGATGATAAAGATAATTCAAATGATATTTCAAAAAATAAATTAGTATACTTTTATATTTCGTTGTGTAAGTAAATTTTGTTAGGTTAAAATTAATTTTGTTAGACTTACTTAAAAAAATTTAAATGTGTAACGAGACTGATAATAAAGATAATCCAAATGATATTCCAAAAAATAATTAGCATACTTCACAGGCTGTTTCGCAGTACCAATGATAACACTACCATTTTCTTTGAAGATAAGGATAAACCTTATTAACTACTAATAGAGTTCATTGTATTAGATAGTTAATTCTAAACCATATGACTAGATATTTTTTAAATTTATTTTTTAAATAGTTTTTTATTATATTAATTTAAAAAATTAAAACAAACACATCTAAATAGATTTAATATTTTTTAATTTAAAATATAAATTTAAAAAGAATTAAGTAAAAGAAAAATTTAACAATTCAAATTTATACCTTTTAAATCTTAGCGCATCCCAAAATAATTTCTACATATCTCAAAATACAGTTTTCATTCTATTAAACCTTTCATTTCCGTAAAACTTAGAGTTCCAGTGCCTCACATTCCTCCTCCGTTGTCGCGCTCATCTCCTGCCCTGTGCTTCTCTCACTACAACAATATAGATTATTTTTGAGGGTTATAACGTGTAAAAGAAAATTAAAATTTGTCAAAAAAACAAATTTTGACACTATTTTAACTATAAAAATATGTTAATAAAAGTTTTGTCAAAAATAGTATTTTTAACATATAAGCGATTGTGAAAAAAATTTAAATTTTATTTTGATAAATATTGGCTGTCAAAAATAATTCATTAGAAAATTTTGAGAACATATTTTTTGTGATACTTATTAATTGTCAAAAATACTATTTATTTTGACACTTATTGACTATAAAATATTCTCGACAAAAAATTTTAACAAAGAATGAGATGTGACCTTGAAACTAAAGAATAAATTGAGATTTTGAAGATAAAGAATGAGTAGTATAATCCTAAACTGAGAGCAGTGTGATGTCAAAATTAACAGAGCCCAAAGAAGAAAAAAATAGTAGAGTAAATTGAAAACAAATGAGTGTCAAAATTGAGGAGTAATTTTCTACGGTCAAATTTTTCGTCAAGAAAATATAGAAAATTTGACATTTGTGATATTTGTCAAAAATATATATTAATTTTGACATTTAATTATGGTATTAAAAAATAAAGTGTCAAAATAACTCTATTTTATTGTAGTGTCTGTCACAGCACTCTTTCCCATCCCGTAGTCCTTCCATTTTCGCCGCGCTCTTTTCCCATCCTGTGTTACTCCCATCTTCGTCGCGCTCCTCCGTCAACTTCATCAGAGTAGTCTTCCTCTTCTCCCCGCTCTTCTGCACCGGAATTTGGATGTGTAATGTGCTCTTCTATGACAAAAAAATCGTCGAATATCGTCAGATTTTACATCTATTTACCGTCGAATTTAGTGGCGGTATAAATTCGATGGTATAAATCTCGCTGGTAATTATTTACCGGCAGATTTTTTTCATCCGCCGCTAATTACCGGCAAATTTAGCAGCGGATATAAACTTGTAATTCTAGAACTTGTAACCATCGTCGGCTTTATCTCTCAATAAATCCGATTGTAAAAAAATTGTTTAAAAATTCAATATATAATTTTAAATCCTTAAATTTAATAATTTCTAAACTAACAAAAATTAAAATTTTACAAATTACTATAATAATTTGTCTATAACTCACAAACAAGTTCAAACATCAAAGTTTATGACTAAAGTTTATTAAAGTTTCAGTTTTACTGAACTCTCAAACCCAATCTTCACAAAAAATATTTCAATTCTACTATAAACCCAACTATTGATGTTCAATAAACCATAAACATACAAACAAATGATTATGAAACTATCATATTCCAAATTACAATATTATAAAAATATCGGTTGTCCTCCTCTGCACTACTTCAGTATTTTCAATAAACCAATTAGCAATCATAACTTACAAAATAAAAGACACTACTTCTATCCATTTTACCTTAAATTTTTCAAGAGAAAATTCTTTGTAAGTTTTGACTTTCATGTTGTATTTCACAATTTTTTCTGATTGTGTGAATCCATTTTTGATATTAAGATAATCCAATTAATAAGAGGGTTAGATGAACTTAATAATAACTAATTACATCAAATTAAACAAATGATCTAAATCTACATCAAAAGTTAAAATTTGAAAAATTGAAAAAATTCAGTATAAAAATTTATGAAAAAAATTGAAAAAAAAAACCTCAGTAAAAAGTGAAAGTGAATTCACCCACACTGCAGAAGTAGAACCAAGAACAGCGATGGAGGAATCACCAGAAGAGGAAGCAGAAGACGGCAATGTGACAGAAACTAAGTACGATTGGCAGTGAGAATGCGAGATGACAAGAACGTCAGACCACGGACCACAGCCACTGATGAAGAAGGAGCGAGATATGGTTAGGGTTCAAACATGGGTTATAATTTTTTTATTTAAAATGAAATAAAAGCGGGGATGGAATAGGAAGAGGGATGAAGGCAACCTACCTAGAGGAGGGAGGAGAGACGCAGGTCGACACTTAAGGGAGCAATGACGGCGGCAGCAGTTGCGGGAGGACGAAAACGGCAGCGAAAGAGCTGCCAACACGTTGCAATGAGCACCTAGCCCAATTTACGCAGTCATTAGACGCAGTTGGTGGTGGTCGACGTTGGCGGATTAGAGGGTTGCCGGAGGTGGTTTGCAGGAGGGGAGGGAGAAAGAAAAAAGAGAATGTTAGAGAGAGAGAGAGATAGTAGTTCAAAAATAAGGGAGGAAATGGTTCGTGGTTTGAATTTAGGGTTTACCGTCGGATTTACTGTTGGATCTGATTTACCGGCAAAAAAATCCGACGATAACGCTTTGAAAGTAACCATAACGCAGCATTGCACTAATAAGGGATTACCGGTGGATAAATCCAATGATAAATCCCACTGTAATCTTGACGCCAATTTTTCTTATTTTTTCGCCATTTATTATTGGCAAATTTACTGTAGGAAAATCAAATTCAACAGTGATCTTTTTATCTGACAAATTCATTGTCAAATCCGTCGAAAAATTCGTCGCTAATATCCGATACTAAATCTGACGACATTTAGCGTTTTTTTCTTTTAGTGTTCGTCTTTCCCGCTTCCTCTCATAAAAGATTTTATCTTTTTAATCTATGTTTTTTTTGTGTTTAAGGAAACAAGCTTCATTCTTGTAAGAATAATTTTAAAACTATCATAGCTACATAGTAAGTGCTATCTTCACTCTTCATTCTTGATGGCAACTATCTCTTTATGATTTTTGATAATTTTGGATCTGTTTATTTAGTTTGGTATTTATTATTTTAGATGTGTTTTCTTAATCTTACCAAATAATTTATATTATATATATTTTTAGATATGCTTTAAAAATACTTTATTTATTATTTTGGATGTATCTTGAATATAGTTAAAAAATTATACCGTAAATCAAATTACTTTTTTCAAAAGACACTATTAAAAAATTACAAATAACACTCTCTTCGTCCTTTATGCTTCCTTTAGTAAAAGATTTTATCTTTTTAATCTATTTTTTATTTGTATTTGAGGGAGAAAGTTTTATTCTTATAAAAATGATTTTAAAGCTATCAAAACTAAATAAACATAGTAACTGTTATCTTCATGTTTGATAGCCTTCATCTTTTTATAGTTTTTGATAATTTTAGATGTTTATAAAATATTTGATTTGCTATTTGTTATTTATTATTTTAAATGTGTTTACTTAATTTTATCAAAGAAATTTATATCATATATATTTTTAGATGTGTTTTAAAATTTGTTATTATTTATTAATTTGGATAAGTCTTGAATATAATTAAAAAATTATACTGTAAATTAAAAAATTAATTTAGATCAAATCACTTTTTTAAAAGACATCACTAAAAAAATTTATTTTTAAAATAAATATCATTAAAGAACAAATGTGACTGTGATAGAGTTAATTGTCTGTATTTTTTATTTTTATTTTTAGAGAAAATGATAGATTGATTCTTGATTTTTTAGTCTATAGACATTTAAGTTTTTGAGAATTTAAAAAAAACATTTAAGTCCCTGACCTCTCTAAATTCTAAAATCTGGACATATCGATCTTTAAGTTTAATTTGTCCAATTTTAAAAACTCTCTCATGCATGCATCTGAACCAAGTCAGTACAACGGGAGTTATGTTTGATTTTTCCGTTAAATCTGACAAACCCAGATGAATATGAGGGATCGATATGTTCAGATTTTGAAAAGGTGAGAAATTTAAATGTATTTTCAAATATTCGAAAACTTAAATATCTGCAAATCAAAAGGTCAATGACCTATTTATCCTTTTCTCTTATTTTTATTTTATTCTTTTGCCTTTGCCTTTCAAACTTTGATAAATATTAGAATAGAATTAATGTAAGTAAACTTAACAATACTTAAAGAAAGAAAATAAATAAATAAGAAGAGAATTCTATAAAGACAAGTGCATATATAAAGAGGTGGAAACTCAGGTGCAATCGATTTTACGTGAAGTTGATACCTGAGAGCAGTTAGATGATTTGACTGATTTGACTAAATTTTCATCTAACAACTCTCAAATATCAATTTCACGTGAAGTTGACTTCACCTGTATTTAATTAGTTTGGGATATTATTTTTGAAAAATACTACATATTCTTTAAGATTTAGCCTTTAATCAACCTTTTAATTTAAATATTATTTAATTTTTTTAATTAAAATACATCCTTATTTTTTAGTTAAACACATTATTAATTAAATTTAACTTAAATATTATCAATTAAAATCTCTCTAACTTCCCCTCAACAAATTAGATAAGTTACGTTACTTTATCTTTTGTTTTCACTCTTTCTTTCTCTCTTACTTTTACTTTCAAAACTTTATCGTTCTCTCTCTCCAATATGGTGTCATTGTTATCACCATCATTACTTATTCAACCTATTCTCCTCCTATTGAGTCTCCACATTGTCATTATCCAAGTACAAACTCAACTTATTATTATTATTATTATTATTATTATTATTATTATTATTATTATTATTATTATTATTATTATTACAACAATGTTAGGAAACCAACTCTATATAAGTCAAGAATCAGCCAACTGGTAATCGGATGTTGCTACTAATAGGCACACGGATGTTTCTTTTTCTTGTAAATTGGATGGTTTTGGATATAATTTCTATGTTTCATGTGTTACGCATTAATAAAACATAATTAATTATATAAAATCAACTAATGAATGATCAAAACATCTGTTCCGTGATTCTCTCCTAACATTAATTTGGTCAATAATAATTTAACAAACAAAATAAATTATAAATTAATAAAACTAATTATAATTAATTATGTTGTTCCATTCTTGGCTGATTATTAGTTGGTTCTATATACTTTTCCTTATTATTATTATTATTATTGTTTTTGCATTGTGTGTCAATAAATCTTTTATAATTATTATTCTTTGATTCTAATCATAAAGAAGTTGTAAATAAAAAAATTTATACTTCGATTTGTTTGAGCGAATCTTTTTAAAAAAAAAATCAAAATATTAAGTAAGAAAATTAGGATTATATTTTCACAAAAATCAATTATTCTTTCTATTATAACATATCTAAAATTATTTAATTATACACAAAATATCTTTCATACACATCTAAAATCATACAAACAAAATTTAAAATTTAAAAATAAAACTGAATTTTTCATATCTAATTTAATAAAAATACATCTGACATATTTTATTTTATTATTTGTTAAATTTTTCATTACTTATTTAAAAATTAACATTTATTCATTCTATTTTTTTATTTTTTAATTATTTGGTATTTTAACTAATTTTCAAAATTAATTAATTGCGTAAGTTTATAACACGTACAAAATAACACTTTTTATTTTTAATATGGAGTAGAAGTTGGTGTGTTGCAGTGTTATGAAAAACACAAGAACTTTACCTGCATGTGGTGTTAGGGGAGCACAACTCGAACCGAGAGAGTTGAAGACAAGAACACGGAGAGTCTGTTTTTCCTTTTTAAAAAAAAAATAAGAAAAATCTAATCAAAGGATCCGTTTTCCTTTTATAAATAAATAAATAAATAAATAAACTAATCAGACGGTCCCATTAGTTAACCTGAATTTCAAATTTTCTCTCCCTCACAACTCGGACTATCCGATTTGTTTTCCAATTTTTTTTCACAGAATTTGGATAGTCCGATTTCTTGCTGTCCCACATCCATGTATAACACCCCATCATCCATATCAATGCATAACACACACGCATGGCATATCTAAATTAATCATCCACAAAATAATACAATCACACACAAAATACTTCTTGAACACACTTAAAAATCAGCCAAATATTCCAACTTTTTTTTCTATGTTTTTGTTATTGAGTTCACCAGGTTTGTCCATAGAAACCGTCGTGACTGCTATTTGATTTTGGACCAACACAAATACCTTAGATGGGTACTATTAGGGAGTCAATGGCCTAAGCGTACAATGTGTATAATGGACTAAATTTTTGATCCATGAATAAAATGAACATCACCCATACTATCCAAAATAACCATCCGGATATCAGGAATAATAAACATCTCATGTCATAAAATCACCTGACAATACAATGTAACACTAATGGTTATATCTCTAATACTTCCTAAACCTCCATTGTACACATTGTACGCTTAGACCATTGACTCCCTATACTTTCTCATATTAGATACATCAAAACTAGATTTAAGTTCACATCCAAAATATTGGATATATTAACATGAACAATATGAACACATTCAAATTACATTAATATTTTAAATCCAAAATCAACAAAATAGTGAAAATTAGATATTTGATGTAGAATTATAAATGTGCTCAAGACACATCTAAAATAACAAATAATTGTAATGTCTTCAAAATAAGTCCAAAATTCATTGATTGACCACACAAATTTTATACGAAAATATACAAAAACACAAACGTATCCACAAATAATTAAATTACATAATTCAAGCATCTTTCAATTACATAATATTCCAATTACATAATATTCCTCTACAGACAACTAATTAAACTCATATAGTTAATTTTTTTTGCACAATAAATTCTTTGACTCGCTCAAACTTTTTTCTTTCGAACACAAACCTTACTAACAAAATTTCTAAACTAACGAACACTTTTAAGAACAAGAATACTCTCATATCTAACTTCTGAAAAATTAGAAATGGCACACCAAAAACACAAACACATCCGATATTAACATAAACATGTACAACATGAACACATCTAAGATTAGATATTGGCACATTTAAATTACATTAATATTTCAAACCTGAAATTAATAGAATAGTAAAAATTAGATATAAAAATTAATTAAAGTAAAAAATCGAACCATCCAATTTGTTAGAGGTATAGAAATTGGACCGTCCGATTTGTAAAGATACAAAAATCAAACCATTTGATTTGTGAAAGGTACACAGATCAAACAGTCCAATTTGTGTTAAAAAAATAAAAAATTTTAAATACAAAAATCAACCCCTCCGATTTGTGTACATTCTACAATTTTGAAAAACAAAAAATGACAATGTTAAAGTATATCACTACTTTTACTTCCATATCGAGAAAAAAGAATCAGAGGAGTGAGCACATTGTTCTCGAGATGCACGTCAGATTCACCCTATCTTTTCACAACACGAGAGAAGCAACAATCATCCTTGCATGTGCAAATTATGAAAGATCAAATGCATGAAACAAACAATGGATGTGACCACTTTCATACAAACCAAACCATCATTCGCCATAAGCATATCAACAAGAGCAACTTTACCGTCATCAATTTTATAAGGAAAATGGGTTTAAGAAATCATCATGAATAACCAGAGTCTAATGTTCTGTGGTTGAGAATAGGCCAGTTGCTGTTATACAATGTAATTATGAAAACAAGAAAGCAAGCAGAACAAAAATGGATATGATGACCACCTATATAAAACAACTTATCATCTAAATCTCTTTTGCATGCCCAACAACTGGTTCACAAGATCCTGTTCTCCATACTTACTAAGAATATTAAGTGCACTATATGCATTCGGACGTCTTAGTGGAACTGACTTCTTAAGCATTATCCTTGCCAGCTTTGCAGCTTCTATCAAGTGGTTACTTCGACAAAGACCAATTAAAAGAATAAAATAAATATCAATGTCAATAGAATATAAGTATCCCATATTCTCAATTTCATCAAGCAAGTAGAATCCGTTCAGCAACCTGCCCTTCATGCAAAGTTCCTTCAGCAAAAGGCCACATGAGAAAGTATCTGGTTTTATCTTACCAGCAAGCATTTTCCTGAAGAGCTTCTCTGCTTCATCAAGTTGTCTAATCTTTATCAAAGAAACCACAAATGAACTGTAGCATTGACCATATGAAACATCATGTTCCTCCACAAATTTATCAATCAACCTATGAGCTTCTTCCAGATGACCCTCAGCACAAAGGCTTTCAAGAATGATAAAAACAGCAACATGATTTGCACGGCACCCGTGAGCTTTCATTCTATCCAAAATATCAAATGCTTCTGCATGCTGACCTCTCTTACAAAAGCTCTGAATCACAGATGTATAAGTGACAACATTTGGACAACCATTCCCACCCTCTTTCTCCATTTCATCCAATAATTTCAATGCTCTTTCCATAGATCCAGACCTACAAAATCCATCCAAAACAGCAGATAGAACCACTGAACTGGGCGAACATCCATCTAACCTCATAACCTCAAGAACGGAATAAGCATCATCCAGTTGACCAGCATCACAAAGCCCCTCAATTATCGCCATATATGTAATCAAATCAGGATAAAGTCCATTCACACTCATCTCCCTCATCAACACACCAGCCATTTCAATCTCACCTTTTTTGCAACACAAACTTATGACCACATTATACATCACAGTATCTGCACGCATGTTAAAGCTCCCCAATTTTCTAAACACCCACAAAGCCACATCACAAAGTTTGGCTTCTTTACATAGTTTAAAAACCTCCCTGAACATGTTGACATTGACAAAACACCCTTCATCCTCATAAGACCCAATAACGTCACAAACAAAGCTAGGATTCTTATCAATCCCAAGCAACTTGCATGCTTTTCTGTACATGTAAGCACTATGCCTATACCCAGATTGAAAACCAGCCCAAATGAAGAACCTTAGACCCAACTGAGGATCCTGAGGATAGCATCTACTCATCACTTCCATGACACATCTAGAATCAAGCTTGGGCTTAAACTTAGACAAAGACCTTTCAACACTGCCATAGTTCTTGTCTTTTAAGTGTCCATAAAGGGTATCAGAAACAGAAGCCATACCCTCTTGTTGGGTGGAGAAAGGAAGGGCTTTAAGCCTGTGCTGCAGAAGGCACGAGTAAAAACGGGAGTTTGCAAACTGGGGCATTGGTTTTTCTCTGCCTTGTGCATAAGACTACAATGATGCACAAAACAATCAAACAAACGTTGCAAGTACACAAGAGCAACACCCTCACCTCAGCTCAGCTTTATCCTTCTAAATAGCTGCTTGGCACAAATAAGTTTCCAAACCTATACCCACTCCACCATCAACAACTCCTTCCTGAAATCAACCTTGGCATTCATAAGGAGAGCAGAACCTGAGTTACATCCATGCATTCCCACCATTAAAATCCAAGGCCGTCACTTCCCATCTAGAGAAGAATGAAAAATTGTAAAAGAGATGGTAAATAGTTGCTTAATCAAATTACAAAGCAAAACACCAACCAAGGATGCAAAAATATCCTTGGCAACCAAAGTCTGAACCACAGAAAATAAATAAACTCGGAATACTCCTCACAGACGGAAGTTTCAACTAGGTGACTTGCATATAAGGAATGTTTAAAAGACTTAATTCTACATGTCTGGCAATTGTATTACAATCTTGTTGAATTAGGACGTCTGAAGGACCACCTACAAACTGAGTTACAGTTTGCAATGTTCTGTATTTATTAAAATATTAAAGGGCTACAAGCATATTAAAGTTGTGTAATTATTAGACATGGAGATATCAGCAACCAAAATAATTCTAGAATCTTAATATTTCCAAGCATTCACCAAATAAACACTAAAAGGAACTGTGCACTTTCCTCATTTTAACGATTATTAAAAAAAAAATATTTCAATACACCAACTTTATTCAATTGAAATTAAGGAAACTGCCATGTAATGTTCAATAAACTTGAGAATTGAGATTACATGGCAGTTATTTTTTTTCTATAAGTTGACCGAGTAAAATTGTTCTACTCATTAGAACTAAAAATTATTCTAAAAAAGTAATACTATACATATAAAAATGAACAAGCAGAAAATGATGAGAAGATCATTTGTAGCATAAGTATAATGCACCAAAATACTCAGTGGGAATCCTTCAATAATTGTACATTTAGCATCAATTAAGCATTTTCGTTTTTAAAATTAAAGAAGAGTATCATTAAGAATGGGAGAAGAATATTACGGCATCAATTCAGCATATTTATTGAATGGTATGATATCTTCCGGAAGAAAAAATCCACCAAAGTAATTTAGCACTGATTTAGCTTGTACAACAAAATCCTAGGTCGTCTACACAGATTTCATAAAAAATAATCAATCAATCACGCATGCTTCACCATTTGGTGAAAACGCAAACACCTTTTGTGATACAATAGACGAAGTAAATTACAGCAACTGAAAGAAATTATAAGATCACAACTAGGCTATCCACAAGTCACCGGATATATCCATTGTTCGAAAGGTAAGCAGTAAGCATAACCTATAGTCAGTGTAATCAATAGCAGATAGTGACCCATAGTGTAAGACTGTAAGTCGAAATTCCCACATAGAAAAAGATAGCTTGCTGCATATTGCGGAGGACATAGCAGCCTATATATGTATATATTTTATAATAATGATAAATTCCTCATAAAAATACTAACATAAAAGAAAGGAGAAGAAGCCAGAAGCTGAACAGAAGAATGATATCTAGTTATTTATGATGTAGAAAGAAATAAAAGGAAGAACAGAGGAATGAGGGAAATATAGTACAAAAAGAAACATAACAAAAGCATGCGAACTGCACTACTGCAGTGTGGTGGTTTTTTACATTCTGCTATGCTACAGTAGTGTACCATCCCTCTAACTTATAGTCCGTTCCTACATACTAGAGGAAATGTCAGAATAAAGTTCAAGTAGAAAATAATAATAATAATAATAATAATAATAATAATAATAATAATAATAATAATAATAAAGAGTAAAGTCCAGCATAAATGAAAAAGAAAATGCATAACCAGAAAAAAGTAGCACACTAGCAAAATTTTTGAAGAGGCAAATAAAAACTATAGAAAAAATAAACGGACAGAAACTCAAGGCGCAAACCCAAACCCCATTCCAACACAATGCACAACAGAGATGCAACCAGAAGAAATAGATAGGATAATTAATGCAAAAAGTAGATAATAAATTAGCATTTCCTATATTTGGTACAACAAAATAAAAATAACACAATTCTGAAGTATGTCCAAGGCGTAATCTAAATTCGCTCCTCTTTCTTCATCAGAAGATGGAGCTTGACAAGCAATCAAGCATGGCCTTCATTTTGACTTGAAGCTTCCATGGAATTGTAATTAACTAACTAATTAACTAACTTAGGAATGAGCTAAATCAATGACTAAATCAAATAGTAATTAGCTAATTAGCAAAATCAAGAACTAAATCAACTAGTAATTAACTAACTACACTAATTAGTTAAACTAAGTCGGAAAAAAACAAAGCAGAGGCGTACTCAGATGCATGAGCAGGACAGAAGCGGGCGCAGAGACGAACAAATGAGGCGAAGCACCACGACAAACCAGTTCTTTCTTCTCTGTTGGTCTGATTCTTCGAATTTGAGTGAAAAGGCAGAAGCCTAGCATTAGAAGTGAAGCTGTGAGCCTGAGGAAGAAGAAGATGGCAGAGCCACAGAGGACACGGAGAAGAAGAAGAAGAAGAAGAAGATGGGAACGTAGTACGTACCCTAAACCCTAAATCCTGATCACAGCATAGTTATCAGAACCAAACCGGTAATTAACCCGGTCATACGATTAGATCACTGGGTCAGTGATTCACCCGGTCATAATTAAATAAATATTAAAATTATAAAAATAAAACTAAAATCAAAAGTTAAAATGTATGTCTTCACAAACATATTAATAGCAATCAAGTATTAATTCATAGACATAACTAATGATGCAAAAAAATAATAAACAAGCCACTAGTACAAATTCAGCTCATTGGTAATTTTCAGCAACAAATACTTTAGCACCAAATACGACTTACAGCAACAAAAAATTTGGCCAAGTGATTATTTAAGTAAGACAACAACAAATTCAAAGTTCAGTGATGATAATCAGCAAAAATTCAACTCAATGATGTTTACCAGCAACAAAAAAATTAGCTCAGTGATATGTTTAGCAACAAATTCAGCTCATGGATAATTTTCAACAACAAATTCAACTATAATAATTTTCAGCAACAAAAACTTTAGCTCCAAATATGATTTACAGCAAGAAAAAATTTGGCTAGTCATTATTTCAGCAAGACAACAACAAATTCAACCACCAGTGATGATAATCAGCAACAAGTGATTATTTTCAGCCAAAAAAAAAAATAGCTCAGTGATACTTTCAGCAACAAATTCATCTGTCAGCAACAAATTCATCTGTAGTGATGATTTACAGCAACGAAAAACAGGGCAATTTGTTGGAACTCACCTGCCCAGGGACCAACTGACTGTGAAGGAAGCTGACCAACCGAGCCGAAGCAAGAAGATGACAACGACCACCAGCCGAGGGATCAGATGTTGATTCCGTCTGCTTCTGCCGCCGGCGACTGACGACACAGAGCACCACGACGAGCTTGAATGCGAGACGACGATACAGAGCACAACGACGACCTTGAGTGCGGGACAGTGAGTGAGCGAGACCAGAGACGAGAGAGCCTGAATGCGACAACACCAGCCCGTGAGAGAGGTGAGAGAGCTTTAGCTTCGGAGAGAGAGTGACGGAAAGAGACTGAGGCCAGTGGTGAGAGTGGTGACTCGAGAAGTGAGACTGAGGGCATTCAGCCATTCACAAAAGACACCGTTTTCGATTTCTTTTTTAAAAAAAATTAAGCATGACTGGATCCGGGTTATATATCAACTGGCCGGGTCACCGAGTTTGCTTAAACTCATGAGATCGACCCGATTTTTCATCGAGTTTTGATCAAGGTTCTGAAAACCAAACTAGTCATCAAACCGTTTTAGTCACTGGTTCATTGGTTTATTGGTCTAACCGGTCTAACCGTGGTTCAACCGGAAAAACCGTTCCATAATAAAATAGTAAATAAATTATAAATAAACATCCGAAATATCTTTCAAATTTAAAACCCTACGTAAAATATCACCAACTAAATGTAATTAATCATGAAAATATGCAATAACTTGCTGCAAATTTGTTGACAATTAACATAATTATACTTCCATTAAAAATAGCTGGATTGAATTACAATGCACAAGTTAAAGATAGAGAATATTGTCTTACTGTAGCTAAGTCAAAAAGTAAAACAAAAAATGATAGTGTTGCACAATAAACACACAACAGAGCCTGCAACAAACACACAACACAACAGAGGCTGAAACAAAAACACAACAAAGCCTGAAACAAAAAGAATCCAACACGGAGGAGGGGTAGCAAGTCGGCGGAGATCAAGAACAGGGACAGTGCAACCAAACAATGAAAACAGAATTTTGTTTATATAAAAAAACAATCAAAATATGAATCATACAATCACTAATTGCAAAGTTTTTCTTCATAAGAACAGAACAATGAAAACATGAAGCATATAATAAACCAAATGATCACCAATTGCAAATCTTTTAATAAGAACAGAAGTTAGAACAGTGAAAAATGAAGAAAGATTAGTAGTTTTCAACCTAATTTTAACAAAGCTCATCACAATGATTAACAACAAAAAAAAGCAATGAAGGAACAGTGAATCAATAACATAGGCAGTGCAAATTCAAGAAACTTTAATAAAATTTAACTACAGAAACAGACAGTAAAGCAGTAATAGAGTTATCAATTTAAAATTTATCATCAAATACATTCAGTGAGCAAAACCAATCAACCAAGTACTGACTGGGCATTCGGAAAAAAAAAAAGAATCAAAAGAACATTTAAATCACAGCAAAAACACAACAACACTAGGAACATTTAACACAAAGCAACCCAAAAAAAAAATCTAAAAATCACCATTGCTGAAAACAATGATTTGATCCGTGTATGCTCAAAGAATTAAAAGCTAAGCTTACAGGAAAGTGAAGAATACCAAAACCAAAGAACCTTCAATCACAGCTTAAATCAAGAACAGAAAATCACAACAAAAACAAAAAAAATTAGAAGTAACAGAACAACAGAACAACAACACAAGAACAATTAGCAAATTAACAAATTCACAGTTAAAATTCACCAGAAGAACAATAATGCAAGTGGAATCATTATGCTAATATGTTTTCTGCAAAAATGCTATTTGTGCAGCTAAAATTTCCTAATTACTAAAATCCAATTATTCTAATTTCACATGCAATCAACTTATTAAGTTTCTAAAAGCTAGAAATTATAAAACCAACCAGAAATATGGTTAAAGCATTTCATCAAACATGTTGAGTGCAGTAAAATTAAAACAAAATAAGAGAATTCAAAGCTTAATATCAATGTGATAGAGAAGAGAACATAAGTATTGTAACTTTAATTCAGTCTATGAAATAATCCAAACCACTACCAAATGAAATAGTTACTTATTGTAATAGAAATCAGAAGTTGCAGAGTTTGAAGCAGAGTATTGGTGTTGTGCGAGTGTATTGTCTGGTGGCGGGTTTAGGGAACTCACGGCGGCGACAAAAGAGAGCAGCTCGACGGCTAGGTGGAGCGCGCGGGTTGGTCGCAGTGTTTGAAGCAGAGCAACGTGGCTTCCAGACGAACACGAATGCGAACCCGAACGGTGAACGGCGAGTGAACGCGAACAGTGAACGCCGAACGAACGTGAACGGCGAAGAACGCGAACGAAGACGACAGCTGAACGAAGACTCGAACGTGAACGGCAAACAAACGGCGACGGAAGCGCGGCTGAGCAGACAAAGACGACGGACGCCGAGCTCGAGGAAGCAGCCGCGATCGGTGACAGCGAACAGGGGTTGAAGACTTGGATCACGAGGGAAGCTAGATAGACGGACGGATGGCGAACTTTGAGTGCGACGGACGCGGTAGTATGCCACTCCTTGCGGTGGTGGTGTAGGCTTACAGTGATAGGGTTTTTTGGCTGGGGTTGTGTGACTTCTTTCTGAATGAAAGAAAGAAAGGGGGAAAGGAGAAAGAAACGAAGGAGCTTCCGTTTTTGTGTAAACCAGGCAGGTTTCGGTTCGGTCCAACCATTCGATTTGTCCAATTTAACGATTTTTTATCGGTTTTCTACATGACGGTTTTATATGTCTGATTGGACCATTAATGTTGTTGGTTCGCAATTAAACCAGTTTGATTGGCCGATTCGGTTCGATTTTTAGAATATTGGTTTTGATGTTTGGACGGTTCAATGAGTAGGGCTGATAAGTCGGCAACACTACTCGAATTTGTGGGTATTTATTCTTCCCTTATCTGTTTGGAGTAGATTTTTAGGAGAATAGATCCTCTTAATTGTTAAAAAAATTGAGTGTGTAAAGTGTGATCTCTAGTTCTTCATTGTAGGAAGTGGATCCTCTCAAGTGAACAAAAAAAAATGGATGGTATCCAGTGTTTAATCTAACCATTCATTACTTTCTCTTTCTTATTTAATTCTAGTCCCACTTATAGAATCAAAGGTACGAGATCACACTGTATTTTATCAAGTGTTAAAAGAACTGGAGATGATCCATTTCCTTCATTATAGGGATGGCAAAACTCCCCGAGATGCGGGGACCCCTACGGGGACTGCCCCGAATGGAGATCCGACTGTGGAATATTTTTTTTTTTTTGCAGGGATGGAGATGGGGGACGAAATTTCCCCGAGGCAGGCGCAGGGACTCGAGCGGTCCCCGTCCGTCTCCGCTAATCCCCGAAATTCTAAATTTGCTTAATTGTCCTTAATAGTTTATTTCTCATATATATCTTTTAGTCATTTCACATGCCATATATATATAAAGAGAGAGACTCAAAATTCCTAATCCTCATTTGCATAACCCTTCTTTTGTTCATAGATCTCCAACGTCATCCATACTCTATCCAACCTCTCCGCATCCACTCCCTCGCCACTCTTTCATCTAACCGCATTGTCACCTCTCACCGTTCCATCACCCTCACAGTGTCGTTCTCTATATTCGTGGCATTCCTTTCCACAGTTCTGTCGTTGTGTCCATTCTCCTCTCTGATGTCATGTCCTCCACCCCGCCATGATGTCTCCCACTGCATCATTTTGAAAGTTACCATCTTGGCGTTTGGATTTTTTGTATAAAATATTGCTGTTTTTGTATAGAATTGATACTTTCAGCTCTATTCCTATAGAAATTAATAATTAGTCAAAACTATTAGAGAGATGGAAAATGGGGTCCACACGGAGAATGGGGCCCTGTGAAAAATGGGGACGGGGATGGGGAGTAAATCTGACGGCGGGGATGAGACCGCCCCCGTCATATCCCGTTGACATCTGTTCTCTTTTTCATATTTATTTTTGGTCCCACTTATAAAATTAATAGTGGGAGATCACATTTTACTCCCTCAATTGTTAAAAAAAATTGAGAGGATCCTTTTTCGATTTTTTAATAGGGTAGAATCGGATTTAGATTATATATGTCTTGGTATATATATAATATATATAACATAATTACTAAATAATTAATAATATTGTATTATTAAGTTTTTATTTTAACTAGTGTATGTTCCCGTATCCTATACGGGATAATACATAAAATTATATAAAAAATTTTATTAAAAATTAAATAAAATATATGTAATAATTATTATTATAAATATTTTATAAAGTTGTAATTAAAATCAAACTCTCAAGATTTTTAATATTAAAATATTTAAAATAATTAGTATTTGTCTTAATCAATTTGAGTTTGTTGAGTTATCATCTCACTCGTCCGCTTAAACAACTATTTGGAGTTAGAATCTCGCATGTGTGTATAACAATTTATTGGTTAGTGGTAAACCCTTAATAAATAGAGATCAATACGTGGTTAGACTTTGTAAGAGTACCCGAATATGCGGGTATCCAACTCATCTATACCCGGTTGGGGAGGATAATAACTTGACCCGAGTCGGGGCTGATTTTGCTCAAGACAAGGCATGGTCGGGTATATGGTGTATCCACCCCAGATATATACATATAAACACTTTTTAAGAATTAAAATTTGTCTCACATCACAGATTCATGATTCACACCTTCAATTCATACTCTATAGCCATGCAAGAGAAACTCAGTCATGCTCACCCCCAAAGTCTTCTTCTTCTCACCTTCTTCACAAAAATCCTTATAGCTCCCGTTATCGTCGTTGCTGAGCCCATCACCGCCTACCCCTTCACAGCTTCCATCTTCCTTCACAGCTCATGTCGCCATCGTTGCTTATCCCGTTATCGTCACTGTTGAGCATGTCGCCACCTTTCTCCTGCCGAGTCCCTTTTCTCGAGTAAATCCCCCCTTCTCTCTCTCTTTCTATGTGTATGTTAAATTATTCTCTTCTTCTTCCACAAACTCATCACGTAGCCATCGTCGCTATGAGTCTGGGCGTTGTCCTTGCAGTTTCATCTGAGTCTATTACCGAATAAAATAGAATTTTTATTCAAGTTGGATCAGTTGAAAATAGGTATGCATGAGATCATTTTTGCATGTAATTTCTGAATTTTCCTCATCCAAATTTGATCTATGTGGTTGAGTATTTTAGTATGGCAATCATCTGGTTTCGTTGCGACACTAATGTGATAAAAGTTGCGGTAATTTCATAACTTATATATGAGACAGACCAGATTATCAAAGTAATCAGAGAAATGACATTCAGATGTGCGTATAAAATTTATAAGATGTGATTATCTCAAAAAATATATATGTGTAGCCCAAATGAAAGATTGTTAGGAAATTATTATTTTTTAATATATTATGGACAATACATATATTAATTATAATCGCAAATTAAGTAATTCACATTAAATGACTTATATAACGGTGATCTCATTTATTGTCATAAATGTTGAATTAAATAAGTTATAATTACTTTTGATTTGGATAAATGAGATTAAAATTATAGATACTATTTTATTTGAGTTTTAGGGTTTAATGAGTATCACACTCAGATATTATATTTTGGTCTCCAACACATCAAACTCGTATCTTTTCCATAGTGGAGTTGTGATTCAGCCCTGCCAGTGATATAGAAGGTTTTGGTTGACGAATATTAAAGAATCACAAAAGCCTACCTCTCTAATCTCAATTATATTTCTTAATGATTTAACATGGATATATCTTGAGGTTGAGAAATTCCAATATTTTCAAATAAAATAAATTTTTTATTCAATCAAATGATGATAAATAAATTTATTGAATTAAATTATATTAATGTGATCATTGGATGATAAAGAATGCTAGAAAAATAAATAAATAATAATTATTTAAGAGTATAGAAATATTAAATTGTCATTTCAATTTACTTTTACAATAAATATCTTGAATTAATTAAATTTTTACAAAAAATTTTATACCTAAAATTATTTCGATTTCTTCAAAAATCTTTTGAACATACAATGATTCAATGAGAGGTTGGCTATTCAGAATTGAATATAATATTTTTAAATTCATATTTTCAATAAAAAGATGTATTTAGTTCTATCTATCATAAATAATTCTATATTCACTATTACTTATCCATCTAAATAATTCTAACATTGATAGAATATTATTTTTAGATGCAAAAAATTTAAAATATATTTATTCTATTTCAAATCAATATTCATATTTAACTTAGGATTTCAACAAATATGACAAAGAGTATTATATTTTTTAGTTAAAAAGTAAAATATCTATAAATATATTTTTGTGCTTTAGTTTTAGATTTTTTAAACAAATTTGGCAAGTTAATGGAATCAAATCATATTTCTATAACATAAATAAGAATGTATATTACACATAAATAAAAAAATGTTAGGTGTAATAAGAACAAATACATAAATTAAAATAAATTTAAAAAATAAGAACCAATAAAATATTAAAAGAAAGAAATATAAATAGAAGAGAAACAAAATTATAAGACAAAAGAGAAATAATTTAATGAATTTTATGTATATATAAAAGAGGAATAAAAAGAAGATATACAGTACTTTATTTAGTTTAGCAAGATTTATAGAAATAAACACATAGAATAAGAGAATAAAAAATAATAATAAAAAAATTAAATATCTGAATTAATATAAAAAATAAAAAATAATAAAATAATAAAATAATGATAATCCATCATAATTTTAATTTTTTAATATAATTAATCAATAACAATATAATCAGTTTACCATCATTTTAATGTAATTTTTTAATATAATTAATTCTAATTAAGTAATCAAATGAATTGAATATAAATATGTCTAATCTAATCGTATAAAAAAATAGTAGATTTTCAATTAGACATATTATAGGACAATTTACCTATATAAAATAAATGGAAGAAAAGTTTACTCAAATACAATAATTGAAAATTGGTTACTTGCTTGTCCTGTTATTACTTTATATAACTTGAAACTCCTTCCACGTTTTAATAGAAGCACATAAACCGTGGTACCCTTCCACAGTTTATGAAGATAATATTGTGGGCATAAACGGTAGTACTCCTTCCACAGTTTATGAATAGCTATATATATACATAATCCGCGAAACCAAGTGATGAATTACATTGTTTACATTGTTGGCCGGTTAGAGTTTTTCGAGGTGAGCAGTTGGGAGAGAATCCGGGGGCATAAAAAATCTGGTGTGGTGGAGTCATGGAAGACCAAGATCACATGTATCAATTAAACAGCATTGTTCACGTGGCTGGAAATATCGACCAAGAGGTTAGTTTGAATATGTTAAAATTTCATTAGTAAGGAGTTAATTTGTTTTGTTAATTTATGTGTTAGAATGTTATGTGTGCTTTATGTAATTCGTAAGTAATTTACGTGGTGATTTGTACGTTAAATTTTAATTAGTATCAAATTAATGTTTTTTGTTAATCAACCGTATTTGTATAAATTTTGATATGTATGGAATTGATTTTTTCGCTAAAGAACCAAATTTTGTTGAAATTTGATTTTTGGCGAACTAGTTTTTCGTTCAGGATTCATGTTTTTTTTTTTAAATTTGATATGTGTTGAATAAATTTTTTTGCAAAAAATCAATTTTTTTTTTAAATTTGATTTTTTGCGCATTAATTTTTTCGCTAGTGAACCATATTTTTTTAATGTGATATGTGTCGAATTAATTTTTCTGCTAAAGAGTCATATTTTTTAAAAATTTAATTTTTTGCGAATTAATTTCTCTATTAATGAATCATATTTTTTTTCTAATTTGATATGTGTCAAATTAATTTTTCGTTAACGAACCGGGTATTTTTCGAATTTCATGAGTGTCGAAATAATGTTGTATTCCACATGTTGTAGCCAACTAGGTGTATTTCCTGTGTTAGGAGACAACAAAATATGCCTCTGCATGAATGGATTATACCGTATTTGAAAAATGCGGGTTTGTATCACTTGGCTATACTGAACAGTCACTGGTTCTAGGTTGATGAGGCTTTACTTAGCGCATTCATTAAGAGGTGGCGTCCTGAGATGCACACTTTTCACATGCCTTTTGGAGAATGCACCATCACTTTGCAGGATGTGGCATATCAGTTGGGTTTTCTCATTGATAGGGAGGTCGTTAATAGGTGCCTCACTAACTTTGAGCAGCTAATGGACAACGGAAGACCAAAATGGGACTGATTTCAAAAATTGTTCGGCGAACTACCGCCACCGAATAAAGTCAAGCAGATGACGGTTCAATTCCCATGGTTCCATGAGAGGTTTCGGGTTCTCCCAACAAATGCAAGTGAGGAGACAATGCATATATACGCGCGTGTTTACATTATGATGTTGTTGTCGTCTCAGCTGTTTGGGGACAAGAACACGAATCGGGTTCACCTTCGATGGTTGCTATTTCTGGCATCGATGGACGACTTGGAAAAATATAGCTGGGGGCTCGGCTGCACTGGCCTGGTTGTATAGATGTATATGTCGTGCCACATGATGAATACAGAATGTTCAATAAGCACGTGGAGGTAGTCAACCACTATCGGGGGCCTCAAGGGCAGCTTTGATGCCGTTATGCCTATCGAAGATAACAATAATACCTTCTTGTGGCGTCACATGCTGTCGTAGGTTGGATAAGAAAAAGAACAATGATTCCACATTTTCTCCCTCCACAAGTACAAACGCTACTGGCAAGATGTTCAAGTTCTTGTCTTGTGCTATAGCCAGTAGCAAGGTACCTCCATACTTGCCATATAAGTGGGTACCATCAATGCTCACGAAGGGCTTGCAATGTCGAAAGGCCTCGTGCAAGGTAAAAATGTCCACAAAAGATGATTAAAGTAAACTATAGACTCACCGACCTGATTCCCCACTCTAACCAGAGAAGTCTTCAACACTGTAACCGTCACGGCCATACTGGACTGGACCCCTAGCATCCAACGTGGCAACTCGGTATATGACTCTTCTAATCTCCGCATATATGTGCTATTGCCTTCTACTTTGCCATCTAAACCTTCCTATAACTAGGTCTGAATCCATAATTGGCTTCCGTTGCATCCTACAAGACCTTTATTGTAACTATAGCATCCGCCCTAACTAACGGATAGATCTTCGAACAGATAACATGGTAATCAAGCTGTCAGTGGTCACTCGAAATAGAGGTAGCCAAGCAAGTGTGTGGACCATTGTACCTTCTAACCTCCCAAGTGCCCTTTCATGCACAAAGCGAGATGCGAATCAACCAACTGCAACCTTTGTCAAACTCCTTGCATTTCCCATGATACTTCAGATGATGTGATTCTAAGACCCTGGACTCAATACCTCGACGGATGCTATAATCCTTCACACTCAACACCTATAATGATTGCCCAATCTGAAATTCTGTAGAAGAACTCCCAACGGTAGTATCTCCGTTTGACTGTTGCCCCATAGCCTCAAAGTTTAGAGTGGAGAAGTGTGGAGGGTACTGCTATGTGCCGGAACTTGAAGGGCCATGCTGTGTACATGGACTGGCACTTGTATCATCATCGCTATCCCGAATTATATCAACAGGCTCCTGGTCTGAGTCATCGTCCCGCACTGCATTCTCAACTCGATCATGTTCCCCCAACCCTACAACATCAGGAATAATGCCAGGATCATTATCCACCTCATATGTCTGCTGTCGGACCCCACGGTTCTCGAATGGTGCAGAACCAACTGCCTCCGTATGGTCTAAATCAGCCACAAAGGAAGGAGATGCAACGTACGAAACAGTTGGTGTATCCACAGCCATCGAACTAGAAGCACCGCCCATGGTAGTCGAGTGAGGAACCGGAGCTGATGCCCCGAACTATCGACACCGACCTCCAACTTCGCATACAGCTCGTGTATTCTGACCTTTGAAAAACTCCTATGACAATGAAACAGAACCTGAATATCTTTATCGGCCGCTATCACAAACGTATCATACTTCACACCGGTTGACACAACTGCGATAGGGATCTTATAAAATAACTTCTTCACCCACTTGCTCCCAAATACCCCAAGCTTCTGCAATATGCTATTCTTTAAATCTGACAAGGTATTTGATGAACTGATAAATACACTCAAGGGTTCTTTGTCGGTGAACATTGCACCATATTTCTTGCTTCTATAAATTTTTCCAGAGTAATGCACTAATACTAGGAAACTCTCATCCTCACTTGCCTTTGTAAAAATGATCCTCACTTCACCGTGTATATATAGAATTTTTACTCCTCATAAACCGTGGAAGGGGTACCACGGTTTATGTGTGCATAACTCCTATTCATAAACCGTAGTATGGGTACCAAGGTTTATGTGTATACTGCTTTATTCATAAACTGTGGAAGGGTATCATGATTTATGTGTTTCTACTAAAACGTAAAAGGGGTTCCACAAATTATATAAAGTAGTAATAGGACAAATAAGTAACCAATTCTCAATTGTTGTATTTGGATAAACTTTTTCTCCATTTATTTTATTTACATAAATTGCTCTATATATATATATATATATATATATATATATATATATATATATATATATATAATATTGGGGATAAAACGTCACTTTAAAATGAAATTATTATTAATAATGACATATAAAATATTAAAATTGTATTAATGCATTAATTGAAATACATTATTAGAAGAAAAAGTTGTAAGAATTAAAATAATTAAAATTTATTAACTTTAATTAGTTAAATTAGCATAAAATAAAAAAGGGATAATTAAGCAGATTAAATAAATTAAAAAATATTATTGAGTAAAACAAATATCATAATAATTATATTACTAATGAAAAAAATTAATTCAATCAATTCAAATTTTTATTTAAAATAGACAATTAAAGATCACCAATAATTAAAAATGAATGAGATATAATAAAGAATAATTTTAGTAGTATAAATAATTAAATTAAATTATTATATCCAATTTTTAGTTTTTATCTTATTATAGTTTGAGTTAACATTAATGGTAAAAAAATCATTTTAAATAGTTTCAATTTGTATTTTACAATATAATTAAAGCACAATTTATAATTTTTTATTTTGTGATTAATCAACATTTTTTAAATTATTTGGTTAAGTCTTTTCTATTTTATGATTGATAAATTTTTTTTACAAAACACAAATTTGTGATGAATTATTACAATCATAATTAATTAAGAAAATCAAGAAAAAATTATTAAAAAATCAAATAAAAGATAAAAAATAGAGTAAAAATTTATTTTGAAACTAAAAAATTGTCAATTGTATTAGAAATTCTAAAAATTTGTATCTTATTGTATAATCAATTTTGTTACTCACTTCAACTTTATTGTCCCTTTGTATCCAAAAAAGTATATAATGTCACACTTATTTCAAAAAAGATGAAACTCTTCAAATACACGGTATATTGTATAATTTAAGAACAATAAGACAAAAAATATCTAAAATTTTATAATATTATTTGAAATTTTCAATTATGATAATACAAATAGTTTAAATCTACCAAATGAATTCAATAGTTATCCTTTGCACATCTTATTTAAATTTAAATTTTAAAATTTAATCTGTATCTTTTTTTTTCTAATATAAATTATTTTTGCCAAAAAATAGGAAAAAATCTATTAGATCAAAAAAATATTCTATCAAAGAATTATTATAAGGAGATTTATAATTAGAGAAGAAAATAATAAAAGCATTAATAATAATAAAAAAAGAAATAAAACTCATAAGAATGTTAGAAAAGAAATAATAAAGTTCATATTAATAATAATAATGTTGAGAAATGACGATGTTGTTGTTTTAGACTTTTAACCTCTGCCTTTGACCATCATTTTTTTTGCTTTTTTTTTATTTAAATTATCAAGTCATAAAAAAATAAAGAACAATTTAAGAACAAAAACAACAAGATCAATATATAGTAATTATACAAATCAAAATACATTAGAGAAAAACAAACTATTATATAATAGAATTAACATGAGTATATTTCATCATTAAATAAACAAATTTAACGCAAAATAAAATTACACGTAAAGAGAAAAAAAGAAAAAAGAGTTAAAATATCCAAAGTGATAAAAAGATTTTTTTTACAATTTTATTCTGTTATGTTTATATAAAATAATGAATTTCTAACTAAATTAAATTGTATTTATTATTATTAGAAAGGGTAAGAGAAAGTAGTAGAGAAAATGTTTGTGTATATTCAAGTTATGTAGAATGATACAATATAGAAAGGTGTTTATAGATGTTAAGAGAATCGAAATAATAAAAATGTAATATCTTATAATAAATATTCATATATGTTAAATAATGCTAATTGATCATAATTATTGTCTAGCATCCCCCCTCAAACTCAAGTGGCAACTCGAACTTGAAACTTATTTGAAATAACTAAATAAAAAAATACATAAACTGATAGAACGGGTGCAGACGAAACGCCTAAAAAAAGTGCAGATAAAACTGTCGGAAGAAAGCGCAAACGGAACTGTCAGAAGAAAACGCAGACAGAACTACCGGAAAGAAGCGCAGACAAAACTAGCGGAAGAAAGCGTAGACGAAACTACCACAAGGAAACGCAAATGAAATTGCCACAAGGAAACGCAGACGAAACTGCAGGAAGCTAAGGAAGCGCAGATGAAACTGCCGGAAGGGAACGCAAGCGAAGCTTCCAGAAGAGAATGTAGACGGAACTGCCACAAGAGTGGCTAACTGCTGAAAAATTGTTGAAAAGATGGCGACCTATCGAAAAACTGCTGAAAAATGACAAAGTGCAAAGAAATGACAAACTATCGGAAGGTAACAAAAGTATATGGTTTCTCTGTGAGAAATTGAGAATAAGTAAGCAGTGGATAAGCTAATCGGTGAGGTGAGAAAAGCATCATAGCATTGATCAAAGAGAATGAAAAAAAAAATGGTATAGAAGAAAATTTTGAAAAATACAGTGATTTTACCAAAAAGGAAATCAATTTATCATTCTCAAGGAGGATACCATGTTAGAAAGGTGAGAGGGAGCAATAGAAAAAGGGTTTGTGTTCAAGTTGTGTAGAATGATACAATATAGAAGGGTATTTATAGGTGATAAGAGAGTCGAAATAATAAAGACATAATATCCTATAATAAATATTCAGATATGTTAAATAATACTAATTGATATACATAATATTAAATTGTGTGATATTTAAATATCTAATCAAATTAATTAGTTGATATAATTAATCCACGTAATGAATTATATTTAATGAGTTAAAAGAAATAAATCAGAAAACACTTTTAGAAGTATGGCACATCAATTTTATCATTAAATGAAAAAATTTGATTTTATATAATAAAATAGATAGATAGATAAAACTGATGTGTGTGATATATATGTGGCTCATTCTCCTTCAACCAAGTCGAGTCCAGATGAACCGAGGTTGGAATCGAACCCGATCGAGTGGTCTGACCCAATCTGACCGGGTCACTATGCAGAACTTCAGCAGTACTCAACCTTTATGACCCATGTATTAAAGAATTTGGGATATTGTCTCCAGGTATCATCATGCATATCACAGTGTCTTGCTAAGCTGCACCCTAATCACGAGATTCAGAAATTCAGTTGTTCTTGGTGATTACTATCACTTGCATTTCGAGTTTATAAATATTAACATATGTTGATTTTCATTTTTATTCCTTACTTCCTATTTAAAAGGATTAATAAGAATGTAGCATCATACAATGTAACAAACCACTTGCAGTTTTTATCCCTCGTGTCTGATATTTATATCTTCTGTTAGCATGTTCTGGTGGCAGGTAGGTAGTAGAAAATAGAATGAGGTGAATGATTTGAAGAGAGTAACAAAGGATGTTAGCTTTAGTCATATGGACCTATTTAATTAATTTGGTAAAAGCCAAAGAGCAAATTATATATCTATTTATCTATTTATAATCTATAAAAATTAATACTAATTCATTATACAATAAGTTTTAGTCATTTTAATACTTTTACTAATAATGCTACATAAGTATTTCTAATCACATGACAAATGAGAATCAAGTAATCAATTAATTATATTTAAGAAGAAGAATAAAAAAATAACTCTGACATATTATTATTCAGATAAATTGAAACATAAATTATAAATTAAATGTAATAAATATATACATTAAAAATGTCATAATAATCATAAATATAAACAAATTTTTATTACAAATATTTAAATTTCATGCTACTTAACCTACTTATAGATGTTGTATAATACTTATACTACTATACTATTTGGTCTATTTATAAAGCATGTTGCATACCACATTTAGCTTATTACTATTCTTAATCACTCATAAAAATTGCTGAAAATTTCTCCAAACAAATTTAAATTTAGCATAATATCTCTTCACTAGCCATATTAAAATATATCATTATTATAAAGTTAATTCATAATTTGATGTTACATTTTTTGTGTTTTTATTCTAATTCATTTTTTTCTAACTTCTTCCTTTAATTATTTACCAATAATAAAAATAACAAATAAATATATACATTTGTAACTCTTAATATAATGTGTTTCTTACTTTCTTTTAAATAAATAAATTTAAATTTCTAAAATAATAAATTATACGATATTACTAGATGTACAAATATTTTTAACAACCAAGTTCAACTAATTTATATTACATTTTAATTAAATATATAATTATATAAAATTATATACAAATTATGAAATAAATATTTTACAAAATATTTTAATATAAAACACTTAAAATTTAACATTAGTTTATATATTATCTAATATATATTTATACAATATTAAAATATAGTATATAGTATAATAATTAATTTACCTCTCTAGGTTATCACTCTAGTTGATGGTGAAAGAACAAAACAAGTCTCACTATGCATGAGACAATCAATCAAAGTTGTGAGCTTTACCAAATAGTGTCATGTCCAATTTTCCAAAGCATATTCTTGGGTTGTTATTATTATTATTATTATTAATTGTTGCATGGAAACAAATTAAAAGCGGCAAAGCCAGCCTTGTGTATGTTCACTTGCCATATAACTACAAGCATATTCCATTGCAATTAACGAAGCTTATTGTTAATAAAGAAGAATTAAGGACAAGGAATGAGGTTTTGGAGTCTACAAGAATTCCTCTATTGCCTTCGCCTCCTTCCACCATGACCATGCCAAGCCCCCAGCAGCAGCCACCGTATGTTCGTGCAAGACATAGTCCATGCTTTGATGGCCTGCTAAGAGGCCATGACCAAACCACACAGAAAAATATTATAGTGTCTGATGATGAAGAGGTGATGACGATAGAAAAGACGTCATACAAAGTGACTAGAATGAAAGAGAAACTGCCTAGTGTTCTGCTTCCACTATCTGCTGCCTCTTATTACCATGGCATCTCACCCCAAATGGAAATTGTTGAGTACAGTGAGAGCATTAACAAGCTCAATGCGAAACCAAGTTGGGTTGGTCTAGTGGTTAGCTCACTAGTCCGCTTAAGCAAGTGTCGGGGGTTCGAATCCCGCCTTGTGCATGCAGCAACCCATTGGCCAGCGGCAAACCCTTAAATGGAGCTCAGTACCGCGACGGATTAGTCCTTGACCTGCCGGGTTGGGGGATACCGTGGGAAACCAAAAAAAAAAAACAAGCTCAATGCGTATTTGAAGGCAACAAAGGATGATGTTAATGCTGGTGTGCCTGCCAAGTTCCTACGTGCTGTCATCGCTTCCGATCATGCCGGTATTTCTTTTAGCAAATACTCTAATAAAGATGTCAAAAACATTTTCTTACGATAATCTTGATTTAGAAAGTGCGATTTATTTGTTTTGTCATACTTTAAACAAAGATAACACTTTTATAGCATATGAAAATCAAACCCTAAAATCTATCATCCAATAATCAAAATGAAATATTTTTAGAGAAAGTCTAGAGTCCAACAGATTTTGTAGTTTTTAACCATCAATTAGTCATGAATGATATTTTTAATGGTGTGAGATTGCATTTAATGGTGTATAATCATTTAATTTTCTTTTGATAGTTAAG
Source organism: Arachis hypogaea (assembly GCF_003086295.3). Taxonomy (NCBI): domain Eukaryota; kingdom Viridiplantae; phylum Streptophyta; class Magnoliopsida; order Fabales; family Fabaceae; genus Arachis; species Arachis hypogaea. The sequence continues at coordinate 11,466,606 of NC_092038.1, forward strand.
TGCTAGCCAAAATTAAAGTTCCTAGTATTCTTCGTATTTTTATACGAAAACAATTATAAAATCTTTATTAGAATATCCACCTTTTTTTTTCATAGAAACTCTGATCTGATACTATGGTATATAAATTGTTATATATCTAATATCAGTGATAATTAACTGATGACAGATGTTGGAAGTGTGGCATCAACTATCATGTATTCATATTACCTTCATGTAACTTCAAAAAGCGAGCAATTCTGCACAGTGCCAATCATCAACATTGACCGGGCCAATCTTGCATCTCATGTTGAACTCAACTGGTTGCTTCATTCATCTCAAATTGATCACTCATCCCTAATATTTGTAGATGAGGTATGTTTCATATATCACACTAATTCAAGTTTTTAAGGTATGATCGCCATATGGATAAATAATGCTCGGTTTTGTTAGAGAATTAATCTTATTTTAATTAACAATCACTCAACAAAATAGTAGATGAGTAAGATAAATTTTGAAGTGAAAAATATTAGTTTAATTAATAATGCTCGGTTTTGTTCTTATCATAACATATGCTTTCTCTGTCTTGATTAAATTCCAAACAGATTGATCTGTCGTATTATGACTTATTTGGAAGCCTTAAGATTGTACTCTTGAAGTGTAACAAGATTTCCCATAAGCAGGAGGTGACAAACTATATATATGCATAATACTCATATTTGCTTTCATTCGCGTTTGCGATTTATTAGCATTTATTGATGATGATTTGTTCTTTGTTTTGGCGACAGAAATTAAAGCACGCTGTGGTTGAAATGTTTCACTGCACGAAGGTGAACTTAACGCACTAATTAGTTTGAAATTATTTTTCTATCGATAATACTAGAAAAACAAAAAGATCAGAACTTATCTTATTTAACATTTGTTAATTATTGTTAAATTTAATAAATAATAAATAAAATAAATTTTGTTTATTTTTGGCTAATTTTTTTTTGTTTTCATTTTTTTATAAGCACTCAAAGACTAATCATAAATTCTTCTTGTTCTGTTAGAGCGAGACAATATATCCATGGGTTAAGACTATCACAACAGGAGAGGTACACGTATTATGTTAATCAGTTCAGTGAAATATATCAAATTATTTAATGATATAAAACATACTGAGTAATCACTGATATTTGCTTAACCATACATGGTTACAGGAAAGTACTTGTTGCACGGCCATAGCAGAAAAATTCTTTACGCATTCGCCTGAAATTCTTGCCGGCAAATCCATCAGCAGAATTTTGGTAGTACCAATAATAAAATATTTTAGCTATGACTTTAATTATTTAACTTATATGCAAAAATTCTGGTACATGTAACAGTTAGCGGGTATCCTTTTGGACACTGGGAATCTAAGGGATCCTCATTGCAGCGACAAAGATAAGTACACAGCTTCATTATTAATCAATGGTGCTGGTCGTTATGGGTGCAATGGACTTTACCAATTATGTAAGCCTTTAATTCATCCCTTACATAGTAATATGATTGGGTATGATTAGATATGATCATTCATCTGATTCTTATAAATGATTTGATTCAGTGAAGTACAAAATGCATGACCTGTCCTCTCTGCAAGTATCAGATATCCTCCGAAAGGATTTTAAGAAGTGGACTGGCCAAGGTATTAGATATCAACTGTATAAAAAAATTCATAAATCACATCAGTCACTCAGTATAAAATATGGAGGATCTTCCCATAAACACACTTATGTGTCACATTATTATTAGACGTATTAATGAACTGGTTATTTTTTAATTTCTTAGCAAACTAAAATAAAATCGATTTTTTATAACAATAATAATAAATCTAATTGTTATCTAATCTGGTCGGACAGACTAATTTATATAACTTATTGGATCGTGAATTTTTTTGGTTTTTTTTTAAAAACAAAAATCAGGGATATATTTATCTTTTTATCAAAAAATTTAAACATGATTCGGTTTAGATTGTGTAAATCGATCAGATCAAATCGGGTCTAATAATTATAGTGCGAACAATTAGATTTATTATTATTGTTATAATAAACCGATTTTGTTCTAGTTTATTAAAAAATAAATTATTAACCGATTTAATAAAGATATCCAATAACATCATGATACATATAAACGTCTTTAAAAAAATATTTTTAGTTTCTTTATCAAAGTCGTCTCGTTAAAATACAGTATATACATAATCATTGATTTAGTAATTGATTTTTGTGTGGCCATAGTATTTTTTATTATTAGATATATATTTTAGTCTCTTGTATTAATTAATTTGAATTGAAAAATCATTATATGGAATAGAGATTAGTGGAGAATCAAGGTCATTGTCGCAAATTGGCATGAGTTGTATTGGAATTTCAATTGGACAGCTTCTGGGTCACACAAAAAATCCAGCCCAAGAAATAACCTACTTCCAGTGTGAGTCCCAAATACAAGTCTATCTTTGATTCCAAAGAATATTATTATATCTCTATATGCTGGAATTTTCCTACATTTTATTTTCATATTATTCCAATACTACTCTAAATAGATAGAGAAGGAAAAAGAAAAGTTTGATTTAATCGAGTCTTTTTGTTGGTGGGTTGCTGTCACAATTGCAACCGAAAGAGATTTAAATTAAGCTTGTTGATAGATATTGTGACAATAACACTACGAACTTGAGAATAAAGCAATACTCTATAATGGAAACGATTCTGGGAAGCGTGCATAGACAAATTATCCCATGAGATTAGACTTATTCATGGAATATTACCTTATTCCAATAATCCAAGGGCTTCATTTCAGAAAATTCATTGGGTTGGATTCTATTCTATTGTTATTTATATAATTTATTATCTCAATTAAATTACATATTATTCCATTTATTTTTACTTTTGTTAAACTTAACAGCGTTGGAAAAGCTTCGGGCAGTTATTATCGTTTCTGGGTATTACAACGAGGACAAGAATTTCAAGGTTAGCCCTGACTTTCACTATTAATTAATTGAACTCCTTTATAGTATTTGGTGGATCTTATTTTGAATATGTTTTATAAATTTCTAGTTGCTTGTTAAATTAAATTTAATGTTATTTTCTTTTCAAAATTTTGTTAATTTGTGCCAGTATAAGTTAAACATACTATAAAAATAAATATTTTATAAAAATGATTAAAAATTAATTTTTTACGTTTTTAATGCATTAAATACATTAAAAATATTAAAAAATATATTATTATGTTTTTAAAATATGTCCTTAGAGAATAAGTTAATTAATTTTTGTTATGATAACATCTCCATCTTTTATTTAGTACTTTGGGTAATTGGGTAGTTATTTTGGATGGAAAGATGTCATATTTGTCTCTTTTTACATTTTATTCAATTAATATTAGGTAAACAACTATACTGTATATATTCAAATTAATTACATATTAAAATATAAAATATATATATTAAAAATTAGTTAAACAAGACATGTATTTATTATAAATACATAATAATTAATTTTAGTATATAAATAATATTTGTTTAGATAAATGGTACTATATGTGAGATTAAAGAGGGTTTTAATACTATTATAAGAGTAATGTTAGGGTGCTAGTAATTTTTGGGATTAGTAGCCATCAAATAGTCATCAATGATGATTTAATAGTGTGAAATTGGTATGAGATTTCATCCAATGACTCACCTTTCTCTATTGGTTACATGCTGACCAAAATTCAATAAAATTACTGCTCCTAAACTTTTCCCATTATAATTTGCACCATTGAAAAAATAGCGTACGGTAAATAAATGACATACAACAGTTAAAATTTGTCATTTAAAGACGGTTTTAATACCATTTTAATCTTTTTATTTTATAGGTGATGAATTCATCGGCCCATTTTCACCTATTAAATTATTATCTTTCGTTTACTTAGATTAAACCAAGAATTAATATAAAATCATTAAGAAGAAAAGCCTAAAATAATAATAAAAAAATAGCAATAAAAAAACCCATAATAATTTGCAGAATCAACCATGAAACCATTTTTTCTCTCTCTCTTCTTTTTGCTATATTATTGGTGGTAATAACAAAATTTTGTACAACGTGAGATACAGAGGGAAATTTTAGTTTCAGCAGAATCTGTGAAACTATTGGAGAGTTTGCTCTTCTTCTTCGATTTCAATGCCTCCCGTCTCCCCCTAAAAAGTTTACATATAGCAGGTTAGTTTCACTTCCACAGTTTTCACTCTTAATTATAATCAATAATAATAATAATAATAATAATAATAATAATAAGTAATAATTCATTAGAATTAATAATGTTGTTGCAATGCAGGTCTGAAAAATGAGACGATGAAAGCGTATGAGATTGATAAGATCACATCAAGAAAAATAGTAGAGCATCTCATAAACGAATTTATTGGGACATCAAAAGCTATATAGGCTTTACTTTACAAGAAGCTCCTTGCGACAGTAATTTTTAGTTTTTTTTTATCATGATTAATATAAATATTAAATTGTTTTTAATAAATAAATTTTACTAATTTATGTATGTAAATTCTAAAAAATATGAATGTAAATTGTATTAATTTATATATGTAAATTTTAGTAAATATGAGTACAAAATAGGTGTTTTTTATGCGCAAATTTTTTATAAATATTAATACAAATTATTACTAACTAAACACTAATAAAAAATAATAATATTTATTGATCATGTAGCATTATTTTTATATGCAGGTTGGATCACGACAAAAGGATGACTCGAAGAAATATTTATAATGCTTCATTTTTCTTTATTAAATTTAAAATCATATATAAAACCTGAAAGAGTAATGTTATTTGCATATTTAATTTAGTGACAATTTTAGATATTTTAAATTTAAAAAAATATATAAATAAAAAATATTTAATAATTATAATTTTAATTTATGATATTTAAATATATGCCAAAGTAGGCACAAATTTTTAAGTATGCAAATAATAAATATTAAAAAATAAGAAGTATTATGATTTTATATCTCAGATTAATACTGTTAGAAATAAGAGACTATTAAATTTGAGAAAAAATTTGTGTATTATTCAGTGTTTTTAAGTTGTGTGGAATAATACAATATAAAAGGGTATTTATAGGTGTTAAGAGAAATCGAAATAATAAAGACGTAATATTCTATAACAAATATTTTAAATATACGCCAATGAGCTATATCTCAAATGCCATAGTCTCCCTATACTTATTTAGAGGTTCCGGATAGGGGTGTGCATGCTCCAGTCCGGCCTGAAGATCCGGTCCAGCTCCGAACACTTTAGGAGCTAATTTGGTGTGATTTCATCGGGTCTATGACCGGGTAATGATCTCAAAAATAGACCCAGTCATTATTTCGGGTCGGATCGGGTCCGGACCATGGCTCGGGTCAGCCGAAGTCGGCCCGGTCGTCATACACAATTAATATTTTGTGTTATTAGTGATGGATGATGGCTATTCTTATGTGGAGTTTAAGTATTGTAAATCTTAATATTTTGTATTATTAGTTATTATAAGACTATAAGTTAATGTTTTATGTTTAAAATGCATAAGATTTTAGACTAATGCATAATATTGTGTTATTTGTATTGATTTAAATATTTGGTGTTATTAGACAATATTAGTATTGATTATAGTTATGCTTTAATTTTAGAGAATAGTTGATTCTTGTTATATTTTTCTAAGTGAATTTTACCATGTCAAATAATGGTTGGAGTCTTACAAATTTGGATATTTTCACATGCTAGCTTATTATAAGTTATCAAAGTAATGAAATGTTAACGGCCCGGTTTTTACCCGGTATAATCATGGCCCGAAAGTGTATAGGTTTCATCGGGTCTAGGATCGGGTTCGGGTCTAACAAATAGGCCCGGTATATATTTCAGATTGGGTATAGGTCACATCAAACCTGGTTTCACCCGACCCATGCACACCTTTAATTTCGGGTTCGAGTCTCCCTATCTTTTGGTAAAAAAAAAAATAGATATACTAAATAAGTTTAATAAATACTAATTGATCATAATATATTATGACTTGAATTTGAAACTTATTTAAAATAACGAAATAAAAAAAATGCATAAATTTATAGAACGGAAAAAAATGCATAAACTGATAGAACGGGTACAGGAAACACAGACAGAACTGCTACAAAGAAAAAAAAAACACAGACGAAACTATTAGAAGAAAAATGCATAAATTGATAGAACGGATGCATGAAACACAGACGAAACTACCACAAAGAAAGAAAACACAGACAAAACTATTAGAAGATGGCAAACTAACGTCATGACTTTGATATCATGTTAGGATTTGTGTATTATTCAATGTATTCAAATTATGTGGAATGATACAATATAAAAGAGTATTTATAGGTATTAAGAAAAATTAAAATAATAAAAACATAATATCCTATAATAAATATTTTAGATATACTAAATAATTTTAATAAATATTAAGCTAATTGATTATATTCTGACAAATATATTTAACCAAACGAAAAAATGGGTTGAGAATTATAAAGAAAAAAAATACGTAACTCTTTCTTGCATATAAAAAGGACAAATTAAACAAAAGTATTAGTATATATTAAAAAAGTATAATATTACTATTGATTTGTTTGGATTTTGGTTCAATTTCGATACAAAGTGTCTGACCAAAACTTGTATAATCGATCTCAATTCGAAGAATATATATAATTTATCTTTTACACGAATCTATATAAAGACTTTACAATATGCTTGAATGTAAATAGTTAAATTTTACTAATAATGAAAAAGTGTACACTACAAGAAAATATTAATTTTGCTACATTTTTAAAGTGTGGTGAAAAGTTAGAAAAGATATAGTAATTTTTTACCATGTTTTTTGAGTTATTAGCATGCTTTTAAAAGTGTCACATCTGCAAACGTATCGGTTACTTTATTACTACGTTTTTTGTGATTTATCGCCACGTTTTATTTTTTGTCACATTTTTATAAATTGCCACACTTAAAAGCTTGGACGTATGTGAGGAATATGGTCATATGGCTATGCTTTTAAAGCATACTAATAGCGAGAGATATGGCTACGCTTTTAAAGTATGCCAATTGCGAGAGATATGACTAAGTTTTTAAAGCGTTTCAATAGTGAGAGATATGGCTACACTTTAATTGTGCCAATAGCGAGAAATATGACTACTCTTTTAAAACGTGGTTGTTGATAACTACTGTATAATATGGCCATTCTTTTAAAGTGTAGCTATAAGTTTGTTCAGTAACCTATTGTTCTTTTTTAATCTTCTTAATAAAATCTTACAAAATTCATAGATAATTTTAAAATTTAGATAATGAGCAGTAATTTTAAATCAACCCAACTTACATAAAGTTGTCACCAAAAAAAGTGTGTTTGATCACATGACATGCTCTAACAAAATACCAAAAATTAAAGTCATAACAACTACCCATGAATTCCTAATACATGAATTACAATTCCAACAACTATTATATTATCTACTTCCTTTACATATACTTCATTATAAAATATGAAATTTCATGATTACTGATCATTCATTATAAGCGAAACTATTTTCACCACTACTCTGCATAATTTAAATATTGTTGTGTTAGTGCATCTTATATTTTACCAAAAAATGAGAGGGCATATATTAAAAATCATGTTGTATTCACAATATTTATTATTTTGCCATGAATCAACAGTACACAACCAAAAAATTCAACAATACACAACCAGAACAATCAACAATACACAATCAGAAAATTCAACAACCAACAATGCATATTCAGCTAACAACAGTAGCATGAACTACAAACATAAAATTCAACATGAAAAATGAAATTCTATATGAATGCAACAAGCCTCCAAAACTCCAAAAGTGCCCCTCAGTCCCCTTCCTCCCCCTTTTTTTCTCCTTTTTTGAGGTCACAAAATATAACATCCTACTACACTTAATCTTATGCTTAAGTCATAAGACTGAGGTGCTGAGGTATTACGACTTCTAAAAGTGAAAAAATATATATATCTTAATAGTGAAAAAGATATTTAACTAGGAGCCTTGAAAAACGGTAAAACAAAATTGCGAAATAAAAACACAACACGCAGGATACGAGATAACTTGCGTGCTAAGAAAGCTAAAGTTCATAAGTAAAAATAAATAGAAAGTGAGGATAGAGAGTCAAGGATACAAAATAACTAGCTCCTGACTCAGCCTGCGAAGCCAAGGCTGGCCGGAGAATATTTACAAATATATATACATATCCCCAAAATCCAAAATACATAAATAAAACCCTAGCTCTCTGTAAACCTCTAAGAGGAGCAAAATAAACAAGTCATTCGGAGAGAAAGTTAAGCACATATATACATAACTGTTCATTAAAATGAAACCCAGAAACTACTCCGCTTCAGAAGTTCAGATGCCTAGCGAGGTGCCTCTCGACCTGCATTTAAAAATAACAATACAGTATGGGGTGAGAACCTCTCACCCAGAGGTTCTCAGCATGGTAAAGGTGCTACGCACATAAAATATAAGGTCCTGAGAATGCAAAGGCAATCCTAGAACGCCGACACTCATATCATAAAGCTTAAAGAAACTAAGACAGAATACATAAATCAGGGTGGTTTTCTAAGGCTTTTTAAACTTAACCATATTCTTAAATCTAACTAAAACTTAACTAGAACCCTAAATCTCTTCGGCTTTCCTTCATCTCTCCGTCTCCGATGAAATTACAAGGACAAACAAACAAACAAAGGCAACCACAGGTAGAATACAAATAATACAAATAGCAAGTACAATAATTAGCATGTTATAATCATTTAAGCAATCTCAATTAATGCACAAACAAGCAAACAAATAATATGTATATGATGTATGTCTGTCCTATGGCTGTTGATATCAATTGTCGGTTACGTAGCCATCCCTACATGTCCTCAAGCTCAAAATTCACCATGAAGAAAATTCCCAAGCTGACACAGGGGAGAGAACACCCCAAGCTCAATAACATACATGGGGAGAATCCCAAGCTGACATGGGGGGGGGGGGGAGAGACGACACCCCAAGCTCAAAGATTAACCATGGAAGAATCCCAAGCTGACATGGAGAGAACAACACTCCCAAGCTGACGTGGGGGAGACAACACCTCAAGCTCAAGAATTAATCGTTCATAGCTCATAAATATCAAATTCATTCTCAATAATAATTTATAACTCATCTCATCGTTCTCAATTCATTAATATCCATAATTATCTCATACATTACTCTCAATATCACATCACTCTTTTAATTGCCTCATATATCTCTTTCATCATCTTCTCTAACTACATATTACCTTTTTGGAAACCTTTCTTCATCCCCAATTTGTCATCATTTCCTAACTTCATCCTATTGCTAGGCTTACTAACAAGATCTAGGGCCAAAGGAATGAAAATAGAGTTTTGAAATTAAGCTTTAAATCTCAAAATTCATATTTGCTGAAACAGGGGCCACGCGTACTTGTGGGTACGCGCTTGGACCAAGATGCGTACACATGTCCCATTTCGCGTACGCATGCAAACCAGGCAGTAGCTACCATATGCAAATGGATGGTATGCATACGCAAGAATCCCGCGTCATGCGTACGACACGCATTTTGCCAAAATTTTTACTAAGTCTGAAAAGTTGCAGAATTGCAATTTAAATCCCAAATTTCCGACGCATATAACTTTTTCGTTTAAAATCATTTTCTCTCCATTCTTCAAACGGCATAAACTTCACGAACCCAGTTCTGATATAAAATAGATTTGAAACCATTTGGGGGTCCGAAAGTCAAGTTATGGCTTGTCGAAATTTGGCCAAAAATCAATTTAACACAAGAATGCTCTAACCTCTATTTTCATCAACTCATCAGTCAAAACTAACACTCTATGCTCATAATCAATACCAAGACATATCATATCATAGCTCCAAAATCTATCACACCCTTACCTCAACCTTCTCAATCAAGTAAAACTTCCACATCCCAATCAACATACATTTAGCTCATTATATATATCATTATAAATATCATACTTCAACTTCAACAATCAACCTTCACAATTTAATTCACTTTCTTCTATCAATAACCCAACATCAAACATTCAACAATGCACATATCTATTCTCATGTCATAACTAATCACTCAAATACCAATTCTTCCTTCAAATACAAATAATTCGCCGTCATACATGCATGCTCAACTCATCAACAAGATTCTCATTTTACCTATGCAACATATATACTTACACATATTATCATGAAATCATCATTCATCATTTATCCAACAAACACCAAATCCATATCACAATTCTTATCAAGGTTACTAAGTGTTAAACATATTCATACGCTCCAACCTATCCTATGGTCATCTAGCCTAAGTTTTCACAGAACATTATATATTAAATACGTGAAACATAAACTATACCTTGGCCGATTTCCACGTATTTTCCGAGACACCACCAAAGCACCAAACACAACCCTCAAGGTTCAAAATCTCCAAGGCAAGGTCTCCCAAACCCCACTAAGCCTCCAATGTACTCAAGCAAGCTCCAACACACACATATACAAGCCTAATACACATATCTCACCATATATACTCAAAATTCACAATTTAACATACTAAAACCAAAAATTGGCTAGGGTTAAAGACCTCACCATATCCACGAACCAAGAGAGCCAAGTCCAACAAGCTCCACAAGCTAGTTTGAACCTAGATAACCAAAATCAACTAATTCTCAACTTGGATTCTCTTAAATTTCGAAAATTGAGGGATAGAGAGGCTGGAGTGATAGAATGGATTACCTATGGAAAGTTTACATGTTCTTCCCCCTTCCCGAATTGTTGCAGCGTGAAAATGGAAGGAAGGAAGGGCTGGATTCATTTAGTGTTGATTTGGGTTGGATTGGGTCCTTGAGCCCATTTTGGGTCCGGTTTGCTCGGTTCGAACCAAATTCTTTAAAGTTAGTGTCAAAATTCTTGTTTTAATTTTCTCTATCATATTGAACTACAAAATTTAATTTTCTAATTTTTTGGATTAATAATTAGTTTATTGACTAATTATTTACTAATCTCTCATATTTTACACAAAACAATGATAAACAGGGTTATAAACTTATAATATTAAGTTGTGTGTACTACTAGAACAGAGTAATATAAAAAACTCTTTGTTATTGCTATGAGAACAAATACATAGTAAAAAAAGAAAACAATAAGAATAGAAATTAAAATCTGTAGGAGAAAAATAAACTATTTTCATGAAGACAATTAAAATCTACATAATAAGAACGAAAATTTAGCAGCTTCATTATCATCAAACAAGCACAAATCTTATCGTGATCATCATAGAACAAGGGCAGAAACACATCAAACATTTACATTATAATCAAACAACAAAAGCAGCAATACATCAACAATTCTTTTATGCTTAAGACATCCATGATCCATTAACAACAGCCACTTTAACAATGTATAATGAATTGACTAGAAAATATTTAATTTTTCTCTTATTCTAAACTAAGATTTCACTATTGAAATTACAATTTTACTTAATGAGAATTTGATAAGAGTGAACCGAACAGATCTGAGATATGTAAGCAGACAAAACAGTGATATAGTAGCTAATAGCAGCATTGAAGCGAAGAAATAGGGTTTACCAACTCAGCCCTGCACGAGGAATGGTTTCTTTCGAGTGACGGAAGGGAATGGCCCTGAACAACAAACCTTCTCCAATGCTCCGACGGAAGGGAGCAGCGACGGAAAGGGTTAGGGGTTTGCAGCGATGGAAGTTAGTGGCGGCAGAAGGAGCATCGACGGAGGTTTGCGAGGGACAGTGAGCATCGAGGGAGTCACTACCGAGAAGAGGGTTAGGGGTTTATGGTGGGAGCAGCGGTGGTGGGAGTGCCAATAGAGACATTGTGAGCACCGGCAATATTCTTCGGAGTACTGGGGTTCTTTGCAGAGTGCTAGGGTTTTGATTAGAGTGCTGTGACGTTCTTTACAGAGTGTTGTCAATGTTTAAGGTGAGGTATGAGAGTTATTTGCTAGTGAGAAGCACAAAAGGGTTTAGGGTTCGAAGAAAGAGTTTCGAAAGAGTTTCAGGGTGTTTCACGAAAAAAATAATGTAACTCATCATATCTGAACGAAAGCTATTTTTTTGGAACCTTTTGGCCATGCTTTTGAAGCGTGCCAAAAGAGTTGTAGGAAACGACCACCCTTTTAAAACGTCACTATAACGAAACGATATGACCACGCTTTAAAAGTATGTAAGTTTTTCTCTATGGCCACGCTTTTGAAGCGTAGCAAAAGAATCATGGTCAAATCTCTAATCAATTCCCACCCTCAGAAAAGCGTGACTATTGACCCTTTTCGCCATGCTTTTGAAGCGTGACGAAAAAAACGTGGCCAAATCTCGAATCAATTGTCACTCTCATAAAAGTGTGGCCATTGACCACTTTGCTCACATTTTTAAAGCATGGCAAAAAAAGCATAGCCACAAGTTTTTTTTCTTATAGTGACAGCTATTAAATGTAATAATAACAATAATTTCAAAGAAGTTATAAATAAATAAGATCTAACAAAAGCTTAAGATGAAAAATGAACATTAAAATGTTTTAAAACTAGAAAACAGTTAAAAAAAAAAACAACATGAAATAAAGATGAAAGAAAGAAAGAAAACAGGTAAAGAAATAAGAACATGAAATAAAGACAAAAGAAAGAAAAAGAAAAGTAACTAACAGAAAGTAAAAAAATATATCCTAGTATTCTCATGTATTTATACTCTTCTACTTCTACCTTTACTTTTATTTTGTGTGATCTGTGAATTCTTTAAAATATTTATATGTGTGAGATGTGAGCCGGAAACTCCTATTTATATGATCTTTAGATCTTCTATTTTTAGACGTACTTCTTAGTTCAAATCAATGTTATTTGGCGGTCAAGTAATTACTCACGTCATGGAAAAACGACTTTCTTAAATGTCAAACTCTTCAACCTACGTTCTAATAAGCAGCCATTATTTCTAACTATTTCATTAAATTACTTCGTGCTCAAGTAGTTTGAAAATTATGTGTTTTTTAGGTTTTTTTAATCCCTCCTATATATCTATTCTACTTTCTCAATTCTAGATAAAAGAATTTGACTAAGTGAGTGCTATCAACTCTTTCATGCTTCTGACTCTACTTGTTCCGACTAATCGCTATCTTTTGGTTGATATGCTTCTTTTTCCTTCTTTTTAAGTTTAGTTGTCCTCCTAAATTTAATTATACTCTTTCACCAAGCAAAAAATAGAATTTTCGAGCTTTCTTGCTTTTTTATTTAGTAAGATATTTCTTTAAACTCTTTAGCTTTTGCATTTACCTATATATTCTCTCAGCTTTGCTCTATAGTTCTTCAACTCTTCACCAGGTAAAAAATATTTCGCACTAACAAGTTAACAATAGTTCTTCGATCTTTTAAATAATTGAAAATATTTCGAAGCCTAAATAAACGTCGAGTGACACAAGTAGTAGGACATTGATGGAGTAAAATAAAATATATGAGAATAAATTTGTGAAAGATGCTATTCGTTTTAGATTTGATCCAAATGTAACAATGTAATGCATAATAATGGAGTGAAAGTGTGAAACAATGAAAAAGAATAGGAGGAAAGAAGACAAATTATTGATAACAAAATAAGTGGTTTGTACAACGACGTACTTCCTTTTTTGTTTGGTGGTCCGCGCACTATTGAGGATGAACAACGATACACGAGTAAAAAAATCTTTTCAATTAATTTTAAAAAAATGTGATTTTATATCATGAGTTTAATTTTGATATATTAACAGTATAAAATATTTTATTTTAAAATATTTTATATAATCGTTTAATTACATTTATTTTTTTGAATGATCATTTATATAATCAATATAAAAAACAAATTTTTTTAATATACATTATATAATTAGATGTATACATAAAACTACTTTATATGAATAATGTATTAAAATTAAATTTTTATATTGTTTAAAATTCTTTTTACATAATTTTTTAATTTAATTTTAATATATTAATAGGGTAAAATTTTTTCGAACTATTTAATTGAATATTATTATATCAATAAAAATAATGGATAAAATTTTTTATATTATTAATATATTAAAATTAAACTTATTTTTTTGTCTTCTTTAAATTTTATATAATATAAAATTATAATTTATAAAAACAACTAAAAAGATCTCTTTCTAAAAAAAATAATTATACAGTCATACACCATACATCTCTCAAGAAAAATCTATATTCTCATTATTCTGCCACTCTCACTCGTTATCACACATCTAATCATCTAATCTAAATCTCTTACACTAATCAAAAATGCATTTTGCCATAGTGACATCGCTACCCCTCTCATACTAATTGATAGCATTCCAAGTGGTTGGAATGTGTATTGAGACACAAGTACATAAAGAACGGTAGAAACGGAGTTAACTTGAGAATTTTAAATAATTTAACAAATTTAATTAAATTATTATTTAATAATTTTTAGTTATTAATTTTAGTAAAATTAATTGTACTTAAATTTTTATTATAAAAAATGATAATAAAAATAGTCAGAAACACAAAAATACTAATTATCTTAATATAGTATTAATAAAACAAGACAAATATAAAAACATTATTAATTAGTTTTGTTGAACTACTGTAAATAATAAATACATTTTATTGCGGATTCGAGTTTTGACCACAGCGACCTAGCAACGACCTGGTCTTCGAACTTAACTCGGCCCAAGAATCAGGAATAATCCTGACTCGAGACTAAAATCTCAAAGTGGTTTTTAGATTGGGCGAGTTATCCATAATCGTTCTTGACTTTTAAAATTCTCTAACAGTATCTCTCATATTCAGCTCCGGGACCTATAGTTGTCTTGTGACCCTTTCCAGCGTACAGTCAGCAAACGGAGTAATGATCTGGCACCTCCCATGCCATGTTGGAGCCAGCAACGGCTAGCTGACGTGGCAAATCTTAATTTTCTACCAATGTGGTCCTGGTCCCATTAAAACCCTAAAAGCTAAGAATGATTATTATATGTAGTATCTCTTCTTCCTTTCTCCTTCGTCCCATAATTGTGGTCCACCATTGTGATTTAATGGAGATTCCATTGATACTCTGAAGCAATGTTTGGAGATAAAGAGCAAGCCAGTGATTATTCAGCTAAGTATAAATGCCCTTTATCTCAATCTACTCATTCCATTGATATAATATATAATGCTAAAAATACAAGGAAAAAATCTTGGACAAATGATAAATATTCATAAGTGAATTTCAACCTTAATTTTCAAACATGCAATATAGACTACTGTGCTAGATTGATAATAGGAACAGAAGAATAATTAATACCTAGTTCTTCCTCCTACCAAGTGGGTGATTAAACTTGCAATTGAATCCAAATTTGCAAGTTCCAATTTTAAGATAGAAA